>NW_026781457.1:0-304558 GCF_030144855.1 Hypanus sabinus | reverse complement strand
ACCCCGCAGACGCCTCGCCGATCGGCTCTCAGGGTCCCGGAGACGGACGGCAGGGAGACCCCACCGCGATCGGCCTCCTACCCTCTCCCCACTATTCGCACAGGCCTGGACCCCGCAGACGCCTCGTCGATCGGCTCTCAGGGGTCCCGGAGACGGACGGCAGGGAGACCCCACCGCGATCGGCCTCCGACCCTCTCCCCACTATCTGCACAGGCCTGGACCCCGCAGACGCCTCGCCGATCGGCTCTCAGGGGTCCCGGATACGGACGGCAGGGAGCCCCCACCGCGATCGGCCTCCGACTCTCTCCCCACTATCCGCACAGGCCTGGACCCCGCAGACGCCTCACCGATCGGCTCTCAGGGGTCCCGGAGACGGACGGCAGGGAGACCCCACCGCGATCGGCCTCCGACCCTCTCCCCACTATCCGCACAGGCCTGGACCCCGCAGACGCCTTGCCGATCGGCCCTCAGGGGTCCCGGAGACGGACGGCAGGGAGACCCCACCGCGATCGGCCTCCGACCCTCTCCCCACTATCCGCACAGGCCTGGACCCGCAGACGCCTCGCCGATCGGCCCTCAGGGGTCCCGGAGACGGACGGCAGGGAGACCCCACCGCGATCGGCCTCCGACTCTCTCCCCACTATCCGCACAGGCCTGGACCCCGCAGACGCCTCGCCGATCGGCTCTCAGGGGTCCCGGAGACGGACGGCAGGGAGACCCGACCACGATCGGCCTCCGACCCTCTCCCCACTATCCGCACAGGCCTGGACCCCGCAGACGCCTCGCCGATCGGCTCTCAGAGGTCCCGGAGACGGACAGCAGGGAGACCCCACCGCGATCGGCCTCCGACCCTCTCCCCACTATCCGCACAGGCCTGGACCCCGCAGACGCCTCGCCGATCGGCCCTCAGGGGTCCCGGAGACGGACGGCAGGGAGACCCCACCGCGATCGGCCTCCGACCCTCTCCCCACTATCCGCACAGGCCTGGACCCCGCAGACGCCTCGCCGATCGGCCCTCATGGGTCCCGGAGACGGACGGCAGGGAGACCCCACCGCGATCGGCCTCCGACCCTCTCCCCACTATCCGCACAGGCCTGGACCCCGCAGACGCCTCGCCGATCGGCTCTCAGGGGTCCCGGAGACGGACGGCAGGGAGACCCCACAGCGATCGGCCTCCGACCCTCTCCCCACTATCCGCACAGGCCTGGACCCCGCAGACGCCTCGCCGATCGGCTCTCAGGGGTCCCGGAGACGGACGGCAGGGAGACCCCACAGCGATCGGCCTCCGACCCTCTCCCCACTATCCGCACAGGCCTGGACCCCGCAGACGCCTCGCCGACCGGCTCTCAGGGGTCCCGGAGACGGACGGCAGGGAGATCCCACCGCGATCGGCCTCCGACCCTCTCCCCACTATCCGCACAGGCCTGGACCCCGCAGACGCCTCGCCGATCAGCTCTCAGGGGTCCCGGAGACGGACGGCAGGGAGCCCCCACCGCGATCGGCCTCCGACCCTCTCCCCACTATCCGCACAGGCCTGGACCCCGCAGACGCCTCGCCTATCGGCTCTCAGGGGTCCCGGAGACGGACGGCAGGGAGCCCCCACCGCGATCGGCCTCCGACCCCCCACTATCCGCACAGGCCTGGACCCCTCAGACGCCTCGTCGATCGACTCTCAGGGGTCCCGGAGACGGACGGCAGGGAGACCCCACAGCGATCGGCCTCCGACCCTCTCCCCACTATCCGCACAGGCCTGGACCCCGCAGACGCCTCGCCGATCGGCTCTCAAGGGTCCCGGAGACGGACGGCAGGGAGACCCCACCGCGATCGGCCTCCGACCCTCTCCCCACTATCCGCACAGGCCTGGACCCCGCAGACGCCTCGCCGATCGGCTCTCAGGGGTCCCGGAGACGGACGGCAGGGAGACCCCACAGCGATCGGCCTCCGACCCTCTCCCCACTATCCGCACAGGCCTGGACCCCGCAGACGCCTCGCCGATCGGCTCTCAGGGGTCCCGGAGACGGACGGCAGGGAGACCCCACCGCGATCGGCCTCCGACCCTCTCCCCACTATCCGCACAGGCCTGGACCCCGCAGACGCCTCGCTGATCGGCCCTCAGGGGTCCCGGATACGGACGGCAGGGAGCCCCCACCGCGATCAGCCTCCGACCCTCTCCCCACTATCCGCACAGGCCTGGACCCCGCAGACGCCTCGCCGATCGGCCCTCAGGGGTCCCGGAGACGGACGGCAGGGAGCCCCCACCGCGATCGGCCTCCGACCCTCTACCACTTTCGCCACCCTCCCCTCGGAGACTCCCGCCCTCTCGCACTCAAAAGGGATGAGGGTTGGGGGAGAAAGGGTCACAGGAGGAGAGAGTTTTGTTTGACGTTCAAACTGTTAGTAACAATACAATATATAATATATATTTAATGTAATACAATATATAACAATATAACAAAGCTAACAATTAACATTCAGGGCCCCAGACAGTCCTTCCAGGTGAGGCGACACTTCACCTGTGAGTCGGCTGGTGTGGTATACTGTGTCCGGTGCTCCCAGTGTGGCCTTTTATATATTGGTGAGACCCGACGCAGACTGGGAGACTGTTTCGCTGAACCACCTACGCTCGGTCCGCCAGAGAAAGCAGGATCTCCCAGTGGCCACACATTTTAATTCCACGTCCCAGTCCCATTCTGATATGTCTATCCATGGCCTCCTCTACTGTCGAGATGAAGCCACACTCAGGTTGGAGGAACAACACCTTATATACCGGCTGGGTAGCCTCCAACCTGATGGCATGAACATTGACTTCTCTAACTTCCGTTAATGCACCTTCTTACCCCATCCCTGACATATTTAGTTGTTTGCCTGTTCTCATCTCCCTCTGGTGCTCCCCTCCCCCTTTTTCTCCTGAGGTCTCCCGTCCCATGATCCTCTCCGTTCTCCAGCTCTGTATCACTTTCACCAATCACCTTTCCAGCTCTCAGCTTCACCCCGCCCCCTCCGGTCTTCTCCTATCATTTCACATTGCCCCCTCCCCCCACTACTGTCAAATCTCTTACTATCTTTCCTTTCAGTTCGTCCTGACGAAGGGTCTCGGCCCGAAACGTCTCCAGTCCTTCTCCCTACAGATGCTGCCTGGCCTGCTGTGTCCCACCAGCAGTTTGTGCGTGTTGTCTGTCCTGACGGAGCTTCTCGGCCCGAAACGTCGCCAGTGCTTCTCCCTACAGATGCTGCCTGGCCTGCTGTGTCCCACCAGCAGTTTGTGCGTGTTGTCTGTCCTGACGGAGCTTCTCGGCCCGAAACGTCGCCAGTGCTTCTCCCTGTAGATGCTGCCTGGCCTGCTGTGTCCCACCAGCAGTTTGTGTGTGTTGTCTGTCCTGACGGAGCTTCTCGGCCCGAAACGTCGTCAGTGCTTCTCCCTACAGATGCTGCCTGGCCTGCTGTGTCCCACCAGCAGTTTGTGCGTGTTGTCTGTCCTGACGGAGCTCCTCGGCCCGAAACGTCGCCAGTGCTTCTCCCTACAGATGCTGCCTGGCCTGCTGTGTCCCACCAGCAGTTTGTGCGTGTTGTGTGTCCTGACGAAGCTTCTCGGCCCGAAACGTCGCCAGTGCTTCTCCCTACAGATGCTGCCTGGCCTGCTGTGTCCCACCAGCAGTTTGTGCGTGTTGTGTGTCCTGACGAAGGGTCTCGGCCTGAAACGTCGACAGTGCTTCTCCCTGCAGATGCTGCCTGGCCTGCTGTGTCCCACCAGCAGTTTGTGTGTGTTGTAACAATTAAACAGCTTATTAAACATATGTGTATGTAAGCATAATATATATTGTTATCTTAGATATACTTCTATGGCATATGGCATACATTTATGTAAAATCTGCAGGAATATAAAAATTGTCCGGTCAGTACTGCCCTCCAGTGGCGGCTCAGTGGGATTACAAGCTGGGCTGCGCGGAACTCTGAAAGTTGGTCTAAAATTTTATTTTCCTACGCTATGTAAAACAAACTATGTTTGTTTTTAGCTTTTCTTTCTTGTTATTTCAAATGTTTTTGCAGCTGGGGCCCGGAGGAACGAACACACACACACACACACACGCGCGCGTGCGCGCTGGATCACTGGTTCATTGGGCCACATCGGGAACCAGTGCATTTTGTCCCAATTAAGGGGGCTGTCCCGATTAGCCAAAGTTTCGAGCACATTATTAAAAAGACATTTTTTTTTAAAAAAAAACAAGACAAACTGAGCGGGTAACAAATTCTGCATTTGAATGAAATGCAAAACAAACTGGAACATTAGCAATACTACTGCAGTACTGTAAAACTCTGTTATTGGTTCCTGAAACTGAGGAATTCATCGGCCTCCCATTCTTTTGACTGTAAATGGACAAAATCAGCGCAGCACGGGCGTCTCGTGCAGATGACGGACTGCCATCGCGCAAGCACACCCTCCAAGTCTTCGTCTTCACTGGGACATCCAGGGTGATGGCTGACACCTTCCAATTCTTCATAGCTCCCGGCTCGCTGAAGCGGCGAAACCGTTCCGTCTTCGCGCCCGGCCGGCTGCGCCACCTCCGAGCCTGAACGCACGAAACCGCGGTGGGGAGAGGAGCTGGGAATCTTCTCAATGCCGCCGGCAGAGCTCACTGCGCTCCGAACGCGAGCCGGCGCCATTCGATCGAAGCGCGGCGTGGTGTCCCAAACGGCCACACAAGAGCTCCCAGCGGAAACTCTCCGGTCACAGCCTCCTGTCCCGATTAACAGGATCAGTGTCCCAGATCAACAAAGGGAACCCTGGCTGGTCTCTCAGTTAGATTTTGTTCTTTAAGAGTCGTCCCAAATAACAGGCTGTCCCGATTAACAGGATCAGTGTCCCAGATCAACAAAGGGAACCCTGGCTGGTCTCTCAGTTAGATTTTCTTCTTTAAGAGTAGTCCCAAATAACAGGCTGTCCCGATTAACAGGATCAGTGTCGCAGATCAACAAAGGGAACCCTGGCTGGTCTCTCAGTTAGATTTTCTTCTTTAAGAGTCGTCCCAAATAACAGGCTGTCCCGATTAACAGGATCAGTGTCCCAGATCAACAAAGGGAACCCTGGCTGGTCTCTCAGTTAGATTTTCTTCTTTAAGAGTCGTCCCAAATAACAGGCTGTCCCGATTAACAAGATCAGTGTCCCAGATCAACAAAGGGAACCCTGGCTGGTCTCTCAGTTAGATTTTCTTCTTTAAGAGTCGTCCCAAATAACAGGCTGTCCCGATTAACAGGATCAGTGTCCCAGATCAACAAAGGGAACCCTGGCTGGTCTCTCAGTTAGATTTTCTTCTTTAAGAGTCGTCCCAAATAACAGGCTGTCCCGATTAACCGACGGCCGAATTAGAAACACACACACACACACACACACACAAAAACATATATATTTGTGTGTTCATCTAATGCCTACATAACTATATGTCAGGCTCTCAGTACCATCAACTGTTCAGGCTCTGAAAATGGCTTCTCTGTGATGTTATTTAATGCTGTAATGGGTATCTGCAGCTGGAAGGTTTGGGCTATAACTGCAGTTAAGGGGGGGGAACTAACCAATGGAGAATTGTCACGCTATCTTGTCTCTGTGAGGTGAGCGGGAGCTCGCGGTCTCATTCTCGGGAGGCGCGCGAGGAGAGAACAGCGGGTCCAGGGCGGCGGACGCTGAACGTCGGCGGTTCGGACGGCGGCCAAAGGCTCGGAAGGGCTTTGTGGGTGGAACCGGAGCGCGTGAGCTCCGAAGTATTGAAACATTATTTGCGCAAAGTGATAAACCTACTGACTGAGTGAATGTGGAGAGGATGTTTCCTGTAGTGGGGGAGTCTAGGACCAGAGGACACAGATAGAGTGGATGTGGAGAGGATGTTTCCTATAGTGGGGGGGTCTAGGACCAGAGGACACAGATAGAGTGGATGAGGAGAAGATGTTTCCTACAGAGGGGGAGTCTAGGACCAGAGGTCAGAGATAGAGTGTATGTGGACAGGATGTTTACTGTAGTGGGGGAGTCTAGGACCAGAGGACACAGATAGAGTGGATGTGGAGAAGATGTTTCCTGTAGTGGGGGAGTCCAGGACCAGTGGAGATAGACAGAGTGGATGTGGAGAGGATGTTTCCTGCAGTGGGGGAGTCTAGGACCAGTGGAGACAGATAGAGTGGATGTGGAGAGGATGTTTCCTGCAGTGGGGGAGTCTAGGACCAGTGGAGACAGATAGAGTGGATGTGGACAGGATGTTTCCTGTAGTGGGGGAGTCTAGGGCCAGAGGACACAGACAGAGTTGATGTGGTGAGGATGTTTCCTGCAGTGGTGTAGTCCAGGACCAGAGGTCACAGATAGACTGGATGTGGAGAGGGTGTATCCTGTAGTGGGGGAGTCTACGACCAGAGGACACAGATAGAGTGGATGTGGAGAGGATGTTTCCTGTAGTGGGGGAGTCCAGGACCAGAGGACATAGATAAAGTGGATGCGGAGAGAATGTCTCCTACGGTGGGGGAGTCCAGGTCCAGAGGACACAGATAGAGTGGATGTGCAGACGATGTTTCCTACAGAGGGGGAGTCTAGGACCAGAGGACACAGATAGAGTGGATGTGGAGAGGATGCTTCCTGTAGTGGGGGAGTCCAGGTCCAGAGGACACAGATAGAGTGGATGTGGAGAGGATGTTTCCTGTAGTGGGGGAGTCTCGGACCAGAGGACACAGATAGAGTGGATGTGGAGACGATGTTTCCTATAGTGGGGGAGTCTATGACCAGAGGACACTGAAAGAGTGGATGTGGAGAGGATGTTTCCTGTAGTGGGGGAGTCTAGGACCAGAGGACACAGACAGAGTGGATGTGGACAGAATGTTTCCTGTAGTGGGGGTGTCCAGGACCAGAGGACACAGATAGAGTGGATGTGCAGACGATGTTTCCTACAGTAGGGGAGTCTAGGACCAGAGGACACAGATAGAGTGGATGTGGAGAGGATGTTTCCTATAGTGGGGGAGTCTAGGACCAGAGGACACAGATAGAGCAGATGTGGAGAGGATGTTTCCTGTAGTGGGGGAGTCTCGGAGCAGAGGACACAGATAGAGTGGATGTGGAGAGGATGATTCCTGTAGAGGGGGAGTCTAGGACCAGAGGACACAGATAGAGTGGATGTGGAGAGGATGTTTTCTGTAGTGGGTGAGTCTCGGACCAGAGGACACAGATAGAGTGGATGTGGAGAGGATGTTTCCTGTAGTGAGGGAGTCTAGGACCAGAGGACTCAGATAGAGTAGATGTGGAGAGAATGTTTCCTGTAGTGGGGGAGTCCAGGACCAGTGGAGACAGATAGAGTGGATGTGGAGAGGATGTTTCCTGCAGTGGGGGAGTCTAGGACCAGTGGAGACAGATAGAGTGGATGTGGACAGGATGTTTCCTGTAGTGGGGGAGTCTAGGACCAGAGGACACAGACAGAGTTGATGTGGTGAGGATGTTTCCTGCAGTGGGGTAGTCCAGGACCAGAGGTCACAGATAGAGTGGATGTGGAGAGGGTGTATCCTGTAGTGGGGGAGTCTACGACCAGAGGACACAGATAGAGTGGATATGGAGAGGATGTTTCCTGTAGTGGGGGAGTCTAGGACCAGAGGACACAAGCAGAGTGGATGTGGAGAGGATGTTTACTGTAGTTCGGGAGTCCAGGACCAGAGGACACAGAGAGAGTGGATGTGGAGAGAATGTTTCCTGTAGTGGGGGAGTCTAGGACCAGAGGTCAGAGATGGAGTGGATGGGGAGAGAATGTTTCCTGTAGTGGGGGAGTCTAGGACCAGTGGAGACAGATAGAGTGGATGTGGAGAGGATGTTTCCTGTAGTGGGGGAGTCTAGGACCAGAGTACACAGACAGAGTTGATGTGGAGAGGATGTTTCCTGCAGTGGGGGAGTCCAGGACCAGTGGTCACAGATAGAGTGGATGTGGAGAGGGTGTTTCCTGTAGTGGGGGAGTCTATGAACAGAGGACACAGATAGAGTGGATGTGCAGACGATGTTTCCTACAGAGGGGGAGTCTAGGACCAGAGGACACAGATAGAGTGGATGTGGAGAGGATGCTTCCTGTAGTGGGGGAGTCCAGGTCCAGAGGACACAGATAGAGTGGATGTGGAGAGGATGTTTCCTGTAGTGGGGGAGTCTAGGACCAGGGGACACAGATAGAGTGGATGTGGAGACGATGTTTCCTATAGTGGGGGAGTCTATGACCAGTGGACACTGATAGAGTGGATGTGGAGAGGATGTTTCCTATAGTGGGGGAGTCTATGACCAGTGGACACTGATAGAGTGGATGTGGAGAGGATGTTTCCTGTAGTGGGGGAGTCTAGGACCAGAGGACACAGATAGAGTGGATGAAGAGAGGATGTTTCCTATAGTGGGGTCGTCTAGGACCAGAGGACACAGATAGAGTGGATGTGGAGAGGGTGTTTCCTGTAGTGGGGGAGCCTAGGACCAGAGGACACAGACAGAGTGGATGTGGAGAGGATGTTTTCTGTAGTGGGGGAGTCCAGGACCAGAGGACACAGATAGAGTGGATGTGGACAGAATGTTTCCTGTAGTGGGGGTGTCCAGGACCAGAGGACACAGATAGAGTGGATGTGCAGACGATGTTTCCTACAGTAGCGGAGTCTAGGACCAGAGGACACAGATAGAGTGGATGTGGAGAGGATGTTTCCTATAGTGGGGGAGTCTAGGACCAGAGGACACAGATAGAGTAGATGTGGAGAGGATGTTTCCTGTAGTGGGGGAGTCTCGGAGCAGAGGACACAGATAGAGTGGATGTGGAGAGGATGATTCCTGTAGAGGGGGAGTCTAGGACCAGAGGACACAGATAGAGTGGATGTGGAGAGGATGGTTACTGTAGTGGGGGAGTCTAGGACCAGAGGACACAGATAGAGTGGATGTGGAGAGGATGTTTCCTGTAGACGGGGACTCTAGGACCAGAGGACAGAGATAGAATGCATGTGGAGAGGATGTTTCCTGTAGTGGGGGTCAAGGACCATAGGACACAGATAGAGTGGATGTGGAGAGGATGCGTCCTGTAGTGGGGTAGTCTAGGACCAGAAGACACAGATAGAGTGGATGTGGAGAGAATGTTTCCTGTAGTGGGGGAGTCCAGGACCAGAGGACACAGATAGAGTGGATGTGGAGAGGGTGTTTCCTGTAGTGGGGGAGTCTAGGACCAGAGTACACAGATAGAGTGGATGTGCAGACGATGTTTCCTATAGTGGGGGAGTCTATGACCAGTGGACACTGATAGAGTGGATGTGGAGAGGATGTTTCCTACAGAGGGGGAGTCTAGCACCAGAGGTCAGAGATGGAGTGGATGTGGAGAGCATGTTTCCTGTAGTGGGGGAGTCCAGGTCCAGAGGACTCAGATAGAGTGGATGTGGAGAGGATGTTTCCTGTAGTGGGGGAGTCTAGGACCAGTGGAGACAGATAGAGTGGATGTGGAGAGAATGTTTCCTGTAGTGGGGGATTCTAGGACCAGAGTAGGCAGACAGAGTGGATGTGGAGAGGATGTTTCCTGTAGTGGGGGAGTCAGTTCCAGAGGACACAGATAGAGTGGATGTGCAGACGATGTTTCCTACAGTAGTGGAGACTAGGACCAGAGGACACAGATAGAGTGGATGTGGAGAGGATGTTTCCTATAGTGGGGGAGTCTAGGACCAGAGGACACAGATAGAGTAGATGTGGAGAGGATGTTTCCTGTAGTGGGGGAGTCTCGGAGCAGAGGACACAGATAGAGTGGATGTGGAGAGGATGATTCCTGTAGAGGGGGAGTCTAGGACCAGAGGACACAGATAGAGTGGATGTGGAGAGGATGGTTACTGTAGTGGGTGAGTCTCGGACCAGAGGACACAGATAGAGTGGATGTGGAGAGGATGTTTCCTGTAGTGAGGGAGTCCAGGACCAGAGGACTCAGACAGAGTAGATGTGGAGAGAAAGTTTCCTGTAGTGGGGGACTCTAGGACCAGAGATTGAATGCATGTGGAGAGGATGTTTCCTGTAGTGGGGGTCAAGGACCATAGGACACAGATAGAGTGGATGTGGAGAGGATATTTCCTGTAGTGGGAAAGTCCAGGACCAGAGGACACAGATAGAGTGGATGTGGAGAGGGTGTTTCCTGTAGTGGGGGAGACTAGGACCAGAGGTCAGAGATGGAGCGGATGTGGAGAGGATGTTTCCTGTAGTGGGGGAGTCTAGGACCAGAGTACACAGATAGAGTGGATGTGCAGACGATGTTTCCTATAGTGGGGGAGTCTATGACCAGTGGACACTGATAGAGTGGATGTGGAGAGGATGTTTCCTGTAGTGGGGGAGTCTCGGACCAGACGACCCAGATAGAGTGGATGTGGAGAGGATGTTTCCTGTAGCGGGGGAGTCCAGGTCCAGAGGACACAGATAGAGTGGATGTGCAGACGATGTTTCCTACAGAGGGGGAGTCTAGGACCAGAGGACACAGATAGAGTGGATGTGGAGAGGATGCTTCCTGTAGTGGGGGAGTCCAGGTCCAGAGGACACAGATAGAGTGGATGTGGAGAGGATGTTTCCTGTAGTGGGGGAGTCTCGGACCAGAGGACACAGATAGAGTGGATGTGGAGACGATGTTTCCTATAGTGGGGGAGTCTATGACCAGTGGACACTGAAAGAGTGGATGTGGAGAGGATGTTTCCTGTAGTGGGGGAGTCTAGGACCAGAGGACACAGACAGAGTGGATGTGGACAGAATGTTTCCTGTAGTGGGGGTGTCCAGGACCAGAGGACACAGATAGAGTGGATGTGCAGACGATGTTTCCTACAGTAGGGGAGTCTAGGACCAGAGGACACAGATAGAGTGGATGTGGAGAGGATGTTTCCTATAGTGGGGGAGTCTAGGACCAGAGGACACAGATAGAGCAGATGTGGAGAGGATGTTTCCTGTAGTGGGGGAGTCTCGGAGCAGAGGACACAGATAGAGTGGATGTGGAGAGGATGATTCCTGTAGAGGGGGAGTCTAGGACCAGAGGACACAGATAGAGTGGATGTGGAGAGGATGGTTACTGTAGTGGGTGAGTCTCGGACCAGAGGACACAGATAGAGTGGATGTGGAGAGGATGTTTCCTTTAGTGAGGGAGTCTAGGACCAGAGGACTCAGATAGAGTAGATGTGGAGAGAATGTTTCCTGTAGTGGGGGAGTCCAGGACCAGTGGAGACAGATAGAGTGGATGTGGAGAGGATGTTTCCTGCTGTGGGGGAGTCTAGGACCAGTGGAGACAGATAGAGTGGATGTGGAGAGGATGTTTCCTGCAGTGGGGGAGTCTAGGACCAGTGGAGACAGATAGAGTGGATGTGGACAGGATGTTTCCTGTAGTGGGGGAGTCCAGGACCAGAGGTCACAGATAGAGTGGATGTGGAGAGGGTGTATCCTGTAGTGGGGGAGTCTACGACCAGAGGACACAGATAGAGTGGATATGGAGAGGATGTTTCCTGTAGTGGGGGAGTCTAGGACCAGAGGACACAAGCAGAGTGGATGTGGAGAGGATGTTTACTGTAGTTCGGGAGTCCAGGACCAGAGGACACAGATAGAGTGGATGTGGAGAGAATGTTTCCTGTAGTGGGGGAGTCTAGGACCAGAGGACACAGAGAGAGTGGATGTGGAGAGAATGTTTCCTGTAGTGGGGGAGTCTAGGACCAGAGGACACAAGCAGAGTGGATGTGGAGAGGATGTTTACTGTAGTGGGGGAGTCTAGGACCAGTGGAGACAGATAGAGTGGATGTGGAGAGGATGTTTCCTGCAGTGGGGGAGTCCAGGACCAGTGGTCACAGATAGAGTGGATGTGGAGAGGGTGTTTCCTGTAGTGGGGGAGTCTATGAACAGAGGACACAGATAGAGTGGATGTGCAGACGATGTTTCCTACAGAGGGGGAGTCTAGGACCAGAGGACACAGATAGAGTGGATGTGGAGAGGATGCTTCCTGTAGTAGGGGAGTCCAGGTCCAGAGGACACAGATAGAGTGGATGTGGAGAGGATGTTTCCTGTAGTGGGGGAGTCTAGGACCAGGGGACACAGATAGAGTGGATGTGGAGACGATGTTTCCTATAGTGGGGGAGTCTATGACCAGTGGACACTGATAGAGTGGATGTGGAGAGGATGTTTCCTATAGTGGGGGAGTCTATGACCAGTGGACACTGATAGAGTGGATGCGGAGAGGATGTTTCCTGTAGTGGGGGAGTCTAGGACCAGAGGACACAGATAGAGTGGATGAAGAGAGGATGTTTCCTATAGTGGGGTCGTCTAGGACCAGAGGACACAGATAGAGTGGATGTGGAGAGGGTGTTTCCTGTAGTGGGGGAGTCTAGGACCAGTGGAGACAGATAGAGTGGATGTGGAGAGGATGTTTCCTGTAGTGGGGGAGTCTAGGACCAGAGTACACAGACAGAGTTGATGTGGAGAGGATGTTTCCTGCAGTGGGGGAGTCCAGGACCAGTGGTCACAGATAGAGTGGATGTGGAGAGGGTGTTTCCTGTAGTGGGGGAGTCTATGAACAGAGGACACAGATAGAGTGGATGTGCAGACGATGTTTCCTACAGAGGGGGAGTCTAGGACCAGAGGACACAGATAGAGTGGATGTGGAGAGGATGCTTCCTGTAGTGGGGGAGTCCAGGTCCAGAGGACACAGATAGAGTGGATGTGGAGAGGATGTTTCCTGTAGTGGGGGAGTCTAGGACCAGGGGACACAGATAGAGTGGATGTGGAGACGATGTTTCCTATAGTGGGGGAGTCTATGACCAGTGGACACTGATAGAGTGGATGTGGAGAGGATGTTTCCTATAGTGGGGGAGTCTATGACCAGTGGACACTGATAGAGTAGATGCGGAGAGGATGTTTCCTGTAGTGGGGGAGTCTAGGACCAGAGGACACAGATTGAGTGGATGAAGAGAGGATGTTTCCTATAGTGGGGTCGTCTAGGACCAGAGGACACAGATAGAGTGGATGTGGAGAGGGTGTTTCCTGTAGTGGGGGAGCCTAGGACCAGAGGACACAGACAGAGTGGATGTGGAGAGGATGTTTTCTGTAGTGGGGGAGTCCAGGACCAGAGGACACAGATAGAGTGGATGTGGACAGAATGTTTCCTGTAGTGGGGGTGTCCAGGACCAGAGGACACAGATAGAGTGGATGTGCAGACGATGTTTCCTACAGTAGGGGAGTCTAGGACCAGAGGACACAGATAGAGTGGATGTGGAGAGGATGTTTCCTATAGTGGGGGAGTCTAGGACCAGAGGACACAGATAGAGTATATGTGGAGAGGATGTTTCCTGTAGTGGGGGAGTCTCGGAGCAGAGGACACAGATAGAGTGGATGTGGAGAGGATGATTCCTGTAGAGGGGGAGTCTAGGACCAGAGGACACAGATAGAGTGGATGTGGAGAGGATGGTTACTGTAGTGGGGGAGTCTAGGACCAGAGGACACAGATAGAGTGGATGTGGAGAGGATGTTTCCTGTAGTCGGGGACTCTAGGACCAGAGGACAGAGATAGAATGCATGTGGAGAGGATGTTTCCTGTAGTGGGGGTCAAGGACCATAGGACACAGATAGAGTGGATGTGGAGAGGATGCTTCCTGTAGTGGGGAAGTCTAGGACCAGAAGACACAGATAGAGTGGATGTGGAGAGAATGTTTCCTGTAGTGGGGGAGTCCAGGACCAGAGGACACAGATAGAGTGGATGCGGAGAGGGTGTTTCCTGTAGTGGGGGAGTCTAGGACCAGAGTACACAGATAGAGTGGATGTGCAGACGATGTTTCCTATAGTGGGGGAGTCTATGACCAGTGGACACTGATAGAGTGGATGTGGAGAGGATGTTTCCTACAGAGGGGGAGTCTAGCACCAGAGGTCAGAGATGGAGTGGATGTGGAAGGGATGTTTCCAGTAGTGGGGGAGTCCAGGTCCAGAGGACTCAGATAGAGTGGATGTGGAGAGGATGTTTCCTGTAGTGGGGGAGTCTAGGACCAGAGGTCAGAGATGGAGTGGATGGGGAGAGAATGTTTCCTGTAGTGGGGGAGTCTAGGACCAGTGGAGACAGATAGAGTGGATGTGGAGAGGATGTTTCCTGTAGTGGGGGAGTCTAGGACCAGAGTACACAGACAGAGTTGATGTGGAGAGGATGTTTCCTGCAGTGGGGGAGTCCAGGACCAGTGGTCGCAGATAGAGTGGATGTGGAGAGGGTGTTTCCTGTAGTGGGGGAGTCTATGAACAGAGGACACAGATAGAGTGGATGTGCAGACGATGTTTCCTACAGTGGGGGAGTCTATGACCAGAGGACACAGATAGAGTGGATGTGCAGACGATGTTTCCTACAGTGGGGGAATCTATGACAAGTGGACACAGATAGAGTGGATGTGGAGAGGATGTTTCCTGTATTGGGGAGTCCAGGACCAGAGGACACAGATAGAGTGGATGTGGAGAGGATGTTTCCTGTAGTGGGGGAGTCCAGGTCCAGAGGACACAGATAGAGTGGATGTGGAGAGGATGTTTCCTGCACTGGGGGAGTCCAGGACCAGAGGTCACAGATAGAGTGGATGTGGAGAGGGTGTTTCCTGTAGTGGGGGAGTCTAGGACCAGTGGAGACAGATAGAGTGGATGTGGAGTGAATGTTTCCTGTAGTGGGGGAGGCTAGGATCAGAGGACACAGATAGAGTGGATGTGGAGAGGGTGTTTCCTGTAGTGGGGGAGTCTAGGACCAGTGGAGACAGATAGAGTGGATGTGGAGAGAATGTTTCCTGTAGTGGGGGATTCTAGGACCAGAGTAGGCAGACAGAGTGGATGTGGAGAGGATGTTTCCTGTAGTGGGGGAGTCAGTTCCAGAGGACACAGATAGAGTGGATGTGCAGACGATGTTTCCTACAGTAGGGGAGTCTAGGACCAGAGGACACAGATTGAGTGGATGTGGAGAGGATGTTTCCTATAGTGGGGGAGTCTAGGACCAGAGGACACAGATAGAGTAGATGTAGAGAGGATGTTTCCTGTAGTGGGGGAGTCTCGGAGCAGAGGACACAGATAGAGTGGATGTGGAGAGGATGATTCCTGTAGAGGGGGAGTCTAGGACCAGAGGACACAGATAGAGTGGATGTGGAGAGGATGGTTACTGTAGTGGGTGAGTCTCGGACCAGAGGACACAGATAGAGTGGATGTGGAGAGGATGTTTCCTGTAGTGAGGGAGTCCAGGACCAGAGGACTCAGACAGAGTAGATGTGGAGAGAAAGTTTCCTGTAGTGGGGGACTCTAGGACCAGAGATAGAATGCATGTGGAGAGGATGTTTCCTGTAGTGGGGGTCAAGGACCATAGGACACAGATAGAGTGGATGTGGAGAGGATATTTCCTGTAGTGGGGGAGTCCAGGACCAGAGGACACAGATAGAGTGGATGTGGAGAGGGTGTTTCCTGTAGTGGGGGAGACTAGGACCAGAGGTCAGAGATGGAGCGGATGTGGAGAGGATGTTTCCTGTAGTGGGGGAGTCTAGGACCAGAGTACACAGATAGAGTGGATGTGCAGACGATGTTTCCTATAGTGGGGGAGTCTATGACCAGTGGACACTGATAGAGTGGATGTGGAGAGGATGTTTCCTGTAGTGGGGAAGTCTCGGACCAGACGACCCAGATAGAGTGGATGTGGAGAGGATGTTTCCTGTAGCGGGGGAGTCCAGGTCCAGAGGACACAGATAGAGTGGATGTGGAGAGGATGTTTTCTGTAGTGGGGGAGTCCAGGACCAGAGGACACAGATAGAGTGGATGTGGACAGAATGTTTCCTGTAGTGGGGGTGTCCAGGACCAGAGGACACAGATAGAGTGGATGTGCAGACGATGTTTCCTACAGTAGGGGAGTCTAGGACCAGAGGACACAGATAGAGTGGATGTGGAGAGGATGTTTCCTATCGTGGGGGAGTCTAGGACCAGAGGACACAGATAGAGTAGATGTGGAGAGGATGTTTCCTGTAGTGGGGGAGTCTCGGAGCAGAGGACACAGATAGAGTGGATGTGGAGAGGATGATTCCTGTAGAGGGGGAGTCTAGGATCAGAGGACACAGATAGAGTGGATGTGGAGAGGATGGTTACTGTAGTGGGGGAGTCTAGTACCAGAGGACACAGATAGAGTGGATGTGGAGAGGATGTTTCCTGTAGTCGGGGACTCTAGGACCAGGGGACAGAGATAGAATGCATGTGGAGAGGATGTTTCCTGTGGTGGGGGTCAAGGACCATAGGACACAGATAGAGTGGATGTGGAGAGGATGTTTCCTATCGTGGGGGAGTCTAGGACCAGAGGACACAGATAGAGTAGATGTGGAGAGGATGTTTCCTGTAGTGGGGGAGTCTCGGAGCAGAGGACACAGATAGAGTGGATGTGGAGAGGATGATTCCTGTAGAGGGGGAGTCTAGGATCAGAGGACACAGATAGAGTGGATGTGGAGAGGATGGTTACTGTAGTGGGGGAGTCCAGGACTGAGGACACAGATAGAGTGGATGTGGAGAGGGTGTTTCCTGTAGTGGGGGAGACTAGGACCAGAGGTCAGAGATGGAGCGGATGTGGAGACGATGTTTCCTGTAGTGGGGGAGTCTAGGACCAGAGTACACAGATAGAGTGGATGTGCAGACGATGTTTCCTATAGTGGGGGAGTCTATGACCAGTGGACACTGATAGAGTGGATGTGGAGAGGATGTTTCCTGTAGTGGGGAAGTCTCGGACCAGACGACCCAGATAGAGTGGATGTGGAGAGGATGTTTCCTGTAGCGGGGGAGTCCAGGTCCAGAGGACACAGATAGAGTGGATGTGGAGAGGATGTTTTCTGTAGTGGGGGAGTCCAGGACCAGAGGACACAGATAGAGTGGATGTGGACAGAATGTTTCCTGTAGTGGGGGTGTCCAGGACCAGAGGACACAGATAGAGTGGATGTGCAGACGATGTTTCCTACAGTAGGGGAGTCTAGGACCAGAGGACACAGATAGAGTGGATGTGGAGAGGATGTTTCCTATCGTGGGGGAGTCTAGGACCAGAGGACACAGATAGAGTAGATGTGGAGAGGATGTTTCCTGTAGTGGGGGAGTCTCGGAGCAGAGGACACAGATAGAGTGGATGTGGAGAGGATGATTCCTGTAGAGGGGGAGTCTAGGATCAGAGGACACAGATAGAGTGGATGTGGAGAGGATGGTTACTGTAGTGGGGGAGTCTAGTACCAGAGGACACAGATAGAGTGGATGTGGAGAGGATGTTTCCTGTAGTCGGGGACTCTAGGACCAGAGGACAGAGATAGAATGCATGTGGAGAGGATGTTTCCTGTGGTGGGGGTCAAGGACCATAGGACACAGATAGAGTGGATGTGGAGAGGATGCTTCCTGTAGTGGGGAAGTCTAGGACCAGAAGACACAGATAGAGTGGATGTGGAGAGGGTGTTTCCTGTAGTGGGGGAGTCTAGGACCAGAGTACACGGATAGAGTGGATGTGCAGACGATGTTTCCTATAGTGGGGGAGTCTATGACCAGTGGACACTGATAGAGTGGATGTGGAGAGGATGGTTACTGTAGTGGGGGAGTCCAGGACCAGAGGACACAGATAGAGTGGATGTGGAGAGGGTGTTTCCTGTAGTGGGGGAGACTAGGACCAGAGGTCAGAGATGGAGCGGATGTGGAGACGATGTTTCCTGTAGTGGGGGAGTCTAGGACCAGAGTACACAGATAGAGTGGATGTGCAGACGATGTTTCCTATAGTGGGGGAGTCTATGACCAGTGGACACTGATAGAGTGGATGTGGAGAGGATGTTTCCTGTAGTGGGGAAGTCTCGGACCAGACGACCCAGATAGAGTGGATGTGGAGAGGATGTTTCCTGTAGCGGGGGAGTCCAGGTCCAGAGGACACAGATAGAGTGGATGTGGAGAGGATGTTTTCTGTAGTGGGGGAGTCCAGGACCAGAGGACACAGATAGAGTGGATGTGGACAGAATGTTTCCTGTAGTGGGGGTGTCCAGGACCAGAGGACACAGATAGAGTGGATGTGCAGACGATGTTTCCTACAGTAGGGGAGTCTAGGACCAGAGGACACAGATAGAGTGGATGTGGAGAGGATGTTTCCTATCGTGGGGGAGTCTAGGACCAGAGGACACAGATAGAGTAGATGTGGAGAGGATGTTTCCTGTAGTGGGGGAGTCTCGGAGCAGAGGACACAGATAGAGTGGATGTGGAGAGGATGATTCCTGTAGAGGGGGAGTCTAGGATCAGAGGACACAGATAGAGTGGATGTGGAGAGGATGGTTACTGTAGTGGGGGAGTCTAGTACCAGAGGACACAGATAGAGTGGATGTGGAGAGGATGTTTCCTGTAGTCGGGGACTCTAGGACCAGAGGACAGAGATAGAATGCATGTGGAGAGGATGTTTCCTGTGGTGGGGGTCAAGGACCATAGGACACAGATAGAGTGGATGTGGAGAGGATGCTTCCTGTAGTGGGGAAGTCTAGGACCAGAAGACACAGATAGAGTGGATGTGGAGAGAATGTTTCCTGTAGTGGGGGAGTCCAGGACCAGAGGACACAGATAGAGTGGATGTGGAGAGGGTGTTTCCTGTAGTGGGGGAGTCTAGGACCAGAGTACACGGATAGAGTGGATGTGCAGACGATGTTTCCTATAGTGGGGGAGTCTATGACCAGTGGACACTGATAGAGTGGATGTGGAGAGGATGTTTCCTACAGAGGGGGAGTCTAGCACCAGAGGTCAGAGATGGAGTGGATGTGGAGAGGATGTTTCCTGTAGTGGGGGAGTCCAGGTCCAGAGGACTCAGATAGAGTGGATGTGGAGAGGATGTTTCCTGTAGTGGGGGAGTCTAGGACCAGAGGTCAGAGATGGAGTGGATGGGGAGAGAATGTTTCCTGTAGTGGGGGAGTCTAGGACCAGTGGAGACAGATAGAGTGGATGTGGAGAGGATGTTTCCTGTAGTGGGGGAGTCTAGGACCAGAGTACACAGACAGAGTTGATGTGGAGAGGATGTTTTCTGTAGTGGGGGAGTCCAGGACCAGAGGACACAGATAGAGTGGATGTGGACAGAATGTTTCCTGTAGTGGGGGTGTCCAGGACCAGAGGACACAGATAGAGTGGATGTGCAGACGATGTTTCCTACAGTAGGGGAGTCTAGGACCAGAGGACACAGATTGAGTGGATGTGGAGAGGATGTTTCCTATAGTGGGGGAGTCTAGGACCAGAGGACACAGATAGAGTAGATGTGGAGAGGATGTTTCCTGTAGTGGGGGAGTCTCGGAGCAGAGGACACAGATAGAGTGGATGTGGAGAGGATGATTCCTGTAGAGGGGGAGTCTAGGACCAGAGGACACAGATAGAGTGGATGTGGAGAGGATGGTTACTGTAGTGGGTGAGTCTCGGACCAGAGGACACAGATAGAGTGGATGTGGAGAGGATGTTTCCTGTAGTGAGGGAGTCCAGGACCAGAGGACTCAGACAGAGTAGATGTGGAGAGAAAGTTTCCTGTAGTGGGGGACTCTAGGACCAGAGATAGAATGCATGTGGAGAGGATGTTTCCTGTAGTGGGGGTCAAGGACCATAGGACACAGATAGAGTGGATGTGGAGAGGATATTTCCTGTAGTGGGGGAGTCCAGGACCAGAGGACACAGATAGAGTGGATGTGGAGAGGGTGTTTCCTGTAGTGGGGGAGACTAGGACCAGAGGTCAGAGATGGAGCGGATGTGGAGAGGATGTTTCCTGTAGTGGGGGAGTCTAGGACCAGAGTACACAGATAGAGTGGATGTGCAGACGATGTTTCCTATAGTGGGGGAGTCTATGACCAGTGGACACTGATAGAGTGGATGTGGAGAGGATGTTTCCTGTAGTGGGGGAGTCCAGGACCAGTGGTCACAGATAGAGTGGATGTGGAGAGGGTGTTTCCTGTAGTGGGGGAGTCTATGAACAGAGGACACAGATAGAGTGGATGTGCAGACGATGTTTCCTACAGTGGGGGAGTCTATGACCAGAGGACACAGATAGAGTGGATGTGCAGACGATGTTTCCTACAGTGGGGGAATCTATGACAAGTGGACACAGATAGAGTGGATGTGGAGAGGATGTTTCCTGTATTGGGGAGTCCAGGACCAGAGGACACAGATAGAGTGGATGTGGAGAGGATGTTTCCTGTAGTGGGGGAGTCCAGGTCCAGAGGACACAGATAGAGTGGATGTGGAGAGGATGTTTCCTGCACTGGGGGAGTCCAGGACCAGAGGTCACAGATAGAGTGGATGTGGAGAGGGTGTTTCCTGTAGTGGGGGAGTCTAGGACCAGTGGAGACAGATAGAGTGGATGTGGAGTGAATGTTTCCTGTAGTGGGGGAGGCTAGGATCAGAGGACACAGGTAGAGTGGATGTGGAGAGGGTGTTTCCTGTAGTGGGGGAGTCTAGGACCAGTGGAGACAGATAGAGTGGATGTGGAGAGAATGTTTCCTGTAGTGGGGGATTCTAGGACCAGAGTAGGCAGACAGAGTGGATGTGGAGAGGATGTTTCCTGTAGTGGGGGAGTCAGTTCCAGAGGACACAGATAGAGTGGATGTGCAGACGATGTTTCCTACAGTAGGGGAGTCTAGGACCAGAGGACACAGATTGAGTGGATGTGGAGAGGATGTTTCCTATAGTGGGGGAGTCTAGGACCAGAGGACACAGATAGAGTAGATGTGGAGAGGATGTTTCCTGTAGTGGGGGAGTCTCGGAGCAGAGGACACAGATAGAGTGGATGTGGAGAGGATGATTCCTGTAGAGGGGGAGTCTAGGACCAGAGGACACAGATAGAGTGGATGTGGAGAGGATGGTTACTGTAGTGGGTGAGTCTCGGACCAGAGGACACAGATAGAGTGGATGTGGAGAGGATGTTTCCTGTAGTGAGGGAGTCCAGGACCAGAGGACTCAGACAGAGTAGATGTGGAGAGAAAGTTTCCTGTAGTGGGGGACTCTAGGACCAGAGATAGAATGCATGTGGAGAGGATGTTTCCTGTAGTGGGGGTCAAGGACCATAGGACACAGATAGAGTGGATGTGGAGAGGATATTTCCTGTAGTGGGGGAGTCCAGGACCAGAGGACACAGATAGAGTGGATGTGGAGAGGGTGTTTCCTGTAGTGGGGGAGACTAGGACCAGAGGTCAGAGATGGAGCGGATGTGGAGAGGATGTTTCCTGTAGTGGGGGAGTCTAGGACCAGAGTACACAGATAGAGTGGATGTGCAGACGATGTTTCCTATAGTGGGGGAGTCCAGGACCAGTGGTCACAGATAGAGTGGATGTGGAGAGGGTGTTTCCTGTAGTGGGGGAGTCTATGAACAGAGGACACAGATAGAGTGGATGTGCAGACGATGTTTCCTACAGTGGGGGAGTCTATGACCAGAGGACACAGATAGAGTGGATGTGCAGACGATGTTTCCTACAGTGGGGGAATCTATGACAAGTGGACACAGATAGAGTGGATGTGGAGAGGATGTTTCCTGTATTGGGGAGTCCAGGACCAGAGGACACAGATAGAGTGGATGTGGAGAGGATGTTTCCTGTAGTGGGGGAGTCCAGGTCCAGAGGACACAGATAGAGTGGATGTGGAGAGGATGTTTCCTGCACTGGGGGAGTCCAGGACCAGAGGTCACAGATAGAGTGGATGTGGAGAGGGTGTTTCCTGTAGTGGGGGAGTCTAGGACCAGTGGAGACAGATAGAGTGGATGTGGAGTGAATGTTTCCTGTAGTGGGGGAGGCTAGGATCAGAGGACACAGATAGAGTGGATGTGGAGAGGGTGTTTCCTGTAGTGGGGGAGTCTAGGACCAGTGGAGACAGATAGAGTGGATGTGGAGAGAATGTTTCCTGTAGTGGGGGATTCTAGGACCAGAGTAGGCAGACAGAGTGGATGTGGAGAGGATGTTTCCTGTAGTGGGGGAGTCAGTTCCAGAGGACACAGATAGAGTGGATGTGCAGACGATGTTTCCTACAGTAGGGGAGTCTAGGACCAGAGGACACAGATTGAGTGGATGTGGAGAGGATGTTTCCTATAGTGGGGGAGTCTAGGACCAGAGGACACAGATAGAGTAGATGTGGAGAGGATGGTTACTGTAGTGGGTGAGTCTCGGACCAGAGGACACAGATAGAGTGGATGTGGAGAGGATGTTTCCTGTAGTGAGGGAGTCCAGGACCAGAGGACTCAGACAGAGTAGATGTGGAGAGAAAGTTTCCTGTAGTGGGGGACTCTAGGACCAGAGATAGAATGCATGTGGAGAGGATGTTTCCTGTAGTGGGGGTCAAGGACCATAGGACACAGATAGAGTGGATGTGGAGAGGATATTTCCTGTAGTGGGGGAGTCCAGGACCAGAGGACACAGATAGAGTGGATGTGGAGAGGGTGTTTCCTGTAGTGGGGGAGACTAGGACCAGAGGTCAGAGATGGAGCGGATGTGGAGAGGATGTTTCCTGTAGTGGGGGAGTCTAGGACCAGAGTACACAGATAGAGTGGATGTGCAGACGATGTTTCCTATAGTGGGGGAGTCTATGACCAGTGGACACTGATAGAGTGGATGTGGAGAGGATGTTTCCTGTAGTGGGGAAGTCTCGGACCAGACGACCCAGATAGAGTGGATGTGGAGAGGATGTTTCCTGTAGCGGGGGAGTCCAGGTCCAGAGGACACAGATAGAGTGGATGTGGAGAGGATGTTTTCTGTAGTGGGGGAGTCCAGGACCAGAGGACACAGATAGAGTGGATGTGGACAGAATGTTTCCTGTAGTGGGGGTGTCCAGGACCAGAGGACACAGATAGAGTGGATGTGCAGACGATGTTTCCTACAGTAGGGGAGTCTAGGACCAGAGGACACAGATAGAGTGGATGTGGAGAGGATGTTTCCTATCGTGGGGGAGTCTAGGACCAGAGGACACAGATAGAGTAGATGTGGAGAGGATGTTTCCTGTAGTGGGGGAGTCTCGGAGCAGAGGACACAGATAGAGTGGATGTGGAGAGGATGATTCCTGTAGAGGGGGAGTCCAGGATCAGAGGACACAGATAGAGTGGATGTGGAGAGGATGGTTACTGTAGTGGGGGAGTCTAGTACCAGAGGACACAGATAGAGTGGATGTGGAGAGGATGTTTCCTGTAGTCGGGGACTCTAGGACCAGAGGACAGAGATAGAATGCATGTGCAGAGGATGTTTCCTGTGGTGGGGGTCAAGGACCATAGGACACAGATAGAGTGGATGTGGAGAGGATGCTTCCTGTAGTGGGGAAGTCTAGGACCAGAAGACACAGATAGAGTGGATGTGGAGAGAATGTTTCCTGTAGTGGAGGAGTCCAGGACCAGAGGACACAGATAGAGTGGATGTGGAGAGGGTGTTTCCTGTAGTGGGGGAGTCTAGGACCAGAGTACACGGATAGAGTGGATGTGCAGACGATGTTTCCTATAGTGGGGGAGTCTATGACCAGTGGACACTGATAGAGTGGATGTGGAGAGGATGTTTCCTACAGAGGGGGAGTCTAGCACCAGAGGTCAGAGATGGAGTGGATGTGGAGAGGATGTTTCCTGTAGTGGGGGAGTCCAGGTCCAGAGGACTCAGATAGAGTGGATGTGGAGAGGATGTTTCCTGTAGTGGGGGAGTCTAGGACCAGAGGTCAGAGATGGAGTGGATGGGGAGAGAATGTTTCCTGTAGTGGGGGAGTCTAGGACCAGTGGAGACAGATAGAGTGGATGTGGAGAGGATGTTTCCTGTAGTGGGGGAGTCTAGGACCAGAGTACACAGACAGAGTTGATGTGGAGAGGATGTTTTCTGTAGTGGGGGAGTCCAGGACCAGAGGACACAGATAGAGTGGATGTGGACAGAATGTTTCCTGTAGTGGGGGTGTCCAGGACCAGAGGACACAGATAGAGTGGATGTGCAGACGATGTTTCCTACAGTAGGGGAGTCTAGGACCAGAGGACACAGATTGAGTGGATGTGGAGAGGATGTTTCCTATAGTGGGGGAGTCTAGGACCAGAGGACACAGATAGAGTAGATGTGGAGAGGATGTTTCCTGTAGTGGGGGAGTCTCGGAGCAGAGGACACAGATAGAGTGGATGTGGAGAGGATGATTCCTGTAGAGGGGGAGTCTAGGACCAGAGGACACAGATAGAGTGGATGTGGAGAGGATGGTTACTGTAGTGGGTGAGTCTCGGACCAGAGGACACAGATAGAGTGGATGTGGAGAGGATGTTTCCTGTAGTGAGGGAGTCCAGGACCAGAGGACTCAGACAGAGTAGATGTGGAGAGAAAGTTTCCTGTAGTGGGGGACTCTAGGACCAGAGATAGAATGCATGTGGAGAGGATGTTTCCTGTAGTGGGGGTCAAGGACCATAGGACACAGATAGAGTGGATGTGGAGAGGATATTTCCTGTAGTGGGGGAGTCCAGGACCAGAGGACACAGATAGAGTGGATGTGGAGAGGGTGTTTCCTGTAGTGGGGGAGACTAGGACCAGAGGTCAGAGATGGAGCGGATGTGGAGAGGATGTTTCCTGTAGTGGGGGAGTCTAGGACCAGAGTACACAGATAGAGTGGATGTGCAGACGATGTTTCCTATAGTGGGGGAGTCTATGACCAGTGGACACTGATAGAGTGGATGTGGAGAGGATGTTTCCTGTAGTGGGGAAGTCTCGGACCAGACGACCCAGATAGAGTGGATGTGGAGAGGATGTTTCCTGTAGCGGGGGAGTCCAGGTCCAGAGGACACAGATAGAGTGGATGTGGAGAGGATGTTTCCTGTAGTGGGGGAGTCTAGGACCAGAGGTCAGAGATGGAGTGGATGTGGAGAGGATGTTTCCTGTAGTGGGGGAGCCTAGGACCAGAGGACACAGACAGAGTGGATGTGGAGAGGATGTTTTCTGTAGTGGGGGAGTCCAGGACCAGAGGACACAGATAGAGTGGATGTGCAGACGATGTTTCCTACAGTAGGGGAGTCTAGGACCAGAGGACACAGATAGAGTGGATGTGGAGAGGATGTTTCCTATCGTGGGGGAGTCTAGGACCAGAGGACACAGATAGAGTAGATGTGGAGAGGATGTTTCCTGTAGTGGGGGAGTCTCGGAGCAGAGGACACAGATAGAGTGGATGTGGAGAGGATGATTCCTGTAGAGGGGGAGTCTAGGATCAGAGGACACAGATAGAGTGGATGTGGAGAGGATGGTTACTGTAGTGGGGGAGTCTAGTACCAGAGGACACAGATAGAGTGGATGTGGAGAGGATGTTTCCTGTAGTCGGGGACTCTAGGACCAGAGGACAGAGATAGAATGCATGTGGAGAGGATGTTTCCTGTGGTGGGGGTCAAGGACCATAGGACACAGATAGAGTGGATGTGGAGAGGATGCTTCCTGTAGTGGGGAAGTCTAGGACCAGAAGACACAGATAGAGTGGATGTGGAGAGAATGTTTCCTGTAGTGGGGGAGTCTAGGACCAGAGGACACAGATAGAGTGGATGTGGAGAGGGTGTTTCCTGTAGTGGGGGAGTCTAGGACCAGAGTACACGGATAGAGTGGATGTGCAGACGATGTTTCCTATAGTGGGGGAGTCTATGACCAGTGGACACTGATAGAGTGGATGTGGAGAGGATGTTTCCTACAGAGGGGGAGTCTAGCACCAGAGGTCAGAGATGGAGTGGATGTGGAGAGGATGTTTCCTGTAGTGGGGGAGTCCAGGTCCAGAGGACTCAGATAGAGTGGATGTGGAGAGGATGTTTCCTGTAGTGGGGGAGTCTAGGACCAGAGGTCAGAGATGGAGTGGATGGGGAGAGAATGTTTCCTGTAGTGGGGGAGTCTAGGACCAGTGGAGACAGATAGAGTGGATGTGGAGAGGATGTTTCCTGTAGTGGGGGAGTCTAGGACAAGAGTACACAGACAGAGTTGATGTGGAGAGGATGTTTCCTGCAGTGGGGGAGTCCAGGACCAGTGGTCACAGATAGAGTGGATGTGGAGAGGGTGTTTCCTGTAGTGGGGGAGTCTATGAACAGAGGACACAGATAGAGTGGATGTCCAGACGATGTTTCCTACAGTGGGGGAGTCTATGACCAGAGGACACAGATAGAGTGGATGTGCAGACGATGTTTCCTACAGTGGGGGAATCTATGACAAGTGGACACAGATAGAGTGGATGTGGAGAGGATGTTTCCTGTATTGGG
Organism: Hypanus sabinus; assembly: GCF_030144855.1. Classification (NCBI taxonomy): domain Eukaryota; kingdom Metazoa; phylum Chordata; class Chondrichthyes; order Myliobatiformes; family Dasyatidae; genus Hypanus; species Hypanus sabinus. The sequence goes on along the minus strand of NW_026781457.1, from coordinate 278,369 downwards.
GAGTCCAGGACCAGAGGACACAGATAGAGTGGATGTGGAGAGGATGTTACCTGTAGTGGGGGAGTCCAGGTCCAGAGGACACAGATAGAGTGGATGTGGAGAGGATGTCTCCTGCACTGGGGGAGTCCAGGACCAGAGGTCACAGATAGAGTGGATGTGGAGAGGGTGTTTCCTGTAGTGGGGGAGTCTAGGACCAGTGGAGACAGATAGAGTGGATGTGGAGTGAATGTTTCCTGTAGTGGGGGAGTCTAGGATCAGAGGACACAGATAGAGTGGATGTGGAGAGGGTGTTTCCTGTAGTGGGGGAGTCTAGGACCAGTGGAGACAGATAGAGTGGATGTGGAGAGAATGTTTCCTGTAGTGGGGGATTCTAGGACCAGAGTAGGCAGACAGAATGGATGTGGAGAGGATGTTTCCTGTAGTGGGGGAGTCAGTTCCAGAGGACACAGATAGAGTGGATGTGCAGACGATGTTTCCTACAGTAGGGGAGTCTAGGACCAGAGGACACAGATAGAGTGGATGTGGAGAGGATGTTTCCTATCGTGGGGGAGTCTAGGACCAGAGGACACAGATAGAGTAGATGTGGAGAGGATGTTTCCTGTAGTGGGGGAGTCTCGGAGCAGAGGACACAGATAGAGTGGATGTGGAGAGGATGATTCCTGTAGAGGGGGAGTCTAGGATCAGAGGACACAGATAGAGTGGATGTGGAGAGGATGGTTACTGTAGTGGGGGAGTCTAGTACCAGAGGACACAGATAGAGTGGATGTGGAGAGGATGTTTCCTGTAGTCGGGGACTCTAGGACCAGAGGACAGAGATAGAATGCATGTGGAGAGGATGTTTCCTGTGGTGGGGGTCAAGGACCATAGGACACAGATAGAGTGGATGTGGAGAGGATGCTTCCTGTAGTGGGGAAGTCTAGGACCAGAAGACACAGATAGAGTGGATGTGGAGAGAATGTTTCCTGTAGTGGGGGAGTCCAGGACCAGAGGACACAGATAGAGTGGATGTGGAGAGGGTGTTTCCTGTAGTGGGGGAGTCTAGGACCAGAGTACACGGATAGAGTGGATGTGCAGACGATGTTTCCTATAGTGGGGGAGTCTATGACCAGTGGACACTGATAGAGTGGATGTGGAGAGGATGTTTCCTACAGAGGGGGAGTCTAGCACCAGAGGTCAGAGATGGAGTGGATGTGGAGAGGATGTTTCCTGTAGTGGGGGAGTACAGGTCCAGAGGACTCAGATAGAGTGGATGTGGAGAGGATGTTTCCTGTAGTGGGGGAGTCTAGGACCAGAGGTCAGAGATGGAGTGGATGGGGAGAGAATGTTTCCTGTAGTGGGGGAGTCTAGGACCAGTGGAGACAGATAGAGTGGATGTGGAGAGGATGTTTCCTGTAGTGGGGGAGTCTAGGACCAGAGTACACAGACAGAGTTGATGTGGAGAGGATGTTTCCTGCAGTGGGGGAGTCCAGGACCAGTGGTCACAGATAGAGTGGATGTGGAGAGGGTGTTTCCTGTAGTGGGGGAGTCTATGAACAGAGGACACAGATAGAGTGGATGTCCAGACGATGTTTCCTACAGTGGGGGAGTCTATGACCAGAGGACACAGATAGAGTGGATGTGCAGACGATGTTTCCTACAGTGGGGGAATCTATGACAAGTGGACACAGATAGAGTGGATGTGGAGAGGATGTTTCCTGTATTGGGGAGTCCAGGACCAGAGGACACAGATAGAGTGGATGTGGAGAGGATGTTACCTGTAGTGGGGGAGTCCAGGTCCAGAGGACACAGATAGAGTGGATGTGGAGAGGATGTCTCCTGCACTGGGGGAGTCCAGGACCAGAGGTCACAGATAGAGTGGATGTGGAGAGGGTGTTTCCTGTAGTGGGGAAGTCTAGGACCAGTGGAGACAGATAGAGTGGATGTGGAGTGAATGTTTCCTGTAGTGGGGGAGTCTAGGATCAGAGGACACAGATAGAGTGGATGTGGAGAGGGTGTTTCCTGTAGTGGGGGAGTCTAGGACCAGTGGAGACAGATAGAGTGGATGTGGAGAGAATGTTTCCTGTAGTGGGGGATTCTAGGACCAGAGTAGGCAGACAGAATGGATGTGGAGAGGATGTTTCCTGTAGTGGGGGAGTCAGTTCCAGAGGACACAGATAGAGTGGATGTGCAGACGATGTTTCCTACAGTAGGGGAGTCTAGGACCAGAGGACACAGATAGAGTGGATGTGGAGAGGATGTTTCCTATAGTGGGGGAGTCTAGGACCAGAGGACACAGATAGAGTAGATGTGGAGAGGATGTTTCCTGTAGTGGGGGAGTCTCGGAGCAGAGGACACAGATAGAGTGGATGTGGAGAGGATGATTACTGTAGAGGGGGAGTCTAGGACCAGAGGACACAGATAGAGTGGATGTGGAGAGGATGGTTACTGTAGTGGGTGAGTCTCGGACCAGAGGACACAGATAGAGTGGATGTGGAGAGGATGTTTCCTGTAGTGAGGGAGTCCAGGACCAGAGGACTCAGACAGAGTAGATGTGGAGAGAAAGTTTCCTGTAGTGGGGGACTCTAGGACCAGAGATAGAATGCATGTGGAGAGGATGTTTCCTGTAGTGGGGGTCAAGGACCATAGGACACAGATAGAGTGGATGTGGAGAGGATATTTCCTGTAGTGGGGGAGTCCAGGACCAGAGGACACAGATAGAGTGGATGTGGAGAGGGTGTTTCCTGTAGTGGGGGAGACTAGGACCAGAGGTCAGAGATGGAGCGGATGTGGAGAGGATGTTTCCTGTAGTGGGGGAGTCTAGGACCAGAGTACACAGATAGAGTGGATGTGCAGACGATGTTTCCTATAGTGGGGGAGTCTATGACCAGTGGACACTGATAGAGTGGATGTGGAGAGGATGTTTCCTGTAGTGGGGGAGTCTCGGACCAGACGACCCAGATAGAGTGGATGTGGAGAGGATGTTTCCTGTAGCGGGGGAGTCCAGGACCAGAGGACACAGATAGAGCGGATGTGGAGAGGATGTTTCCTGTAGTGGGGGAGTCCAAGTCCAGAGGACACAGATAGAGTGGATGTGGAGAGGATGTTTCCTGTAGTGGGGGAGTCTAGGACCAGTGGTCAGAGATGGAGTGGATGTGGAGAGGATGTTTCCTGTAGTGGGGGAGTCTAGGACCAGAGGACACAGATAGAGTGGATGTGGAGAGGATGTTTCCTGTAGTGGGGGAGTCTAGGACCAGAGGTCAGAGATGGAGTGGATGTGTAGAGAATGTTTCCTGTAGTGGGGGAGTCTAGGACCAGAGCAGACAGACAGAGTGGTTGTGGAGAGAATGTTTCCTGTAGTGGGGGAGTCCAGGACCAGAGGTCACAGATAGAGTGGATGTCAAGAGGATGTTTACTGTAGTGGGGGAGTCTAGGACCGGAGTAGGCAGACAGAGTGGATGTCGAGAGGATGTTTCATGCATTGGGGGAGTCTAGGACCAGAGGGCACAGGTAGAGTGGATGTGGAGAGGATGTTTACTGTAGTGGGGTAGTATAGGACCAGAGGACACAGATAGAGTGGATGTGGAGAGGATGTTTCCTGTAGCGGGGGAGTCCAGGACCAGAGGACACAGATAGAGCGGATGTGGAGAGGATGTTTCCTGTAGTGGGGGAGTCCAGGTCCAGAGGACACAGATAGAGAGGATGTCAAGAGGATGTTTACTGTAGTGGGGGAGTCTAGGACCGGAGTAGGCAGACAGAGTGGATGTCGAGAGGATGTTTCATGCATTGGGGGAGTCTAGGACCAGAGGACACAGGTAGAGTGGATGTGGAGAGGATGTTTACTGTAGTGGGGGAGTATAGGACCAGAGGACACAGATAGAGCGGATGTGGAGAGGATGTTTCCTGTAGTGGGGGAGTCCAGGTCCAGAGGTCACAGATAGAGTGGATGTCAAGAGGATGTTTACTGTAGTGGGGGAGTCTAGGACCGGAGTAGGCAGACAGAGTGGATGTCGAGAGGATGTTTCATGCATTGGGGGAGTCTAGGACCAGAGGACACAGGTAGAGTGGATGTGGAGAGGATGTTTACTGTAGTGGGGGAGTATAGGACCAGAGGACACAGATAGAGTGGATGTGGAGAGGATGTTTCCTGTAGCGGGGGAGTCCAGGACCAGAGGACACAGATAGAGCGGATGTGGAGAGGATGTTTCCTGTAGTGGGGGAGTCCAGGTCCAGAGGACACAGATAGAGAGGATGTGGAGAGGATGTTTCCTGTAGCGGGGGAGTCCAGGACCAGAGGACACAGATAGAGCGGATGTGGAGAGGATGTTTCCTGTGGTGGGGGAGTCTAGGACCAGTGGAGACAGATAGAGTGGATGTGGAGAGGATGTTTCCTGTAGTGGGTGTCTAGGACCAGAGTACGCAGACAGAGTTGATGTGGAGAGGATGTTTCCTGCAGTGGGGGAGTCCAGGACCAGAGGTCACAGATAGAGTGGATGTGGAGAGGGTGTTTCCTGTAGTGGGGGAGTCTACGACCAGAGGTCAGAGATGGAGCGGATGTGGAGAGGATGTTTCCTGTAGTGGGGGAGTCTAGGACCAGAGTACACAGATAGAGTGGATGTGCAGACGATGTTTCCTATAGTGGGGGAGTCTATGACCAGTGGACACTGATAGAGTGGATGTGGAGAGGATGTTTCCTGTAGTGGGGGAGTCTCGGACCAGACGACCCAGATAGAGTGGATGTGGAGAGGATGTTTCCTGTAGCGGGGTAGTCCAGGACCAGAGGACACAGATAGAGCGGATGTGGAGAGGATGTTTCCTGTAGTGGGGGGAGTCCAAGTCCAGAGGACACAGATAGAGTGGATGTGGAGAGGATGTTTCCTGTAGTGGGGGAGTCTAGGACCAGTGGTCAGAGATGGAGTGGATGTGGAGAGGATGTTTCCTGTAGTGGGGGAGTCTAGGACCAGAGGACACAGATAGAGTGGATGTGGAGAGGATGTTTCCTGTAGTGGGGGAGTCTAGGACCAGAGGTCAGAGATGGAGTGGATGTGTAGAGAATGTTTCCTGTAGTGGGGGAGTCTAGGACCAGAGCAGACAGACAGAGTGGTTGTGGAGAGAATGTTTCCTGTAGTGGGGGAGTCCAGGACCAGAGGTCACAGATAGAGTGGATGTCAAGAGGATGTTTACTGTAGTGGGGGAGTCTAGGACCGGAGTAGGCAGACAGAGTGGATGTCGAGAGGATGTTTCATGCATTGGGGGAGTCTAGGACCAGAGGACACAGGTAGAGTGGATGTGGAGAGGATGTTTACTGTAGTGGGGGAGTATAGGACCAGAGGACACAGATAGAGTGGATGTGGAGAGGATGTTTCCTGTAGCGGGGGAGTCCAGGACCAGAGGACACAGATAGAGCGGATGTGGAGAGGATGTTTCCTGTAGTGGGGAAGTCCAGGTCCAGAGGACACAGATAGAGAGGATGTGGAGAGGATGTTTCCTGTAGCGGGGGAGTCCAGGATCAGAGGACACAGATAGAGCGGATGTGGAGAGGATGTTTCCTGTGGTGGGGGAGTCTACGACCAGTGGAGACAGATAGAGTGGATGTGGAGAGGATGTTTCCTGTAGTGGGTGTCTAGGACCAGAGTACGCAGACAGAGTTGATGTGGAGAGGATGTTTCCTGCAGTGGGGGAGTCCAGGACCAGAGGTCACAGATAGAGTGGATGTGGAGAGGGTGTTTCCTGTAGTGGGGGAGTCTACGACCAGAGGACACAGATAGAGTGGATGTGGAGAGGATGTTTCCTGCAGTGGGGGAGTCCAGGACCAGAGGTCACAGATAGAGTGGATGTGGAGAGGGTGTTTCCTGTAGTGGGGGAGTCTACGACCAGAGGACACAGATAGAGTGGATGTGGAGAGGATGTTTCCTGTAGTGGGGGTCTAGGACCAGAGGACACAGATAGAGTGGATGTGGAGAGGATGTTTCCTGTAGTGGGGGTCTAGGACCAGAGTACTCAGACAGAGTTGATGTGGAGAGGATGTTTCCTGTAGTGGGGGAGTCCAGGACCAGAGGTCACAGATAGAGTGGATGTGGAGAGGGTGTTTCCTGTAGTGGGGGAGTCTAGGACCAGAGGACACAGTGAGAGTGGATGTGGAGAGGATGTTTCCTGTAGTGGGGGAGACTAGGACCACAGACAGAGTGGATGTGGAGAGGATGTTTCCTGTCGTGGGGAAGTCTAGGACCAGAGGACACAGACAGAGTGGATGTGGAGAGGATGTTTCCTATAGTGGGGGAGTCTTGGACCAGAGGACACAGATTGAGTGGATCAGGAGAGGATGTTTCCTGTAGTGGGGGAGTCTACGACCAGAGGACACAGACAGAGTGGATGAGGAGAGGATGTTTCCTATAGTGGGGTCGTCTAGGACCAGAGGACACAGATAGAGTGGATGTGGAGAGGGTGTTTCCTGTAGTGGGGGAGCCTAGGACCAGAGGACACAGATAGAGCGGATGTGGAGAGGATGTTTCCTGTAGTGGGGGAGTCCAGGTCCAGAGGACACAGATAGAGAGGATGTGGAGAGGATGTTTCCTGTAGCGGGGGAGTCCAGGACCAGAGGACACAGATAGAGCGGATGTGGAGAGGATGTTTCCTGTGGTGGGGGAGTCTAGGACCAGTGGAGACAGATAGAGTGGATGTGGAGAGGATGTTTCCTGTAGTGGGTGTCTAGGACCAGAGTACGCAGACAGAGTTGATGTGGAGAGGATGTTTCCTGCAGTGGGGGAGTCCAGGACCAGAGGTCACAGATAGAGTGGATGTGGAGAGGGTGTTTCCTGTAGTGGGGGAGTCTACGACCAGAGGTCAGAGATGGAGCGGATGTGGAGAGGATGTTTCCTGTAGTGGGGGAGTCTAGGACCAGAGTACACAGATAGAGTGGATGTGCAGACGATGTTTCCTATAGTGGGGGAGTCTATGACCAGTGGACACTGATAGAGTGGATGTGGAGAGGATGTTTCCTGTAGTGGGGGAGTCTCGGACCAGACGACCCAGATAGAGTGGATGTGGAGAGGATGTTTCCTGTAGCGGGGGAGTCCAGGACCAGAGGACACAGATAGAGCGGATGTGGAGAGGATGTTTCCTGTAGTGGGGGGAGTCCAAGTCCAGAGGACACAGATAGAGTGGATGTGGAGAGGATGTTTCCTGTAGTGGGGGAGTCTAGGACCAGTGGTCAGAGATGGAGTGGATGTGGAGAGGATGTTTCCTGTAGTGGGGGAGTCTAGGACCAGAGGACACAGATAGAGTGGATGTGGAGAGGATGTTTCCTGTAGTGGGGGAGTCTAGGACCAGAGGTCAGAGATGGAGTGGATGTGTAGAGAATGTTTCCTGTAGTGGGGGAGTCTAGGACCAGAGCAGACAGACAGAGTGGTTGTGGAGAGAATGTTTCCTGTAGTGGGGGAGTCCAGGACCAGAGGTCACAGATAGAGTGGATGTCAAGAGGATGTTTACTGTAGTGGGGGAGTCTAGGACCGGAGTAGGCAGACAGAGTGGATGTCGAGAGGATGTTTCATGCATTGGGGGAGTCTAGGACCAGAGGACACAGGTAGAGTGGATGTGGAGAGGATGTTTACTGTAGTGGGGGAGTATAGGACCAGAGGACACAGATAGAGTGGATGTGGAGAGGATGTTTCCTGTAGCGGGGGAGTCCAGGACCAGAGGACACAGATAGAGCGGATGTGGAGAGGATGTTTCCTGTAGTGGGGAAGTCCAGGTCCAGAGGACACAGATAGAGAGGATGTGGAGAGGATGTTTCCTGTAGCGGGGGAGTCCAGGATCAGAGGACACAGATAGAGCGGATGTGGAGAGGATGTTTCCTGTGGTGGGGGAGTCTAGGACCAGTGGAGACAGATAGAGTGGATGTGGAGAGGATGTTTCCTGTAGTGGGTGTCTAGGACCAGAGTACGCAGACAGAGTTGATGTGGAGAGGATGTTTCCTGCAGTGGGGGAGTCCAGGACCAGAGGTCACAGATAGAGTGGATGTGGAGAGGGTGTTTCCTGTAGTGGGGGAGTCTACGACCAGAGGACACAGATAGAGTGGATGTGGAGAGGATGTTTCCTGCAGTGGGGGAGTCCAGGACCAGAGGTCACAGATAGAGTGGATGTGGAGAGGGTGTTTCCTGTAGTGGGGGAGTCTACGACCAGAGGACACAGATAGAGTGGATGTGGAGAGGATGTTTCCTGTAGTGGGGGTCTAGGACCAGAGGACACAGATAGAGTGGATGTGGAGAGGATGTTTCCTGTAGTGGGGGTCTAGGACCAGAGTACTCAGACAGAGTTGATGTGGAGAGGATGTTTCCTGTAGTGGGGGAGTCCAGGACCAGAGGTCACAGATAGAGTGGATGTGGAGAGGGTGTTTCCTGTAGTGGGGGAGTCTAGGACCACAGACAGAGTGGATGTGGAGAGGGTGTTTCCTGTAGTGGGGGAGTCTACGACCAGAGGACACAGATAGAGTGGATGTGGAGAGGATGTTTCCTGTAGTGGGGGAGACTAGGACCACAGACAGAGTGGATGTGGAGAGGATGTTTCCTGTCGTGGGGAAGTCTAGGACCAGAGGACACAGACAGAGTGGATGTGGAGAGGATGTTTCCTATAGTGGGGGAGTCTTGGACCAGAGGACACAGATTGAGTGGATGAGGAGAGGATGTTTCCTGTAGTGGGGGAGTCTACGACCAGAGGACACAGACAGAGTGGATGAGGAGAGGATGTTTCCTGTAGTGGGGGAGTCTACGACCAGAGGACACAGATAGAGTGGATGTGGAGAGGATGTTTCCTGTAGTGGGGGTCTAGGACCAGAGGACACAGATAGAGTGGATGTGGAGAGGATGTTTCCTGTAGTGGGGGTCTAGGACCAGAGTACTCAGACAGAGTTGATGTGGAGAGGATGTTTCCTGTAGTGGGGGAGTCCAGGACCAGAGGTCACAGATAGAGTGGATGTGGAGAGGGTGTTTCCTGTAGTGGGGGAGTCTAGGACCAGAGGACACAGTGAGAGTGGATGTGGAGAGGATGTTTCCTGTAGTGGGGGAGACTAGGACCACAGACAGAGTGGATGTGGAGAGGATGTTTCCTGTCGTGGGGAAGTCTAGGACCAGAGGACACAGACAGAGTGGATGTGGAGAGGATGTTTCCTATAGTGGGGGAGTCTTGGACCAGAGGACACAGATTGAGTGGATCAGGAGAGGATGTTTCCTGTAGTGGGGGAGTCTACGACCAGAGGACACAGACAGAGTGGATGAGGAGAGGATGTTTCCTATAGTGGGGTCGTCTAGGACCAGAGGACACAGATAGAGTGGATGTGGAGAGGGTGTTTCCTGTAGTGGGGGAGCCTAGGACCAGAGGACACAGATAGAGCGGATGTGGAGAGGATGTTTCCTGTAGTGGGGGAGTCCAGGTCCAGAGGACACAGATAGAGAGGATGTGGAGAGGATGTTTCCTGTAGCGGGGGAGTCCAGGACCAGAGGACACAGATAGAGCGGATGTGGAGAGGATGTTTCCTGTGGTGGGGGAGTCTAGGACCAGTGGAGACAGATAGAGTGGATGTGGAGAGGATGTTTCCTGTAGTGGGTGTCTAGGACCAGAGTACGCAGACAGAGTTGATGTGGAGAGGATGTTTCCTGCAGTGGGGGAGTCCAGGACCAGAGGTCACAGATAGAGTGGATGTGGAGAGGGTGTTTCCTGTAGTGGGGGAGTCTACGACCAGAGGTCAGAGATGGAGCGGATGTGGAGAGGATGTTTCCTGTAGTGGGGGAGTCTAGGACCAGAGTACACAGATAGAGTGGATGTGCAGACGATGTTTCCTATAGTGGGGGAGTCTATGACCAGTGGACACTGATAGAGTGGATGTGGAGAGGATGTTTCCTGTAGTGGGGGAGTCTCGGACCAGACGACCCAGATAGAGTGGATGTGGAGAGGATGTTTCCTGTAGCGGGGGAGTCCAGGACCAGAGGACACAGATAGAGCGGATGTGGAGAGGATGTTTCCTGTAGTGGGGGGAGTCCAAGTCCAGAGGACACAGATAGAGTGGATGTGGAGAGGATGTTTCCTGTAGTGGGGGAGTCTAGGACCAGTGGTCAGAGATGGAGTGGATGTGGAGAGGATGTTTCCTGTAGTGGGGGAGTCTAGGACCAGAGGACACAGATAGAGTGGATGTGGAGAGGATGTTTCCTGTAGTGGGGGAGTCTAGGACCAGAGGTCAGAGATGGAGTGGATGTGTAGAGAATGTTTCCTGTAGTGGGGGAGTCTAGGACCAGAGCAGACAGACAGAGTGGTTGTGGAGAGAATGTTTCCTGTAGTGGGGGAGTCCAGGACCAGAGGTCACAGATAGAGTGGATGTCAAGAGGATGTTTACTGTAGTGGGGGAGTCTAGGACCGGAGTAGGCAGACAGAGTGGATGTCGAGAGGATGTTTCATGCATTGGGGGAGTCTAGGACCAGAGGACACAGGTAGAGTGGATGTGGAGAGGATGTTTACTGTAGTGGGGGAGTATAGGACCAGAGGACACAGATAGAGTGGATGTGGAGAGGATGTTTCCTGTAGCGGGGGAGTCCAGGACCAGAGGACACAGATAGAGCGGATGTGGAGAGGATGTTTCCTGTAGTGGGGAAGTCCAGGTCCAGAGGACACAGATAGAGAGGATGTGGAGAGGATGTTTCCTGTAGCGGGGGAGTCCAGGATCAGAGGACACAGATAGAGCGGATGTGGAGAGGATGTTTCCTGTGGTGGGGGAGTCTAGGACCAGTGGAGACAGATAGAGTGGATGTGGAGAGGATGTTTCCTGTAGTGGGTGTCTAGGACCAGAGTACGCAGACAGAGTTGATGTGGAGAGGATGTTTCCTGCAGTGGGGGAGTCCAGGACCAGAGGTCACAGATAGAGTGGATGTGGAGAGGGTGTTTCCTGTAGTGGGGGAGTCTACGACCAGAGGACACAGATAGAGTGGATGTGGAGAGGATGTTTCCTGCAGTGGGGGAGTCCAGGACCAGAGGTCACAGATAGAGTGGATGTGGAGAGGGTGTTTCCTGTAGTGGGGGAGTCTACGACCAGAGGACACAGATAGAGTGGATGTGGAGAGGATGTTTCCTGTAGTGGGGGTCTAGGACCAGAGGACACAGATAGAGTGGATGTGGAGAGGATGTTTCCTGTAGTGGGGGTCTAGGACCAGAGTACTCAGACAGAGTTGATGTGGAGAGGATGTTTCCTGTAGTGGGGGAGTCCAGGACCAGAGGTCACAGATAGAGTGGATGTGGAGAGGGTGTTTCCTGTAGTGGGGGAGTCTAGGACCACAGACAGAGTGGATGTGGAGAGGGTGTTTCCTGTAGTGGGGGAGTCTACGACCAGAGGACACAGATAGAGTGGATGTGGAGAGGATGTTTCCTGTAGTGGGGGAGACTAGGACCACAGACAGAGTGGATGTGGAGAGGATGTTTCCTGTCGTGGGGAAGTCTAGGACCAGAGGACACAGACAGAGTGGATGTGGAGAGGATGTTTCCTATAGTGGGGGAGTCTTGGACCAGAGGACACAGATTGAGTGGATGAGGAGAGGATGTTTCCTGTAGTGGGGGAGTCTACGACCAGAGGACACAGACAGAGTGGATGAGGAGAGGATGTTTCCTGTAGTGGGGGAGTCTAGGACCAGAGTACACAGACAGAGTGGATGTGGAGAGGATGATTCCTGTAGTGGGGGAGTCCAGGACCAGACGACACAGACAGAGTGGATGTGGAGAGGATGTTTCCTATAGTGGGGGAGTCTAGGACCAGAGGACACAGATTGAGTGGATAAGGAGAGGATGTTTCCTGTAGTGGGGGAGTCTAGGACCAGAGGACACAGATTGAGTGGATGTGGGGAGGATGTTTCCTGTAGCCGGGGAGTCTAGGACCAGAGGACACAGATAGAGTGGATGTGGAGAGGATGTTTCCTGTAGTGGAGGAGTCTAGGACCAGAGGACACAGACAGAGTGGATGTGGAGAGGATGTTTCCTGTAGTGGGGGTCCAGACGACACAGACAGAGTGGATGTGGAGAGGATGTTTCCTATAGTGGGGGAGTCTAGGACCAGAGGACACAGATTGAGTGGATGAGGAGAGGATGTTTCCTGTAGTGGGGGAGTCTAGGACCAGAGGACACAGATTGAGTGGATGTGGGGAGGATGTTTCCTGTAGTGGGGGAGCCTAGGACCAGAGGACACAGATAGAGTGGATGTGGAGAGGATGTTTCCTGTAGTGGGGGAGTCTAGGACCAGAGGACACAGATAGAGTGGATGTGGAGAGGGTGTTTCCCGTATTGGGGGAGTCTAGGTCCAGAGGACACAGATAGAGTGGATGTGGAGAGGATGTTTCCTGTAGTGGGGGAGTCAATGACCAGAGGACACAGATAGAGTGGATGTGGAGAGGATGTTTCCTGTAGTGGGGGAGTCTAGGACCAGAGTACACAGACAGAGTGGATGTGGAGAGGATGATTCCTGTAGTGGGGGTCCAGACGACACAGACAGAGTGGATGTGGACAGGATGTTTCCTATAGTGGGGGAGTCTAGGACCAGAGGACACAGATTGAGTGGATGAGGAGAGGATGTTTCCTGTAGTGGGGGAGTCTAGGACCAGAGGACACAGATTGAGTGGATGTGGGGAGGATGTTTCCTGTAGTGGGGGAGCCTAGGACCAGAGGACACAGATAGAGTGGATGTGGAGAGGATGTTTCCTGTAGTGGGGGAGTCTATGACCAGAGGACACAGATAGAGTGGATGTGGAGAGGGTGTTTCCTGTAGTGGGGGAGTCTACGACCAGAGGACACAGATAGAGTGGATGTGGAGAGGATGTTTCCTGCAGTGGGGGAGTCCAGGACCAGAGGTCACAGATAGAGTGGATGTGGAGAGGGTGTTTCCTGTAGTGGGGGAGTCTACGACCAGAGGACACAGATAGAGTGGATGTGGAGAGGATGTTTCCTGTAGTGGGGGTCTAGAACCAGAGGACACAGATAGAGTGGATGTGGAGAGGATGTTTCCTGTAGTGGGGGTCTAGGACCAGAGTACTCAGACAGAGTTGATGTGGAGAGGATGTTTCCTGTAGTGGGGGAGTCCAGGACCAGAGGTCACAGATAGAGTGGATGTGGAGAGGGTGTTTCCTGTAGTGGGGGAGTCTAGGACCACAGACAGAGTGGATGTGGAGAGGGTGTTTCCTGTAGTGGGGGAGTCTACGACCAGAGGACACAGATAGAGTGGATGTGGAGAGGATGTTTCCTGTAGTGGGGGAGACTAGGACCACAGACAGAGTGGATGTGGAGAGGATGTTTCCTGTCGTGGGGAAGTCTAGGACCAGAGGACACAGACAGAGTGGATGTGGAGAGGATGTTTCCTATAGTGGGGGAGTCTTGGACCAGAGGACACAGATTGAGTGGATGAGGAGAGGATGTTTCCTGTAGTGGGGGAGTCTACGACCAGAGGACACAGACAGAGTGGATGTGGAGAGGATGTTTCCTATAGTGGGGGGAGTCTTGGACCAGAGGACACAGATTGAGTGGATGAGGAGAGGATGTTTCCTGTAGTGGGGAGTCTAGGACCAGAGTACACAGACAGAGTGGATGTGGAGAGGATGATTCCTGTAGTGGGGGAGTCCAGGACCAGACGACACAGACAGAGTGGATGTGGAGAGGATGTTTCCTATAGTGGGGGAGTCTAGGACCAGAGGACACAGATTGAGTGGATGAGGAGAGGATGTTTCCTGTAGTGGGGGAGTCTAGGACCAGAGGACACAGATTGAGTGGATGTGGGGAGGATGTTTCCTGTAGCCGGGGAGTCTAGGACCAGAGGACACAGATAGAGTGGATGTGGAGAGGATGTTTCCTGTAGTGGAGGAGTCTAGGACCAGAGGACACAGATAGAGTGGATGTGGAGAGGATGTTTCCTGTAGTGGGGGAGTCTAGGACCAGAGGACACAGATAGAGTGGATGTGGAGAGGGTGTTTCCTGTATTGGGAGAGTCTAGGTCCAGAGGACACAGATAGAGTGGATGTGGAGAGGATGTTTCCTGTAGTGGGGAGTCAATGACCAGAGGACACAGATAGAGTGGATGTGGAGAGGATGTTTCCTGTAGTGGGGGAGTCTAGGACCAGAGTACACAGACAGAGTGGATGTGGAGAGGATGATTCCTGTAGTGGGGGTCCAGACGACACAGACAGAGTGGATGTGGAGAGGATGTTTCCTATAGTGGGGGAGTCTAGGACCAGAGGACACAGATTGAGTGGATGAGGAGAGGATGTTTCCTGTAGTGGGGGAGTCTAGGACCAGAGGACACAGATTGAGTGGATGTGGGGAGGATGTTTCCTGTAGTGGGGGTGCCTAGGACCAGAGGACACAGATAGAGTGGATGTGGAGAGGATGTTTCCTGTAGTGGGGGAGTCTATGACCAGAGGACACAGATAGAGTGGATGAGGAGAGGATGTTTCCTGTAGTGGGGGAGTCTAGGACCAGAGGACACAGATTGAGTGGATGTGGGGAGGATGTTTCCTGTAGTGGGGGAGCCTAGGACCAGAGGACACAGATAGAGTTGATGTGGAGAGGATGTTTCCTGCAGTGGGGGAGTCCAGGACCAGAGGTCACAGATAGAGTGGATGTGGAGAGGGTGTTTCCTGTAGTGGGGGAGTCTACGACCAGAGGACACAGATAGAGTGGATGTGGAGAGGATGTTTCCTGTAGTGGGGGTCTAGGACCAGAGGACACAGATAGAGTGGATGTGGAGAGGATGTTTCCTGTAGTGGGGGTCTAGGACCAGAGTACTCAGACAGAGTTGATGTGGAGAGGATGTTTCCTGTAGTGGGGGAGTCCAAGACCAGAGGTCACAGATAGAGTGGATGTGGAGAGGGTGTTTCCTGTAGTGGGGGAGTCTAGGACCACAGACAGAGTGGATGTGGAGAGGGTGTTTCCTGTAGTGGGGGAGTCTACGACCAGAGGACACAGATAGAGTGGATGTGGAGAGGATGTTTCCTGTAGTGGGGGAGACTAGGACCACAGACAGAGTGGATGTGGAGAGGATGTTTCCTGTCGTGGGGAAGTCTAGGACCAGAGGACACAGACAGAGTGGATGTGGAGAGGATGTTTCCTATAGTGGGGGAGTCTTGGACCAGAGGACACAGATTGAGTGGATGAGGAGAGGATGTTTCCTGTAGTGGGGGAGTCTACGACCAGAGGACACAGACAGAGTGGATGTGGAGAGGATGTTTCCTATAGTGGGGGAGTCTTGGACCAGAGGACACAGATTGAGTGGATGAGGAGAGGATGTTTCCTGTAGTGGGGGAGTCTAGGACCAGAGTACACAGACAGAGTGGATGTGGAGAGGATGATTCCTGTAGTGGGGGAGTCCAGGACCAGACGACACAGACAGAGTGGATGTGGAGAGGATGTTTCCTATAGTGGGGGAGTCTAGGACCAGAGGACACAGATTGAGTGGATGAGGAGAGGATGTTTCCTGTAGTGGGGGAGTCTAGGACCAGAGGACACAGATTGAGTGGATGTGGGGAGGATGTTTCCTGTAGCCGGGGAGTCTAGGACCAGAGGACACAGATAGAGTGGATGTGGAGAGGATGTTTCCTGTAGTTTAGGAGTCTAGGACCAGAGGACACAGATAGAGTGGATGTGGAGAGGATGTTTCCTGTAGTGGGGGAGTCTAGGACCAGAGGACACAGATAGAGTGGATGTGGAGAGGGTGTTTCCTGTATTGGGAGAGTCTAGGTCCAGAGGACACAGATAGAGTGGATGTGGAGAGGATGTTTCCTGTAGTGGGGGAGTCAATGACCAGAGGACACAGATAGAGTGGATGTGGAGAGGATGTTTCCTGTAGTGGGGGAGTCTAGGACCAGAGTACACAGACAGAGTGGATGTGGAGAGGATGATTCCTGTAGTGGGGGAGTCCAGGACCAGACGACACAGACAGAGTGGATGTGGAGAGGATGTTTCCTATAGTGGGGGAGTCTAGGACCAGAGGACACAGATTGAGTGGATGAGGAGAGGATGTTTCCTGTAGTGGGGGAGTCTAGGACCAGAGGACACAGATTGAGTGGATGTGGGGAGGATGTTTCCTGTAGTGGGGAGCCTAGGACCAGAGGACACAGATAGAGTGGATGTGGAGAGGATGTTTCCTGTAGTGGGGGAGTCTATGACCAGAGGACACAGATAGAGTGGATGAGGAGAGGATGTTTCCTGTAGTGGGGGAGTCTAGGACCAGAGGACACAGATTGAGTGGATGTGGGGAGGATGTTTCCTGTAGTGGGGGAGCCTAGGACCAGAGGACACAGATAGAGTGGATGTGGAGAGGATGTTTCCTGTAGTGGGGGAGTCTATGACCAGAGGACACAGATAGAGTGGATGTGGAGAGCATGTTTCCTGTACTGGGGGAGTCTAGGACCAGTGGACACAGATAGAGTGGATGTGAGACGATGTTTCCTGTAGTGGGGGAGTCTAGGGCCAGAGGAGACAGATAGAGTGGATGTGGAGAGGATGATTCCTGTAGTGGGGGAGTCTAGGACCAGAGGACACAGATAGAGTGGATGTGGAGAGGATGTTTCCTGTAGTGAGGGAGTCTATGACGAGAGGACACAGATAGAGTGGATGTGGAGAGGATGTTTCCTGTACTGAGGGAGTCTATGACCAGAGAACACAGATAGAGTGGATGTGGAGAGGATGTTTCCTGTAGTGGGGGAGTCTAGGACCAGAGGACACAGATAGAGTGGATGTGGAGAGGATGTTTCCTGTAGTGGGGGAGTCCAGGACCAGAGGACACAGATAGAGTGGATGTGGAGAGGATGTTTCCTGTAGTGGGGGAGTCTAGGACCAGAGTACGCAGATAGAGTGGATGTGGAGAAGATGTTTCCTGTAGTGGGGGATTCTAGGACCAGAGTACGCAGACAGAGTTGATGTGGAGAGGATGTTTCCTGCAGTGGGGGAGTCCAGGACCAGAGGTCACAGATAGAGTGGATGTGGAGAGGGTGTTTTCTGTAGTGGGGGAGTCTACGACCAGAGGACACAGATAGAGTGGATGTGGAGAGGATGTTTCCTGTAGTGGGGGAGACTAGGACCACAGACAGAGTGGATGTGGAGAGGATGTTTCCTGTCGTGGGGAAGTCTAGGACCAGAGGACACAGACAGAGTGGATGTGGAGAGGATGTTTCCTATAGTGGGGGAGTCTTGGACCAGAGGACACAGATTGAGTGGATGAGGAGAGGATGTTTCCTGTAGTGGGGGAGTCTACGACCAGAGGACACAGACAGAGTGGATGTGGAAAGGATGTTTCCTATAGTGGGGGAGTCTTGGACCAGAGGACACAGATTGAGTGGATGAGGAGAGGATGTTTCCTGTAGTGGGGGAGTCTAGGACCAGAGTACACAGACAGAGTGGATGTGGAGAGGATGATTCCTGTAGTGGGGGAGTCCAGGACCAGACGACACAGACAGAGTGGATGTGGAGAGGATGTTTCCTATAGTGGGGGAGTCTAGGACCAGAGGACACAGATTGAGTGGATGAGGAGAGGATGTTTCCTGTAGTGGGGGAGTCTAGGACCAGAGGACACAGATTGAGTGGATGTGGGGAGGATGTTTCCTGTAGCCGGGGAGTCTAGGACCAGAGGACACAGATAGAGTGGATGTGGAGAGGATGTTTCCTGTAGTTTAGGAGTCTAGGACCAGAGGACACAGATAGAGTGGATGTGGAGAGGATGTTTCCTGTAGTGGGGGAGTCTAGGACCAGAGGACACAGATAGAGTGGATGTGGAGAGGGTGTTTCCTGTATTGGGAGAGTCTAGGTCCAGAGGACACAGATAGAGTGGATGTGGAGAGGATGTTTCCTGTAGTGGGGGAGTCAATGACCAGAGGACACAGATAGAGTGGATGTGGAGAGGATGTTTCCTGTAGTGGGGGAGTCTAGGACCAGAGTACACAGACAGAGTGGATGTGGAGAGGATGATTCCTGTAGTGGGGGAGTCCAGGACCAGACGACACAGACAGAGTGGATGTGGAGAGGATGTTTCCTATAGTGGGGGAGTCTAGGACCAGAGGACACAGATTGAGTGGATGAGGAGAGGATGTTTCCTGTAGTGGGGGAGTCTAGGACCAGAGGACACAGATTGAGTGGATGTGGGGAGGATGTTTCCTGTAGTGGGGGAGCCTAGGACCAGAGGACACAGATAGAGTGGATGTGGAGAGGATGTTTCCTGTAGTGGGGGAGTCTATGACCAGAGGACACAGATAGAGTGGATGAGGAGAGGATGTTTCCTGTAGTGGGGGAGTCTAGGACCAGAGGACACAGATTGAGTGGATGTGGGGAGGATGTTTCCTGTAGTGGGGGAGCCTAGGACCAGAGGACACAGATAGAGTGGATGTGGAGAGGATGTTTCCTGTAGTGGGGGAGTCTATGACCAGAGGACACAGATAGAGTGGATGTGGAGAGCATGTTTCCTGTACTGGGGGAGTCTAGGACCAGTGGACACAGATAGAGTGGATGTGAGACGATGTTTCCTGTAGTGGGGGAGTCTAGGGCCAGAGGAGACAGATAGAGTGGATGTGGAGAGGATGATTCCTGTAGTGGGGGAGTCTAGGACCAGAGGACACAGATAGAGTGGATGTGGAGAGGATGTTTCCTGTAGTGAGGGAGTCTATGACGAGAGGACACAGATAGAGTGGATGTGGAGAGGATGTTTCCTGTAGTGGGGGAGTCTAGGACCAGAGTACGCAGATAGAGTGGATGTGGAGAAGATGTTTCCTGTAGTGGGGGAGTCTAGGACCAGAGTACGCAGACAGAGTTGATGTGGAGAGGATGTTTCCTGCAGTGGGGGAGACCAGGACCAGAGGTCACAGATAGAGTGGATGTGGAGAGGGTGTTTCCTGTAGTGGGGGAGTCTACGACCAGAGGACTCAGATAGAGTGGATGTGGAGAGGATGTTTCCTGTAGTGGGGGTGTAGGACCAGAGGACACAGATAGAGTGGATGTGGAGAGGATGTTTCCTGTAGTGGGGGTCTAGGACCAGAGTACGCAGACAGAGTTGATGTGGAGAGGATGTTTCCTGCAGTGGGGGAGTCCAGGACCAGAGGTCACAGATAGAGTGGATGTGGAGAGGGTGTTTCCTGTAGTGGGGGAGTCTACGACCAGAGGACACAGATAGAGTGGATGTGGAGAGGATGTTTCCTGTAGTGGGGGTCTAGGACCAGAGGACACAGATAGAGTGGATGTGGAGAGGATGTTTCCTGTAGTGGGGGTCTAGGACCAGAGTACGCAGACAGAGTTGATGTGGAGAGGATGTTTCCTGCAGTGGGGGAGTCCAGGACCAGAGGTCACAGATAGAGTGGATGTGGAGAGGGTGTTTCCTGTAGTGGGGGAGTCTACGACCAGAGGACACAGACAGAGTGGATGTGGAGAGGATGTTTCCTATACTGGGGGAGTCTACGACCAGAGGACACAGATAGAGTGGATGTGGAGAGGGTGTTTCCTGTAGTGGGGGAGTCTAGGACCACAGACAGAGTGGATGTGGAGAGGATGTTTCCTGTATTGGGAAAATCTAGGATCAGAGGACACAGATAGAGTGGATGTGGAGAGGGTGTTTTCTGTAGTGGGGGAGTCTAGGATCAGAGGACACAGATAGAGTGGATGTGGAGAGGATGTTTCCTGTAGTGGGGGAGTCTAGGATCAGAGGACACAGATAGAGTGGATGTGGAGAGGATGTTTCCTGTAGTGGGGGAGTCTAGGACCACAGACAGAGTGGATGTGGAGAGGATGTATCCTGTTGTGGGGAAGTCTAGGACCAGAGGACACAGATAGAGTGGATGTGGAGAGGATGTTTCCTGTAGTGGGGGAGTCTAGGACCATAGTACGCAGATAGAGTGGATGTGGAGAAGATGTTTCCTGTAGTGGGGGAGTCTAGGACCAGAGTACGCAGACAGAGTTGATGTGGAGAGGATGTTTCCTGCAGTGGGGGAGTCCAGGACCAGAGGACACAGATACAGTGGATGTGGAGAGGATGTTTCCTGTAGTGGGGGTCTAGGACCAGAGTACGCAGACAGAGTTGATGTGGAGAGGATGTTTCCTGCAGTGGGGGAGTCCAGGACCAGAGGACACAGATAGAGTGGATGTGGAGAGGGTGTTTCCTGTACTGGGGGAGTCTACGACCAAAGGACACAGATAGAGTGGATGTGGAGAGGATGTTTCCTATACTGGGGGAGTCAACGACCAGAGGACACAGATAGAGTGGATGTGGAGAGGGTGTTTCCTGTAGTGGGGGAGTCTAGGACCACAGACAGAGTGGATGTGGAGAGGATGTTTCCTGTAGTGGGGGAGTCTAGGATCAGAGGACACAGATCGAGTGGATGTGGAGAGGGTGTTTTCGGTAGTGGGGGAGTCTAGGATCAGAGGACACAGATAGAGTGGATGTGGAGAGGATGTTTCCTGTAGTGGGGGAGTCTAGGATCAGAGGACACAGATAGAGTGGATGTGGATAGGATGTTTCCTGTAGTGGGGGAGTCTAGGATCAGAGGACACAGATAGAGTGGATGTGGAGAGGATGTTTCCTGTAGTGGGGGAGTCTAGGATCAGAGGACACAGATAGAGTGGATGTGGAGAGGATGTTTCCAGTAGTGGGGGAGTCTAGGATCAGAGGACACAGAGAGAGTGGATGTGGACAGGATGTTTCCTGTAGTGGTGGAGTCTACGACCAGAGTACACAGATAGAGTGGATGTGGACAGGATGTTTCCTATAGTGGGGGAGTCTAGGACCAGAGGACACAGATAGAGTGGATGTGGAGAGGGTGTTTCCAGTAGTGGGGGAGTCTACGACCAGAGGACACAGATAGAGTGGATGTGGAGAGGATGTTTCCTGTAGTGGGGGAGTCTAGGACCACAGACAGAGTGGATGTGGAGAGGATGTTTCCTGTAGTGGGGAAGTCTAGGACCAGAGTACACAGACAGAGTGGATGTGGAGAGGATGTTTCCTGTAGTGGGGGAGTCTACGACCAGAGGACACAGATAGAGTGGATGTGGAGAGGGTGTTTCCTGTAGTGGGGGAGTCGAGGACCACAGACAGAGTGGATGTGGAGAGGGTGTTTCCGGTAGCGGGGGAGTCCAGGACCGGAGGACACAGATAGAGCGGATGTGGAGAGCATGTTTCCTGTAGTAGGGGAGTCCAGGTCCAGAGGACACAGATAGAGTGGATGTGGAGAGGATGTTTCCTTTACTGGGGGAGTCTGGGACCAGTGGAGACAGATAGAGTGGATGTGGAGAGGATGTTTCCTGTAGTGGGGGAGTCTGGGACCAGAGGACACAGATAGAGTGGATGCGGAGAGGATGTTTCCTGTAGTGGGGGAGTCTAGGACCAGTGGAGACAGATAGAGTGGATGTGGAGAGGATGTTTCCTGTAGTGGGGGAGTCTGGGACCAGAGGACACAGATAGAGTGGATGCGGAGAGGATGTTTCCTGTAGTGGGGGAGTCTAGGACCACAGACAGAGTGGATGTGGAGAGGATGTTTCCTGTAGTGGGGGAGTCTAGGACCAGAGTACACAGACAGAGTGGATGTGGAGAGGATGATTCCTGTAGTGGGGGAGTCCAGGACCAGACGACACAGAGAGAGCGGATGTGGAGAGGATGTTTCCTGTAGTGGGGGTCTAGGACCAGAGTACGTAGACAGAGTTGATGTGGAGAGGATGTTTACTGCAGTGGGGGAGTCCAGGACCAGAGGTCACAGATAGAGTGGATGTGGAGAGGGTGTTTCCTGTAGTGGGGGAGTCTACGACCAGAGGACACAGATAGAGTGGATGTGGAGAGGATGTTTCCTATACTGGGGGAGTCTACGACCAGAGGACACAGATAGAGTGGATGTGGAGAGGGTGTTTCCTGTAGTGGGGGAGTCTAGGTTCAGAGGACACAGATAGAGTGGATGTGGAGAGGGTGTTTTCTGTAGTGGGGGAGTCTAGGACCAGAGGACACAGATAGAGTGGATGTGGAGAGGGTGTTTCCTGTAGTGGGGGAGTCTAGGTCCAGAGGACACAGATAGAGTGGATGTGGAGAGGATGTTTCCTATAGTGGGGGAGTCTAGGACCAGAGGACACAGATAGAGTGGATGTGGAGAGGATGTTTCCTGTAGTGGGGGAGTCTAGGACCAGAGGACACAGATAGAGTGGATGTGGAGAGGATGTTTCCTATACTGGGGGAGTCTACGACCAGAGGACACAGATAGACTGGATGTGGAGAGGGTGTTTCCTGTAGTGGGGGAGTCTAGGATCAGAGGACACAGATAGAGTGGATGTGGAGAGGATGTTTCCTGTAGTGGGGGAGTCTAGGATCAGAGGACACAGATAGAGTGGATGTGGAGAGGATGTTTCCTGTAGTGGGGAAGTCTAGGACCACAGACAGAGTGGATGTGGAGAGGATGTTTCCTGTAGTGGGGAAGTCTAGGACCAGAGTACACAGACAGAGTGGATGTGGAGAGGGTGTTTCCTGTAGTGGGGGAGTCTACGACCAGAGGACACAGATAGAGTGGATGTGGAAAGGGTGTTTCCTGTAGTGGGGGTCTAGGACCAGAGTACGTAGACAGAGTTGATGTGGAGAGGATGTTTCCTGCAGTGGGGGAGTCCAGGACCAGAGGTCACAGATAGAGTGGATGTGGAGAGGGTGTTTCCTGTAGTGGGGGAGTCTACGACCAGAGGACACAGATAGAGTGGATGTGGAGAGGATGTTTCCTATACTGGGGGAGTCTACGACCAGAGGACACAGATAGAGTGGATGTGGAGAGGGCGTTTCCTGTAGTGGGGGAGTCTAGGATCAGAGGACACAGATAGAGTGGATGTGGAGAGGGTGTTTTCTGTAGTGGGGGAGTCTAGGACCAGAGGACACAGATAGAGTGGATGTGGAGAGGATGTTTCCGGTAGCGGGGGAGTCCAGGACCAGAGGACACAGATAGAGCGGATGTGGAGAGCATGTTTCCTGTAGTAGGGGAGTCCAGGTCCAGAGGACACAGATAGAGTGGATGTGGAGAGGATGTTTCCTTTACTGGGGGAGTCTGGGACCAGTAGAGACAGATAGAGTGGATGTGGAGAGGATGTTTCCTGTAGTGGGGGAGTCTGGGACCAGAGGACACAGATAGAGTGGATGCGGAGAGGATGTTTCCTGTAGTGGGGGAGTCTAGGACCAGTGGAGACAGATAGAGTGGATGTGGAGAGGATGTTTCCTGTAGTGGGGGAGTCTGGGACCAGAGGACACAGAGAGAGTGGATGCGGAGAGGATGTTTCCTGTAGTGGGGGAGTCTAGGACCACAGACAGAGTGGATGTGGAGAGGATGTTTCCTGTAGTGGGGGAGTCTAGGACCAGAGTACACAGACAGAGTGGATGTGGAGAGGATGATTCCTGTAGTGGGGGAGTCCAGGACCAGACGACACAGAGAGAGTGGATGTGGAGAGGATGTTTCCTGTAGTGGGGGTCTAGGACCAGAGTACGTAGACAGAGTTGATGTGGAGAGGATGTTTACTGCAGTGGGGGAGTCCAGGACCAGAGGTCACAGATAGAGTGGATGTGGAGAGGGTGTTTCCTGTAGTGGGGGAGTCTACGACCAGAGGACACAGATAGAGTGGATGTGGAGAGGATGTTTCCTATACTGGGGGAGTCTACGACCAGAGGACACAGATAGAGTGGATGTGGAGAGGGTGTTTCCTGTAGTGGGGGAGTCTAGGATCAGAGGACACAGATAGAGTGGATGTGGAGAGGGTGTTTTCTGTAGTGGGGGAGTCTAGGACCAGAGGACACAGATAGAGTGGATGTGGAGAGGGTGTTTCCTGTAGTGGGGGAGTCTAGGTCCAGTGGACACAGATAGAGTGGATGTGGAGAGGATGTTTCCTATAGTGGGGGAGTCTAGGACCAGAGGACACAGATAGAGTGGATGTGGAGAGGATGTTTCCTGTAGTGGGGGAGTCTAGGACCAGAGGACACAGATAGAGTGGATGTGGAGAGGATGTTTCCTATACTGGGGGAGTCTACGACCAGAGGACACAGATAGACTGGATGTGGAGAGGGTGTTTCCTGTAGTGGGGGAGTCTAGGATCAGAGGACACAGATAGAGTGGATGTGGAGAGGATGTTTCCTGTAGTGGGGGAGTCTAGGATCAGAGGACACAGATAGAGTGGATGTGGAGAGGATGTTTCCTGTAGTGGGGGAGTCTAGGACCACAGACAGAGTGGATGTGGAGAGGATGTTTCCTGTAGTGGGGAAGTCTAGGACCAGAGTACACAGACAGAGTGGATGTGGAGAGGGTGTTTCCTGTAGTGGGGGAGTCTACGACCAGAGGACACAGATAGTGGATGTGGAAAGGGTGTTTCCTGTAGTGGGGGTCTAGGACCAGAGTACGTAGACAGAGTTGATGTGGAGAGGATGTTTCCTGCAGTGGGGGAGTCCAGGACCAGAGGTCACAGATAGAGTGGATGTGGAGAGGGTGCTTCCTGTAGTGGGGGAGTCTACGACCAGAGGACACAGATAGAGTGGATGTGGAGAGGATGTTTCCTATACTGGGGGAGTCTACGACCAGAGGACACAGATAGAGTGGATGTGGAGAGGGTGTTTCCTGTAGTGGGGGAGTCTAGGATCAGAGGACACAGATAGAGTGGATGTGGAGAGGATGTTTCCTGTAGTGGGGGAGTCTAGGATCAGAGGACACAGATAGAGTGGATGTGGAGAGTATGTTTCCTGTAGTGGGGGAGTCTAGGACCACAGACAGAGTGGATGTGGAGAGGATGTTTCCTGTAGTAGGGGAGTCTAGGACCACAGACAGAGTGGATGTGGAGAGGATGTTTCCTGTAGTGGGGAAGTCTAGGACCAGAGTACACAGACAGAGTGGATGTGGAGAGGGTGTTTCCTGTAGTGGGGGAGTCTACGACCAGAGGACACAGATAGAGTGGATGTGGAGAGGGTGTTTCCTGTAGTGGGGGAGTCGAGGACCACAGACAGAGTGGATGTGGAGAGGATGTTTCCAGTACTGAGGGAGTCTAGGACCAGAGGACACAGATAGAGTGGATGTGGAGAGGATGTTTCCTGTAGTGGGGGAGTCTAGGACCAGAGGAGACAGATAGAGTGGATGTGGAGAGGATGTTTCCTGTAGTGGGGGAGTCTAGGACCAGAGGACACAGATAGAGTGGATGTGGAGAAGATGTTTCCTGTAGTGGGGGAGTCTAGGACCAGTGGACACAGATAGAGTGGATGTGGAGAGGATGTTTCCTGTAGTGAGGAAGTCTATGACCAGAGGACACAGATAGAGTGGATGTGGAGAGGATGTTTCCTGTACTGAGGGAGTCTATGACCAGAGGACACAGATAGAGTGGATGTGGAGAGGATATTTCCTGTAGTGGGGGAGTCTAGGACCAGAGGACACAGATAGAGTGGATGTGGAGAGGATATTACCTGTAGTGGGGGAGTCTAGGACCAGAGGACACAGATAGAGTGGATGTGGAGAGGATGTTTCCTGTAGTGGGGGAGTCTAGGACCAGAGTACGCAGATAGAGTGGATGTGGAGAAGATGTTTCCTGTAGTGGGGGAGTCTAGGACCAGAGTACGCAGACAGAGTTGATGTGGAGAGGATGTTTCCTGCAGTGGGGGAGTCCAGGACCAGAGGTCACAGATAGAGTGGATGTGGAGAGGGTGTTTCCTGTAGTGGGGGAGTCTAGGACCAGAGGAATCAGATAGAGTGGATGTGGAGAAGATGTTTCCTGTAGTGGGGGAGTCTAGGACCAGAGTACGCAGACAGAGTTGATGTGGAGAGGATGTTTCCTGTTGTGGGAAAGTCTAGGATCAGAGGACACAGATAGAGTGGATGTGGAGAGGGTGTTTTCTGTAGTGGGGGAGTCTAGGATCAGAGGACACAGATAGAGTGGATGTGGAGAGGATATATCCTGTAGTGGGGGAGTCTAGGACCAGAGGACACAGATAGAGTGGATGTGGAGAGGATGTTTCCTGTAGTGGGGGAGTCTAGGACCAGAGGACACAGATAGAGTGGATGTGGAGAGGATGTTTCCTGAAGTGCGGGAGTCTAGGACCAGAGTACGCAGACAGAGTTGATGTGGAGAGGATGTTTCCTGCAGTGGGGGAGTCCAGGACCAGAGGTCACAGATAGAGTGGATGTGGAGAGGGTGTTTCCTGTAGTGGGGGAGTCTACGACCAGAGGACACAGATAGAGTGGATGTGGAGAGGATGTTTCCTGTAGTGGGGGTCTAGGACCAGAGGACACAGATACAGTGGATGTGGAGAGGATGTTTCCTGTAGTGGGGGTCTAGGACCAGAGTACGCAGACAGAGTTGATGTGGAGAGGATGTTTCCTGCAGTGGGGGAGTCCAGGACCAGAGGTCACAGATAGAGTGGATGTGGAGAGGGTGTTTCCTGTAGTGGGGGAGTCTACGACCAGAGGACACAGATAGAGTGGATGTGGAGAGGATGTTTCCTATACTGGGGGTGTCTACGACCAGAGGACACAGATAGAGTGGATGTGGAGAGGGTGTTTCCTGTAGTGGGGGAGTCTAGGACCACAGACAGAGTGGATGTGGAGAGGATGTTTCCTGTAGTGGGGGAGTCTAGGATCAGAGGACACAGATAGAGTGGATGTGGAGAGGGTGTTTTCTGTAGTGGGGGAGTCTAGGATCAGAGGACACAGATAGAGTGGATGTGGAGAGGATGTTTCCTGTAGTGGGGTAGTCTAGGATCAGAGGGCACAGATAGAGTGGATGTGGAGAGGATGTTTCCTGTAGTGGTGGAGTCTACGACCAGAGTACACAGACAGAGTGGATGTGGAGAGGGTGTTTCCAGTAGTGGGGGAGTCTACGACCAGAGGACACAGATAGAGTGGATGTGGAGAGGATGTTTCCTGTAGTGGGGGAGTCTAGGACCACAGACAGAGTGGATGTGGAGAGGATGTTTCCTGTAGTGGGGGAGTCTAGGACCAGAGGACACAGATAGAGTGGATGTGGAGAGGATGTTTCCTGTAGTGGGGGAGTCTACGACCAGAGGACACAGATAGAGTGGATGTGGAGAGGGTGTTTCCTGTAGTGGGGGAGTCTAGGATCAGAGGACACAGATAGAGTGGATGTGGAGAGGATGTTTCCTGTAGTGGGGGAGTCTAGGACCACAGACAGAGTGGATGTGGAGAGGATGTTTCCTGTAGTGGGGAAGTCTAGGACCAGAGTACACAGACAGAGAGGATGTGGAGAGGGTGTTTCCTGTAGTGGGGGAGTCTACGACCAGAGGACACAGATAGAGTGGATGTGGAAAGGGTGTTTCCTGTAGTGGGGGTCCAGGACCAGAGTACGTAGACAGAGCTGATGTGGAGAGGATGTTTCCTGCAGTGGGGGAGTCCAGGACCAGAGGTCACAGATAGAGTGGATGTGGAGAGGGTGTTTCCTGTAGTGGGGGAGTCTACGACCAGAGGACACAGATAGAGTGGATGTGGAGAGGATGTTTCCTATACTGGGGGAGTCTACGACCAGAGGACACAGATAGAGTGGATGTGGAGAGGGTGTTTCCTGTAGTGGGGGAGTCTAGGATCAGAGGACACAGATAGAGTGGATGTGGAGAGGGTGTTTTCTGTAGTGGGGGAGTCTAGGACCAGAGGACACAGATAGAGTGGATGTGGAGAGGGTGTTTCCTGTAGTGGGGGAGTCTAGGTCCAGAGGACACAGATAGAGTGGATGTGGAGAGGATGTTTCCTATAGTGGGGGAGTCTAGGACCAGAGGACACAGATAGAGTGCATGTGGAGAGGATGTTTCCTGTAGAGGGGGAGTCTAGGACCAGAGGACAGAGATAGAGTGGATGTGGAGAGGATGTTTCCTATACTGGGGGAGTCTACGACCAGAGGACACAGATAGAGTGGATGTGGAGAGGGTGTTTCCTGTAGTGGGGGAGTCTAGGATCAGAGGACACAGATAGAGTGGATGTGGAGAGGATGTTTCCTGTAGTGGGGGAGTCTAGGATCAGAGGACACAGATAGAGTGGATGTGGAGAGGATGTTTCCTGTAGTGGGGGAGTCTAGGACCACAGACAGAGTGGATGTGGAGAGGATGTTTCCTGTAGTGGGGAAGTCTAGGACCAGAGTACACAGACAGAGTGGATGTGGAGAGGGTGTTTCCTGTAGTGGGGGAGTCTACGACCAGAGGACACAGATAGAGTGGATGTGGAGAGGGTGTTTCCTGTAGTGGGGGAGTCGAGGACCACAGACAGAGTGGATGTGGAGAGGATGTTTCCTGTACTGAGGGAGTCTAGGACCAGAGGACACAGATAGAGTGGATGTGGAGAGGATGTTTCCTGTAGTGTGGGAGTCTAGGACCAGAGGACACAGATAGAGTGGATGTGGAGAGGATGTTTCCTGTAGTGGGGGAGTCTAGGACCAGAGGAGACAGATAGAGTGGATGTGGAGAGGATGTTTCCTGTAGTGGGGGAGTCTAGGACCAGAGGACACAGATAGAGTGGATGTGGAGAGGATGTTTCCTGTAGTGGGGGAGTCTAGGACCAGAGGACACAGATAGAGTGGATGTGGAGAGGATGTTTCCTGTAGTGGCGGAGTCTAGGACCAGAGGAGACAGATAGAGTGGATGTGGAGAGGATGTTTCCTGTAGTGGGGGAGTCTAGGACCAGAGGACACAGATAGAGTGGATGTGGAGAGGATGTTTCCTGTAGTGGGGGAGTCTAGGACCAGAGGACACAGATAGAGTGGATGTGGAGAGGATGTTTCCTGTAGTGGGGGAGTCTAGGACCAGAGGACACAGATAGAGTGGATGTGGAGAGGATGTTTCCTGTAGTGGGGGAGTCTACGACCAGAGGACACAGATAGAGTGGATGTGGAGAGGGTGTTTCCTGTAGTGGGGGAGTCTAGGACCAGAGGACACAGATAGAGTGGATGTGGAGAGGATGTTTCCTGTAGTGGGGGAGTCTACGACCAGAGGACACAGATAGAGTGGATGTGGAGAGGGTGTTTCCTGTAGTGGGGGAGTCTAGGATCAGAGGACACAGATAGAGTGGATGTGGAGAGGATGTTTCCTGTAGTGGGGGAGTCTAGGACCACAGGCAGAGTGGATGTGGAGAGGATGTTTCCTGTAGTGGGGAAGTCTACGACCAGAGGACACAGATAGAGTGGATGTGGAAAGGGTGTTTCCTGTAGTGGGGGTCCAGGACCAGAGTACGTAGACAGAGTTGATGTGGAGAGGATGTTTCCTGCAGTGGGGGAGTCCAGGACCAGAGGTCACAGATAGAGTGGATGTGGAGAGGGTGTTTCCTGTAGTGGGGGAGTCTACGACCAGAGGACACAGATAGAGTGGATGTGGAGAGGATGTTTCCTATACTGGGGGAGTCTACGACCAGAGGACACAGATAGAGTGGATGTGGAGAGGGTGTTTCCTGTAGTGGGGGAGTCTAGGATCAGAGGACACAGATAGAGTGGATGTGGAGAGGGTGTTTTCTGTAGTGGGGGAGTCTAGGACCAGAGGACACAGATAGAGTGGATGTGGAGAGGGTGTTTCCTGTAGTGGGGGAGTCTAGGTCCAGAGGACACAGATAGAGTGGATGTGGAGAGGATGTTTCCTATAGTGGGGGAGTCTAGGACCAGAGGACACAGATAGAGTGGATGTGGAGAGGATGTTTCCTGTAGTGGGGGAGTCTAGGACCAGAGGACAGAGATAGAGTGGATGTGGAGAGGATGTTTCCTATACTGGGGGAGTCTACGACCACAGATAGAGTGGATGTGGAGAGGGTGTTTCCTGTAGTGGGGGAGTCTAGGATCAGAGGACACAGATAGAGTGGATGTGGAGAGGATGTTTCCTGTAGTGGGGGAGTCTAGGATCAGAGGACACAGATAGAGTGGATGTGGAGAGGATGTTTCCTGTAGTGGGGGAGTCTAGGACCACAGACAGAGTGGATGTGGAGAGGATGTTTCCTGTAGTAGGGGAGTCTAGGACCACAGACAGAGTGGATGTGGAGAGGATGTTTCCTGTAGTGGGGAAGTCTAGGACCAGAGTACACAGACAGAGTGGATGTGGAGAGGGTGTTTCCTGTAGTGGGGGAGTCTACGACCAGAGGACACAGATAGAGTGGATGTGGAGAGGGTGTTTCCTGTAGTGGGGGAGTCGAGGACCACAGACAGAGTGGATGTGGAGAGGATGTTTCCTGTACTGAGGGAGTCTAGGACCAGAGGACACAGATAGACTGGATGTGGAGAGGATGTTTCCTGTAGTGGGGGAGTCTAGGACCAGAGGACACAGATAGAGTGGATGTGGAGAGGATGTTTCCTGTAGTGGGGGAGTCTAGGACCAGAGGAGACAGATAGAGTGGATGTGGAGAGGATGTTTCCTGTAGTGGGGGAGTCTAGGACCAGAGGACACAGATAGAGTGGATGTGGAGAGGATGTTTCCTGTAGTGGGGTAGTCTAGGACCAGAGGACACAGATAGAGTGGATGTGGAGAGGATGTTTCCTGTAGTGAGGAAGTCTATGACCAGAGGACACAGATAGAGTGGATGTGGAGAGGATGTTTCCTGTACTGAGGGAGTCTATGACCAGAGGACACAGATAGAGTGGATGTGGAGAGGATATTTCCTGTAGTGGGGGAGTCTAGGACCAGAGGACACAGATAGAGTGGATGTGGAGAGGATGTTACCTGTAGTGGGGGAGTCTAGGACCAGAGGACACAGATAGAGTGGATGTGGAGAGGATGTTTCCTGTAGTGGGGGAGTCTAGGACCAGAGTACGCAGATAGAGTGGATGTGGAGAAGATGTTTCCTGTAGTGGGGGAGTCTAGGACCAGAGTACGCAGAGAGAGTTGATGTGGAGAGGATGTTTCCTGCAGTGGGGGAGTCCAGGACCAGAGGTCACAGATAGAGTGGATGTGGAGAGGGTGTTTCCTGTAGTGGGGGAGTCTACGACCAGAGGACACAGATAGAGTGGATGTGGAGAAGATGTTTCCTGTAGTGGGGGAGTCTAGGACCAGAGCAATCAGATAGAGTGGATGTGGAGAAGATGTTTCCTGTAGTGGGGGAGTCTAGGAGCAGAGTACGCAGACAGAGTTGATGTGGAGAGGATGTTTCCTGTTGTGGGAAAGTCTAGGATCAGAGGACACAGATAGAGTGGATGTGGAGAGGGTGTTTTCTGTAGTGGGGGAGTCTAGGATCAGAGGACACAGATAGAGTGGATGTGGAGAGGATATATCCTGTAGTGGGGGAGTCTAGGACCAGAGGACACAGATAGAGTGGATGTGGAGAGGATGTTTCCTGTAGTGGGGGAGTCTAGGAACAGAGGACACAGATAGAGTGGATGTGGAGAGGATGTTTCCTGAAGTGCGGGAGTCTAGGACCAGAGTACGCAGACAGAGTTGATGTGGAGAGGATGTTTCCTGCAGTGGGGGAGTCCAGGACCAGAGGTCACAGATAGAGTGGATGTGGAGAGGGTGTTTCCTGTAGTGGGGGAGTCTACGACCAGAGGACACAGATAGAGTGGATGTGGAGAGGATGTTTCCTGTAGTGGGGGTCTAGGACCAGAGGACACAGATACAGTGGATGTGGAGAGGATGTTTCCTGTAGTGGGGGAGTCTAGGACCAGAGTACGCAGACAGAGTTGATGTGGAGAGGATGTTTCCTGCAGTGGGGGAGTCCAGGACCAGAGGTCACAGATAGAGTGGATGTGGAGAGGGTGTTTCCTGTAGTGGGGGAGTCTACGACCAGAGGACACAGATAGAGTGGATGTGGAGAGGATGTTTCCTATACTGGGGGAGTCTACGACCAGAGGACACACATAGAGTGGATGTGGAGAGGGTGTTTCCTGTAGTGGGGGAGTCTAGGACCACAGACAGAGTGGATGTGGAGAGGATGTTTCCTGTAGTGGGGGAGTCTAGGATCAGAGGACACAGATAGAGTGGATGTGGAGAGGGTGTTTTCTGTAGTGGGGGAGTCTAGGATCAGAGGACACAGATAGAGTGGATGTGGAGAGGATGTTTCCTGTAGTGGGGGAGTCTAGGATCAGAGGACACAGATAGAGTGGATGTGGAGAGGATGTTTCCTGTAGTGGTGGAGTCTACGACCAGAGTACACAGACAGAGTGGATGTGGAGAGGGTGTTTCCAGTAGTGGGGGAGTCTACGACCAGAGGACACAGATAGAGTGGATGTGGAGAGGATGTTTCCTGTAGTGGGGGAGTCGGGGACCACAGACAGAGTGGATGTGGAGAGGATGTTTCCTGTAGTGGGGGAGTCTAGGACCAGAGGACACAGATAGAGTGGATGTGGAGAGGATGTTTCCTGTAGTGGGGGAGTCTACGACCAGAGGACACAGATAGAGTGGATGTGGAGAGGATGTTTCCGGTAGCGGGGGAGTCTGGGACCAGAGGAGACAGATAGAGTGGATGTGGAGAGGATGTTTCCTGTAGTGGGGGAGTCGAGGACCACAGACAGAGTGGATGTGGAGTGGGTGTTTACTGTAGTGGGGGAGTCTAGGACCAGAGGACACAGATAGAGTGGATGTGGAGAGGATGTTTCCGGTAGCAGGGGAGTCTAGGACCAGAGGAGACAGATAGAGTGGATGTGGAGAGGATGTTTCCTGTAGTGGGGGAGTCTAGGACCAGAGGTCACAGATAGAGTAGATGTGGAGAGGATGTTTCCTGTAGCGGGGGAGTCTAGGACCAGAGGACACAGATAGAGTGGATGTGGAGAGGATGTTTCCTGTAGTGGGGGAGTCTAGGACCAGAGGACACAGATAGAGTGGATGTGGAGAGGATGTTTCCTGTAGTGAGGAAGTCTATGACCAGAGGACACAGATAGAGTGGATGTGGAGAGGATGTTTCCTGTACTGAGGGAGTCTATGACCAGAGGACACAGATAGAGTGGATGTGGAGAGGATGATTCCTGTAGTGGGGGAGTCCAGGACCAGACGACACAGACAGAGTGGATGTGGAGAGGATGTTTCCTATACTGGGGGAGTCTACGACCAGAGGACACAGATAGAGTGGATGTGGAGAGGGTGTTTCCTGTAGTGGGGGAGTCTAGGACCACAGACAGAGTGGATGTGGAGAGGATGTTTCCTGTAGTGGGAAAGTCTAGGATCAGAGGACACAGATAGAGTGGATGTGGAGAGGGTGTTTTCTGTAGTGGGGGAGTCTAGGATCAGAGGACACAAATAGAGTGGATGTGGAGAGGATATATCCTGTAGTGGGGGAGTCTAGGACCAGAGGACACAGATAGAGTGGATGTGGAGAGGATGTTTCCTGTAGTGGGGGAGTCTAGGACCAGAGGACACAGATAGAGTGGATGTGGAGAGGATGTTTCCTGTAGTGGGGGAGTCTAGGACCAGAGGACACAGATAGAGTGAATGTGGAGAGGATGTTTCCTGTAGTGGGGGAGTCTGGGACCAGAGGACACAGATCGAGTGGATGTTGAGAGGATGTTTCCTGTAGTGGGGGAGTCTAGGACCAGAGGACACAGATAGAGTGGATGTGGAGAGGATGTTTCCTGTAGTGGGGGTCTAGGACCAGAGGACACAGATACAGTGGATGTGGAGAGGATGTTTCCTGTAGTGGGGGAGTCTAGGACCAGAGTACGCAGACAGAGTTGATGTGGAGAGGATGTTTCCTGCAGTGGGGGAGTCCAGGACCAGAGGTCACAGATAGAGTGGATGTGGAGAGGGTGTTTCCTGTAGTGGGGGAGTCTACGACCAGAGGACACAGATAGAGTGGATGTGGAGAGGATGTTTCCTATACTGGGGGAGTCTACGACCAGAGGACACAGATAGAGTGGATGTGGAGAGGGTGTTTCCTGTAGTGGGGGAGTCTAGGACCACAGACAGAGTGGATGTGGAGAGGATGTTTCCTGTAGTGGGGGAGTCTAGGATCAGAGGACACAGATAGAGTGGATGTGGAGAGGGTGTTTTCTGTAGTGGGGGAGTCTAGGATCAGAGGACACAGATAGAGTGGATGTGGAGAGGATATTTCCTGTAGTGGGGGAGTCTAGGATCAGAGGACACAGATAGAGTGGATGTGGAGAGGATGTTTCCTGTAGTGGTGGAGTCTACGACCAGAGTACACAGACAGAGTGGATGTGGAGAGGGTGTTTCCAGTAGTGGGGGAGTCTACGACCAGAGGACACAGATAGAGTGGATGTGGAGAGGATGTTTCCTGTAGTGGGGGAGTCGGGGACCACAGACAGAGTGGATGTGGAGAGGATGTTTCCTGTAGTGGGGGAGTCTAGGACCAGAGGACACAGATAGAGTGGATGTGGAGAGGATGTTTCCTGTAGTGGGGGAGTCTACGACCAGAGGACACAGATAGAGTGGATGTGGAGAGGATGTTTCCGGTAGCGGGGGAGTCTGGGACCAGAGGAGACAGATAGAGTGGATGTGGAGAGGATGTTTCCTGTAGTGGGGGAGTCGAGGACCACAGACAGAGTGGATGTGGAGTGGGTGTTTACTGTAGTGGGGGAGTCTAGGACCAGAGGACACAGATAGAGTGGATGTGGAGAGGATGTTTCCGGTAGCAGGGGAGTCTAGGACCAGAGGAGACAGATAGAGTGGATGTGGAGAGGATGTTTCCTGTAGTGGGGGAGTCTAGGACCAGAGGTCACAGATAGAGTGGATGTGGAGAGGATGTTTCCTGTAGCGGGGGAGTCTAGGACCAGAGGACACAGATAGAGTGGATGTGGAGAGGATGTTTCCTGTAGTGGGGGAGTCTAGGACCAGAGGACACAGATAGAGTGGATGTGGAGAGGATGTTTCCTGTAGTGAGGAAGTCTATGACCAGAGGACACAGATAGAGTGGATGTGGAGAGGATGTTTCCTGTACTGAGGGAGTCTATGACCAGAGGACACAGATAGAGTGGATGTGGAGAGGATGATTCCTGTAGTGGGGGAGTCCAGGACCAGACGACACAGACAGAGTGGATGTGGAGAGGATGTTTCCTATACTGGGGGAGTCTACGACCAGAGGACACAGATAGAGTGGATGTGGAGAGGGTGTTTCCTGTAGTGGGGGAGTCTAGGACCACAGACAGAGTGGATGTGGAGAGGATGTTTCCTGTAGTGGGAAAGTCTAGGATCAGAGGACACAGATAGAGTGGATGTGGAGAGGGTGTTTTCTGTAGTGGGGGAGTCTAGGATCAGAGGACACAAATAGAGTGGATGTGGAGAGGATATATCCTGTAGTGGGGGAGTCTAGGACCAGAGGACACAGATAGAGTGGATGTGGAGAGGATGTTTCCTGTAGTGGGGGAGTCTAGGACCAGAGGACACAGATAGAGTGGATGTGGAGAGGATGTTTCCTGTAGTGGGGGAGTCTAGGACCAGAGGACACAGATAGAGTGAATGTGGAGAGGATGTTTCCTGTAGTGGGGGAGTCTGGGACCAGAGGACACAGATCGAGTGGATGTTGAGAGGATGTTTCCTGTAGTGGGGGAGTCTAGGACCAGAGGACACAGAGAGAGTGGATGTTGAGAGGATGTTTCCTGTAGTGGGGGAGTCTAGGACCAGAGGACACAGATAGATTGGATGTGGAGAAGATGTTTCCTGTAGTGAGGGAGTCTAGGACCAGAGGACACAGATAGCGTGGATGTGGAGAGGATGTTTCCTATAGTGGGGGAGTCCAGGACCAGAGGACACAGATAGAGTGGATGTGGAGAGGGTGTTTCCTATAGTGGGGGAGTCTAGGACCAGAGGACACAGATAGAGTGGATGTGGAGAGGATGTTTCCTGTAGTGAGGAAGTCTATGACCAGAGGACACAGATAGAGTGGATGTGGAGAGGATGTTTCCTGTACTGAGGGAGTCTATGACCAGAGGACACAGATAGAGTGGATGTGGAGAGGATGATTCCTGTAGTGGGGGAGTCCAGGACCAGACGACACAGACAGAGTGGATGTGGAGAGGATGTTTCCTATACTGGGGGAGTCTACGACCAGAGGACACAGATAGAGTGGATGTGGAGAGGGTGTTTCCTGTAGTGGGGGAGTCTAGGACCACAGACAGAGTGGATGTGGAGAGGATGTTTCCTGTAGTGGGAAATTCTAGGATCAGAGGACACAGATAGAGTGGATGTGGAGAGGGTGTTTTCTGTAGTGGGGGAGTCTAGGATCAGAGGACACAAATAGAGTGGATGTGGAGAGGATATATCCTGTAGTGGGGGAGTCTAGGACCAGAGGACACAGATAGAGTGGATGTGGAGAGGATGTTTCCTGTAGTGGGGGAGTCTAGGACCAGAGGACACAGATAGAGTGGATGTGGAGAGGATGTTTCCTGTAGTGGGGGAGTCTAGGACCAGAGGACACAGATAGAGTGAATGTGGAGAGGATGTTTCCTGTAGTGGGGGAGTCTGGGACCAGAGGACACAGATCGAGTGGATGTTGAGAGGATGTTTCCTGTAGTGGGGGAGTCTAGGACCAGAGGACACAGAGAGAGTGGATGTTGAGAGGATGTTTCCTGTAGTGGGGGAGTCTAGGACCAGAGGACACAGATAGATTGGATGTGGAGAAGATGTTTCCTGTAGTGAGGGAGTCTAGGACCAGAGGACACAGATAGCGTGGATGTGGAGAGGATGTTTCCTATAGTGGGGGAGTCCAGGACCAGAGGACACAGATAGAGTGGATGTGGAGAGGGTGTTTCCTATAGTGGGGGAGTCTAGGACCAGAGGACACAGATAGAGTGGATGTGGAGAGGATGTTTCCTGTAGTGGGGGAGTCTAGGACCAGAGGACACAGATAGAGTGGATGTGGAGAGGATGTTTCCTGTAGTGGGGGAGTCTAGGACCAGAGGACACAGATAGAGTGAATGTGGAGAGGATGTTTCCTGTAGTGGGGGAGTCTAGGACCAGAGGACACAGAGAGAGTGGATGTTGAGAGGATGTTTCCTGTAGTGGGGGAGTCTAGGACCAGTGGACACAGATAGAGTGGATGTGGAGAAGATGTTTCCTGTAGTGAGGGAGTCTAGGACCAGAGGACACAGATAGCGTGGATGTGGAGAGGATGTTTCCTATAGTGGGGGAGTCCAGGACCAGAGGACACAGATAGAGTGGATGTGGAGAGGGTGTTTCCTATAGTGGGGGAGTCTAGGACCAGAGGACACAGATAGAGTGGATGTGGAGAGGATGTTTCCTGTAGTGGGGGAGTCTAGGACCAGAGGACACAGATAGAGTGGATGTGGAGAGGGTGTTTCCTATAGTGGGGCAGTCTAGGACCAGAGGACACAGCCTCGGACTGGAGGGACATCCATTTAGAGCGGAGCTGAGTCGGAGGGCGGGTGAGTCTGTGGAATCACTGCCACAGACCGCTGTGGACGCCGAGCAGTCCGTCTCGGAGAACCCAGAAAATTGAAAACGTTATGGCTTCGTTGCTGCAACGATTCAGGGACTACAAATAATTTGAAGGTGTCGGCAAAAACCTTAAATGTTCCAGCGAAAACAAAGATTTGGAGGCCATAATGGTCGAGATGCTTGCCCGAAGGCGGAGCTCGATAGGCCCCTGATTGTTCAGGGCACGGAGGGAGAAAGGAGGATGGTTACGCCTGCCCCCTCGACTACGCCCCGCGCATCTCCCGGCCGGAACGCGTTGGGGGAGTGTGGCCGGACGGGTGGGAATCCGTGCACGCCCGACACTGAAAGAGTCCCGGAGACCCGCGGCTGTCTCCAGAGACCAACCCCCCCTCCAACCACGCGGCCACACCACCCCACCCTCCTCCCCCGCGCGGGACTCCGGGTCGCAGACTCGCCTGTCATCTTGTCCTCCAGCCGGACGCAGACCAAGTCGCCCCTGCCCGTCATCCGCAGACGCCCCGTCCAGTCGGGTCGGTCCAGGTTCCAGTCCGAGGCCCTGCGGACGGAGAGGGTGTCACCGAGGGACGCCGGAACACTCCCCGCCGTCCTGCAACTCCCCTCATCCCCTCCCTCACCCCTCTAGCCCTGCCCTCCCTGTATCTCCCTTCCATAACCCCTCCCACCCCTGTAGCCCCGTCTCTCTTATAGCCCCTCCCACATAACCCATCCCATCCCCTGCAGCTCTGCCCTCTCATTAAGCTCCTCCCATATCCCCAACCACCCCTGTAGCTCCGCCCTCTCTTGTAACTCCTCCCACATAACCCGCCCACCCCTGTAGCTCCGCCCTCTCTTGTAACTCCTCCCACATAACCCGCCCACCCCTGTAGCTCCGCCCTCTCTTGTAACTCCTCCCACATAACCCGCCCACCCCTGTAGCTCCGCCCTCTCTTGTAACTCCTCCCACATAACCCGCCCACCCCTGTAGCTCCGCCCTCTCTTGTATCTCCTCCCACATAACCCGCCCACCCTTGTAGCTCCGCCCTCTCTTGTAGCTCCTCCCATATAACCCGCCCTCCCCTGTAGCTCCGCCCTCTCTTTTAACTCCTCCCATATAACCCGCCCACCCCTGTAGCTCCGCCCTCTCTTGTAACTCCTCCCACATAACCCGCCCACCCCTGTAGCTCCGCCCTTTCTTGTATCTCCTCCCACATAACCCACCCACCCCTGTCGCTTTCCACTTCCGTTCCCTCCCTCATTCTCTCTTTTCATCTCCCTCTCTCCCCTATCCCTCTCCCACTACCTCTCTTTCTCCCTCTCCCTCTATCTGTCCCTCACTTTCTCCTACTCAACTTTCCCTCACCCTCTCCCACTACTTCTCCCTTTCCCTTTCTCCCTCTCTATATCCCTCACTATCTCCTACTCTCCCTTTCCCTCACTCTCTCCCACTACCTCTCCCTCCATCTCTCCCTCTCATCTCCCACTCTCCCTCCCCCTCCCTCTCCCACGTTAGACTCTCCCCTCCGTTAAAACGCCACAACACACACGGGTGCAGACTTGGGGCACCCGTTCCATCGGTTCCCCCCCGCCATTCCCGCGTGGCTAATTGATTCCCCGCATGGCTCCCTGCTCCACGTGAGGCCACACCAGCGCTGTCGTATCAACACCAACGTTAAATCCTCGGGTTTTATCTCCTCCGGTAACGAATGTCCCCGGTCCACTCGCCCCTCCCCGCCACTGACTCGGCCAAATTAGGCTGCGGATCCGGCACGCGGGCTCCCAAGTCCCTCGGCCTCTCAGACTTTCAACTTCTCTCCCTGCCCACAACTCTGTAGTCCAGCCTCCAGTTCTCCCGATCAGTCTGAGCCCTCCTGCGGCCTCCGGAACTAGAAGACCTCCCTCCTGTCTTCACAACCTCTGCCAACCCGGCCACCGAGCCATCAATTCCGGCATCGAAGTCATTGACATATAACGTTAAAAAAAAAGAATGGGTCACCACAATGTTTGTAGTGAGATGCTGAAGATGTTCTATCGGTCAGTTGTGGAGAGCGCCCTCTTCTTTGTGTTGGCGTGCTGGGAAAGCAGCATTAAAAAGAGGGACGCCTCACGTCTTAATAAGCTGGTTAGGAAGGCGGGCTCTGTCGCGGGCACAGAACTGGAGAGTGTGACATCGGTGGCAGAGCGGAGGGCGCTGAGTAGGCTACGGTCAATCATGGAAAACCCTGAACATCCTCTGTACAGCACCATCCAGAGACAGAGAAGCAGCTTCAGCGGCAGGTTGCTGTCAATGCAAT
Source organism: Hypanus sabinus (assembly GCF_030144855.1). NCBI lineage: Eukaryota > Metazoa > Chordata > Chondrichthyes > Myliobatiformes > Dasyatidae > Hypanus > Hypanus sabinus. The sequence continues at coordinate 238,817 of NW_026781457.1, read as the reverse complement.
GCTCCTCAGACAGGATGAAGAGATCATTACTCCCCAACGCCATTCGGCTGTACAATTCAACCACCAGGGACAAGACATGTTAAAGTGCCGGGGTTAGGACTGAGCTTAAGTTACCACTCAATGCACTTTAGTAAACTATTTCAGAACTTTTTAAAAGCTATTTATTAATGCTTTTTAGGAGGGTGATTTTAGATGCATATCATATTTATACTGAGTTAAATACTGTATGTAATTAGTTTTGCTACAATAAGTGTATGGGACACTGGAAAAATGTTGAATTTCCCCTTGGGGATGAATGAAGTATCTCTCTATCTATCTAACTAACTACCTATCTATCTATCTATCACAGAGACACCACGAGTCACCGGCAACCAGAGAACTCTCCCTTTGTTCGCACTCTCTGCCAAACAGCCGCTACTTTATCCGCAGTAGAATCCCCCGCCCCCCCCCCCGTGCTCGGACCTTGTTCATCAGCCTCATGCCCGGGACTGACAACTGCAAGGACACACCGTCCGCCGGCTCTCCTCTCCCGTCTATCCTCTGCTCGTTAATTCTTCCAACGACTCCTGCGGATCTGCCAGGCAGGATTTCCCCTCGGGGAGACCGTGCTGACTGTGGACGAGTTCATCGCACGCCTCCGAGCACCCTCAGACCGCGTCCTTGTGTTGGCGCGTGGATAAGGGGTCGGTCCGGTGATCTGGAGGTCGCCGGTTCGAGGCTCAGCTGAGGCTGCACAGCGTGTTTGTGTCCTTGGGCGAGGCACTTAACCACACCTTGCTCTGCGACGGCACCGGTGCCAAGCTGTATGGGTCCCAGAGCCCTTCCCTTGGGCAATAGCGGTGGCGTGGAGAGGGGAGACTTGCAGATTGGGCAACTGCCGGTCTCCCACACAACCCTGCCCAGGCCTGCACCCTGGAAACCTTCCAAGCGCAAATAAATGGTCTCACGGGACTAAAAGAGGCCTACAAAAACACCTCGACTCCGACACCTTCCCAACCACTGACGTCCGACCAGCCGGGGTGTATAGATTCCTCTTCTTTCTGCCCCCCCCTCCCTCCCTCCTTGAAGAGTTGGCAACTTCCCACCGTTCCGGAATCCAGGGATCCCTGAGGGATCGTTACTCCCACCTCCACAATCTCTTCGGCCGCCTCTTTCAGATCCCTGGGGTGCCCACCATCTGCCCTGGGGTGACCCTGCCACCTTCAAAGCTTTCAGCCTCCCAGGCGCCTTCCCCTGAGTAATGGCAACATCTCCCCGACGCTCTCCAACTTCCACCGCACTGCCCGAAGTCTTCCACCGTGAAGACTGACGCAGAATCACTTATTCAGTGTATCCGCCGTTTCCTCGTCACCCACTGTGACCTCACCAGCGTCATTTTCCAGCGGCCCGATATCAGCTCTGCCCGCTCTCTCTGAAGACCCCCCCCCCTCCCGCTGCAGACCCGCCTCTTCTCTTTCAGCCACCTCCCTGCCCCTGGAGCCTCCACCCACCTTGTGCTGAGTCACACACTCTCTCCAAAGTGTCCTCCCCCTCAGCGCAGACCCTCCACACCACAATAAATGCACCACCACCATATCCTATAGCTTCTCCCCCTCCCCCACTTCCAGATCCTCCCTCCTCTTCTCTACTTGAACCACCCCCTCCCACCATTCACCTTGTAGCCCTCATAGACTCCCCCCACCCCATTTGTCCTACCCTTTCAAGCCCTGCCCCTGTTGCATTTACCCTTCTGACGTGGACCCACTGCTCTTCCTGTAGCCCCCCCCCCCACCCCACACAACCCCTTGTGCCTGAAGCCCCTCACCTCTCCCTGTGTCCCTTCCCTTGACTCTGGCCCCGCCCCTTCTGCTTGCCCCTCCACTCCACTGCAGCCACTCCATCTTGCTCTGAAGCCCAACCCTTTCCCCTTTGACCCTCCCCCTAAATCTTCCCCCTCTTTGCTCTGGCCCCACCCCTCTGCTGAAGCTCCTCCCCTTGTTATAAACCCTCACTTTCCGAATAAGCCTCTCCCTTTGCCCTAGCCCCACCCCTCCTGCTTAAATCCCTCCCCTTCGTAAGCCCCACCCCTTCCCTTTAAGCCCCGCCTCTCCCTGTAGCCACACCCTGTTCCGAAGCCCCGCCCCTTATCATGAGGCCACACCTCCTTCCCTTCTGGCCCCGCCCATCCCTCTGCAGAACCACCCGGCCCGGACGCTCCTTCGCCGGGCCCTTTCCCCACCCACCCAGCCCGCCCCCCGGCCCTCTCACCGGTGTCCCCGGCTGGTGGCCCGCGGCGGCACCCTGAAAACCTTCACCCCGTCCTTGAGGCACAGCAGCCGCTCGCAGCCGCCCTCCGCCATCCCGCTCGGCGCCCCACTTCCGCCCCGCCTGCGCCCCCGCGCCGCCGTCCCACTTCCGCCCCGCTCCAGCCGCCCCGCTTCCGGTCCGCCACCAGCTCGCTTCAAGCTGCGCTTCCGCCCCGCACCCGTCGCCGCCTTTTGATGTCAGAGCCCCCGACCCCTCCGGCCTATTTGTATTTATTTAGCTTTGCACCTTACTCTTCATCACCAGCCTGCGATTCGTGATTGGTTTCCCTTCTAGCTTTTTTTTGCCATATACTCTTCGCACCGTTGCCAACTGTTTAACGTCACGGAGCTCGGCAAGAGCGCCAAGTGCCCCCGCCCTTTGGTGACGTCACTGTGACCCGAGAGGCAGCCGAACTAAACCTCCAGCTCTATATATTGTTTTAATTACCTCGACGCTTATCACACTACTAATTGCCTGGTAAACCATTTCGGGGAGAAATTGTTTTAAAATGCAGCCGGGACCGGGGCGGAGACTCGGTCGGGGCACCACTGCGCACGCGCGCTGGTTGAGTCGGAGCAGCCATCTTAGAGGCTGGCGGCAGCCCGCGGTGTGACGGGGACGGCGTTGCCCGGCCCGCCATCTTTGGTACTGGCGGCGATCGGGTCTTCCCACGCAATATCAAGAGATTCGGCTGAAAACTCGGGCGGAACCTAGTTTGTCAGCGAGTCTGCCAGTCTGGAAGGTGGAGGAATGTGGGACGGTGGGTGAAGGGCAGATGGGGAGTGCCGGGGTAGACGGGTGCAAGACACACCCGGTTCTGAGACGCCGGGCGGGGTCATCTGATCCCAAATAATTGCTTCATGGATCATTGCAGAACGTCTCTTTGGTGCTCCCCCCTTTCCCAACCACGATCCCCTCTCCCTGCCCCCCTTTCCCAACCACGATCCCCACACTCCCTGCCCCCCTTTCCCAACCACGATCCCCTCTCCCTGCCCCCCTTTCCCAACCACGATCCCCTCTCCCTGCCCCCCTTTCCCAACCACGATCCCCTCTCCCTGCCCCCCTTTCCCAACCACGATCCCCCCTCCCTGCCCCCCTTTCCCAACCACGATCCCCTCTCCCTGCCCCCCTTTCCCAACCACGATCCCCCCTCCCTGCCCCCCTTTCCCAACCACGATCCCCTCTCCCTGCCCCCCTTTCCCAACCACGATCCCCCATCCCTGCCCCCCTTTCCCAACCACGATCCCCCCTCCCTGCCCCCCTTTCCCAACCACGATCCCCCCTCTCCCTGCCCCCCTTTCCCAACCACGATCCCGCCTCTCCCTGCCCCCCTTTCCCAACCACGATCCCCCCTCTCCCTGCCCCCCTTTCCCAACCACGATCCCCCTTTCCCAACCACGATCCCCTCTCCCTGCCCCCCTTTCCCAACCACGATCCCCCCTCCCTGCCCCCCTTTCCCAACCACGATCCCCTCTCCCTGCCCCCCTTTCCCAACCACGATCCCCCCTCCCTGCCCCCCTTTCCCAACCACGATCCCCTCCCCCTGCCCCCCTTTCCCAACCACGATCCCCCCTCTCCCTGCCCCCCTTTCCCAACCACGATCCCGCCTCTCCCTGCCCCCCTTTCCCAACCACGATCCCCCCTCTCCCTGCCCCCCTTTCCCAACCACGATCCCCTCTCCCTGCCCCCCTTTCCCAACCACGATCCCCACTCTCCCTGTCCCCCTTTCCCAACCACGATCCCCCCTCTCCCTGCCCCCCTTTCCCAACCACGATCCCCTCTCCCTGTCCCCCTTTCCCAACCACGATCCACACTCTCCCTGCCCCCCTTTCCCAACCACGATCCCCTCTCCCTGCCCCCCTTTCCCAAGCACTATCCCCCTCCCTGCCCCCCTTTCCCAACCACGATCCCCACTCTCCCTGCCCCCCTTTCCCAAGCACTATCCCCCTCCCTGCCCCCCTTTCCCAACCACGATCCCGCCTCTCCCTGCCCCCCTTTCCCAACCACGATCCCCCCTCTCCCTGCCCCCCTTTCCCAACCACGATCCCGCCTCTCCCTGCCCCGTTTCGCAACCACGATCCCCCTCTCCCTGCCCCCCTTTCCCAACCACGATCCCCTCTCCCTGCCCCCTTTCTCAACCACGATCCCCTCTCCCTGCCCCCCTTTCCCAACCACGATCCCCTCTCCCTGTCCCCCTTTCCCAACCACGATCCCCACTCTCTCTGCCCCCTTTCCCAACCACGATCCCCACTCTCTGCCCCCCTTTCCCAACCACAATCCCCACTCTCCCTGCCCCCCTTTCCCAACCACGATCCCCCCTCTCCCTGTCCCCCTTTCCCAACCATGATCCCCGCTCACCCTGTCCCCCTTTCCCAACCACGATCCCCACTCTCACTGCCCCCCTTTCCCAGCCACGATCCCCTCTCCCTGTCCCGTTTCCCAACCACGATCCCCCTCTCCCTGCCCCCTTTCTCAACCACGATCCCCACTCTCCCTGCCCCCCTTTCCCAACCACGATCCCCTCTCCCTGCCCCGTTTCCCAACCACGATCCCCCTCTCCCTGCCCTCCTTTCCCAACCACGATCCCCTCTCCCTGCCCCCATTCTCAACCACGATCCCCTCTCCCTGCCCCCCTTTCCCAACCACGATCCCCTCTCCCTGTCCCCCTTTCCCAACCACGATCCCCTCTCCCTGTCCCCCTTTCCCAACCACGATCCCCACTCTCCCTGCCCCACTTTCCCAACCACGATCCCCTCTCCCTGTCCCCCTTTCCCAACCACGATCCCCACTCTCCCTGCCCCCCTTTCCCAACCACGATCCCCACTCTCCCTGCCCCCTTTCCAAACCACGATTCCCACTCTCCCTGCCCCCTTTCCCAACCACGATCCCGCCTCTCCCTGCCCCCCTTTCCCAACCACGATCCCCACTCTCCCTGCCCCCTTTCCCAACCACGATCCCCACTCTCCCTGCCCCCCTTTCCAAACCACGATCCCCTCTCCCTGCCCCCTTTCCCAACCACGATCCCCACTCTCCCTGCCCCCCTTTCCAAACCACGATCCCCTCTCAATGCCCCCTTTCCCAACCACGATCCCCCCTCCCTGCCCCCTTTCCCAACCACGATCCCCCCTCTCCCTGCCCCCTTTCCCAACCACCCCCCCTCTCCCTGCCCCCTTTCCCAACCACGATCCCCCCTCTCCCTGTCCCCTTTTCCCAACCACGATTCCCACTCTCCCTGTCCCCCTTTCCCAACCACGATTCCCACTCTCCCTGTCCCCCTGTCCCAAACACGATCCCCCTCTCCCTGCCCCCTTTCCCAACCACGATCCCCCCTCTCCCTGCCCCCTTTCCCAACCACGATCCCCCCTCTCCCTGCCCCCTTTCCCAACCACGATCCCCCCTCTCCCTGCCCCCTTTCCCAACCACGATCCCCCCTCTCCCTGCCCCCTTTACCAACCACGATTCCCACTCTCCCTGTCCCCCTTTCCCAAACACGATCCCCACTCTCCCTGCCCCCTTTCCCAACCACGATCCCCCCTCTCCCTGCCCCCTTTCCCAACCACGATCCCCTCTCCCTGCCCCCCTTTCCCAACCACGATCCCCACTCTCCCTGTCCCCCTTTCCCAACCACGATCCCCACTCTCCCTGTCCCCCTTTCCCAACCACGATCCCCACTCTCCCTGCCCCCTTTCCCAACCACGATCCCCCCTCTCCCTGCCCCCTTTACCAACCACGATTCCCACTCTCCCTGTCCCCCTTTCCCAAACACGATCCCCCCTCTCCCTGCCCCCTTTCCCAACCACGATCCCCCCTCTCCCTGCCCCCTTTCCCAACCACGATCCCCCCTCTCCCTGCCCCCTTTCCCAACCACGATCCCCCCTCTCCCTGTCCCCCTTTCCCAACCACGATCCCCCCTCTCCCTGTCCCCCTTTCCCAACCACGATTCCCACTCTCCCTGTCCCCCTTTCCCAACCACGATCCCCCCTCTCCCTGCCCCCGCCCCCGCTTTACCCCACTCTCAGTCCACAACAGAGAGACCCGGATCGGAATCAAGTTTCTCATGAACTGTGTTGTTTTTGTTTTGTGTGTGTGCGTGTGTAGCGGCGGGGCAGGGCAATGCATAAAATCACCCCAGTAGCGCGCAAAAGTCTCGGGCACCCCAGACACATGCGCGCACAGAATTGTACGCTCTTCATGAAGGACGCGGTTTCGGAGTACCTGGAGACGACCGTCAAAGTCGGCATGGCTTCTGTGGAGGCAAGTCTTGCCTGACAAACTCTGCTCGAGCTCTCAGGGGGAGTGACGAGCGGGGGGCGATAAATGTGAAGCAGTGGGTGTGATGAACTGGGATTTTCAGGCGGCGTTTGATGCGGTGCCGCAGTTGAGGCTGCTTGACAAGGTGAAACTCTGCGGAGTTACAGGCAAGGCGCCGGCACGGATAGGGGCATGGCTGACGGGCAGGGGGCAGCGAGGGGGCCGTCTGTGCCCGTCAGTTCCTCAGATGAGGAAAATCCTCCTCATCTCCGTTCTAACGCGACGTCCCTCAATTCTGAAGCTATATCCTCTGGTCCTAAACTCCTCCACTAGAGGAAACATCATCTCCACATCCACTCTATCTGTGTCCTCTGGTCCGAGACTCCCCACTACAGGAAACATTTTCTCCACGTCCACTCTATCTGTGTCCTCTGGACCTAGACTCCCCCACTACAGGAAACATCCTCTCCACATCCAATCTATCTGTGCCCTCTGGTCCCAGACTCCCCCACTACAGGAAACATCCTGTCCACATCCACTCTATCTGTGTCCTCTGGTCCTGGACTCCCCCACTACAGGAAACATCCACTCTAACTGTGTCCTCTTGTCCTAGACTCCCCCACAACAAGAAACATCCACTCCACATCCAATCTATCTGTAGTCCTAGACTCCCCCACTACAGGACACATCCTCTCCACATCCACTCTATCTGTGTCCTCTGGTCCTAGACTCCCCCATTACAGGAAACATCCTCTCCACCTCCACTCTATCTGTGTCCTGTGGTCCTAGACTCCACCACTACAGGAAATATCCTCTCCACATCCACTTTATCTGTGTCCTCTGGTCCTAGGCTCCCCCACTACAGGAAACATCCTCTCCACATCCACTCTATCTGTGTCCTCTGGTCCTAGACTCACCCACTACAGGAAACATCCTCTCCACATCCACTCTATCTGCGTCCTCTGGTCCTAGACTTTCCGACTATAGGAAACATCCTCTCCACATCCACTCTATCTGTGTCCTCTGGTCCTAGACTCCCCCACTACAAAAAACATCCACTCCACATCCACTCTATCTGTAGTCCTAGACTCCCCCACTACAGGACACATCCTCTCCACATCCACTCTATCTGTGTCCTCTGGTCCTAGACTCCCCCATTACAGGAAACATCCTCTCCACAACCACTCTATCTGTGTCCTGTGGTCCTAGACTCCACCACTACACGAAACATCCTCTCTACATCCAGTCTATCTGTGTCCTCTGGTCCTAGAATTTCCCACTATAGGAAACATCCTCTCCACATCCACACTATCTGTGTCCTCTGGTCCTAGTCTACCCCACTATAGGAAACATACTCTCCACATCCACTGTATCTGTGTCCTCTGGTCCTAGAATCCCCCACTGTAGGAAACATCCTCTCCACATCCACTCTATCTCTGCCCTCTGGTCCTAGACTCCCCCACTATTGGAAACATCCTCTCCACATCCACTCTACCTGTGTCCTCTGGCCCTAGACTCCCCCACGACAGGAAACATCCGCTCCACATCCACTCTATCTGAAGTCCTAGACTCCCCCACTACAGGACACATCCTCTCCACATCCACTCTATCTGCGTCCTCTGGTCCTAGACTTTCCGACTATAGGAAACATACTCTCCACATCCAGACTATCTGTGTCCTCTGGTCCTAGACTCCCCCACGACAGGAAACATCCTCTCCACATCCACTCTAACTGTGTCCTCTTGTCCTAGACTCCCCCACTACAGGAAACATCCTCTCCACATCCACTCTATCTGCGTCCTCTGGTCCTAGACTTTCCGACTATAGTAAACATACTCTCCACATCCAGACTATCTATGTCCTCTGGTCCTAGACACCCCCGCTACAGGAAACATTCTCTCCGCATCCACTCTATCTGTGTCCTCTGGTCCTAGACTCCCCCATTACAGGAAACATCCTCTCCACTTCCACTCTATCTGTATCCTGTGGTCCTAGACTCCACCACTACAGGAAACATCCTCTCCTCATCCAGTCTATCTGTGTCCTCCGGTCCTAGACTCCCCCACTATAGGAAACTTCCTCTCCACATTCACTCTATCTGTGTCCTCTTGTCCTAGACTTCCCCACTACAAGAAACATCCACTCCGCATCCACTCCATCTGAAGTCCTAGACTCCCCCACTACAGGACACATCCTCTCCACATCCACTCTATCTGTGTCCTGTGGTCCTAGACTCCCCCATTACTGGAAACATCCTCTCCACATCCACTCTATCTGTGTCCTCTGGTCCCAGACTCCCCCACTACAGGAAATATCCTCTCCACATCCACTCTATCTGTGTCCTATGGTCCTAGACTCCCCCACTACAGGACACATCCTCTCCACATCCACTCTATCTGTGTCCTCTGGTCCTAGACTTTCCCACTATAGGAAACATCGTCTCCACATCCACACTATCTGTGTCCTATGGTCCTAGACTACCCCACTATAGGAAACATCCTCTCCACATCCACTCTATCTGTGTCCTCTGGTCCTAGACTCCCCCACTACAGGAAAAATCCTCTCCACATCCACTATATCTGTGTTCTCCGGTCCTGGACTCACCCACGATAGGACACATCCTCTCCACATCCACTCTATCGGTGTCCTCTGGTCCTAGACTCCACCACTATTGGAAACAACCTCTCCACATCCAGTCTATCTGTGTCCTCTGGTCCTAGACTCACCCAGCACAGGAAAGATCCTCTCCACATCCACTCTATCTGTGTCCTCTGGTCCTCGACAGCCCCACTACAGGAAACATCTTCTCCACATTCACTCTATCTGTGTCCTCTGCTCCTAGACTCCCCCTATATAGGAAACATCGTCTGCACATCCACTCTATCTGTGTCCGCTGGTCCTTGACTCTTCCACTACAGGAAACATCCGCTCCACATCCACTGAATCTGTGTCCTCTGGACCTAGACTCCCCCACTATAGGAAAAATACTCTCCACATCGAATCTAACTGTGTCCTCTTGTCCAAGACTCCCCCACTACAAGAAATATCCACTCCACATCCACACTATCTGAGTCCTCTGGTCATAGACTCCCCCACTACAGGAAACATCCCCTCCACATCTACTCTACCTGTGTCCTCTGGTCCTAGACTCCACCACTACAGGAAACATCCACTCCACATCCACTGTATCTGTGCCCTGTTGTCCTAGACTCCCCCACAATAGGAAACATATTCTCCACATCCACTCTATCTGTGTCCTCTGGTGCTAGACTCCCCTCTATAGAAAATACCCTCTCCACATCCACTCTATCAGTGTCCTCTGGTCCTAGACTCCCCCACTATAGGAAACATCCTCTCCACATCCACTCTATCTGTCTCCTCTGGTCCTAGACTCCCCCACTACAGGTAAAATCCTCTCCACATCCACTATATCTGTGTTCTCCGGTCCTGGACTCCCCCACGATAGGATACATCCTCTCCACATCCACTCTATCTGTGTCCTCTGGTCCTAGACTCACCCACTACAGGAAACATCCTCTCCACATCCACTCTATCTGCGTCCTCTGGTCCTAGACTTTCCGACTATAGGAAACATCCTCTCCACATCCACTCTATCTGTGTCCTCTGGTCCTAGACTCCCCCACTACAAAAAACATCCACTCCACATCCACTCTATCTGTAGTCCTAGACTCCCCCACTACAGGACACATCCTCTCCACATCCACTCTATCTGTGTCCTCTGGTCCTAGACTCCCCCATTACAGGAAACATCCTCTCCACAACCACTCTATCTGTGTCCTGTGGTCCTAGACTCCACCACTACACGAAACATCCTCTCTACATCCAGTCTATCTGTGTCCTCTGGTCCTAGAATTTCCCACTATAGGAAACATCCTCTCCACATCCACACTATCTGTGTCCTCTGGTCCTAGTCTACCCCACTATAGGAAACATACTCTCCACATCCACTGTATCTGTGTCCTCTGGTCCTAGAATCCCCCACTGTAGGAAACATCCTCTCCACATCCACTCTATCTCTGCCCTCTGGTCCTAGACTCCCCCACTATTGGAAACATCCTCTCCACATCCACTCTACCGGTGTCCTCTGGCCCTAGACTCCCCCACGACAGGAAACATCCGCTCCACATCCACTCTATCTGAAGTCCTAGACTCCCCCACTACAGGACACATCCTCTCCACATCCACTCTATCTGCGTCCTCTGGTCCTAGAATTTCCGACTATAGGAAACATACTCTCCACATCCAGACTATCTGTGTCCTCTGGTCCTAGACTCCCCCACGACAGGAAACATCCTCTCCACATCCACTCTATCTGCGTCCTCTGGTCCTAGACTTTCCGACTATAGTAAACATACTCTCCACATCCAGACTATCTATGTCCTCTGGTCCTAGACACCCCCGCTACAGGAAACATTCTCTCCGCATCCACTCTATCTGTGTCCTCTGGTCCTAGACTCCCCCATTACAGGAAACATCCTCTCCACTTCCACTCTATCTGTATCCTGTGGTCCTAGACTCCACCACTACAGGAAACATCCTCTCCTCATCCAGTCTATCTGTGTCCTCCGGTCCTAGACTCCCCCACTATAGGAAACTTCCTCTCCACATTCACTCTATCTGTGTCCTCTTGTCCTAGACTTCCCCACTACAAGAAACATCCACTCCGCATCCACTCCATCTGAAGTCCTAGACTCCCCCACTACAGGACACATCCTCTCCACATCCACTCTATCTGTGTCCTGTGGTCCTAGACTCCCCCATTACTGGAAACATCCTCTCCACATCCACTCTATCTGTGTCCTCTGGTCCCAGACTCCCCCACTACAGGAAATATCCTCTCCACATCCACTCTATCTGTGTCCTATGGTCCTAGACTCCCCCACTACAGGACACATCCTCTCCACATCCACTCTATCTGTGTCCTCTGGTCCTAGACTTTCCCACTATAGGAAACATCGTCTCCACATCCACACTATCTGTGTCCTATGGTCCTAGACTACCCCACTATAGGAAACATCCTCTCCACATCCACTCTATCTGTGTCCTCTGGTCCTAGACTCCCCCACTACAGGAAAAATCCTCTCCACATCCACTATATCTGTGTTCTCCGGTCCTGGACTCACCCACGATAGGACACATCCTCTCCACATCCACTCTATCGGTGTCCTCTGGTCCTAGACTCCACCACTATTGGAAACAACCTCTCCACATCCAGTCTATCTGTGTCCTCTGGTCCTAGACTCACCCAGCACAGGAAAGATCCTCTCCACATCCACTCTATCTGTGTCCTCTGGTCCTCGACAGCCCCACTACAGGAAACATCTTCTCCACATTCACTCTATCTGTGTCCTCTGCTCCTAGACTCCCCCTATATAGGAAACATCGTCTGCACATCCACTCTATCTGTGTCCGCTGGTCCTTGACTCTTCCACTACAGGAAACATCCGCTCCACATCCACTGAATCTGTGTCCTCTGGACCTAGACTCCCCCACTATAGGAAAAATACTCTCCACATCGAATCTAACTGTGTCCTCTTGTCCAAGACTCCCCCACTACAAGAAATATCCACTCCACATCCACACTATCTGAGTCCTCTGGTCATAGACTCCCCCACTACAGGAAACATCCCCTCCACATCTACTCTACCTGTGTCCTCTGGTCCTAGACTCCACCACTACAGGAAACATCCACTCCACATCCACTGTATCTGTGCCCTGTTGTCCTAGACTCCCCCACAATAGGAAACATATTCTCCACATCCACTCTATCTGTGTCCTCTGGTGCTAGACTCCCCTCTATAGAAAATACCCTCTCCACATCCACTCTATCAGTGTCCTCTGGTCCTAGACTCCCCCACTATAGGAAACATCCTCTCCACATCCACTCTATCTGCCTCCTCTGGTCCTAGACTCCCCCACTACAGGTAAAATCCTCTCCACATCCACTATATCTGTGTTCTCCGGTCCTGGACTCCCCCACGATAGGATACATCCTCTCCACATCCACCCTATCTGTGTCCTCTGGTCCTAGACTCCTCCACTACAGGAAACATCCGCTCCACATCCACTCTATCTGTGCCCTGTTGTCCTAGACTCCCCCACAATAGGAAACATATTCTCCACATCCTCTCTATCTGTGTCCTCTGGTCCTAGACTCCCCCACAACAGAAAATACCCTCTCCACATCCACTCTATCTGTGTCCTCTGGTCCTAGGCTCCTCCACTACAGGAAACATCCGCTCCACATCCACTCTATCTGTGTCCTCGGGTCCTACGCTCCCCCACTACAGGAAACATCCTCTCCACTTCCACTCTATCTGTGTCCTCTGGTCCTAGGCTCCCCGATTACAGGAAACATACTCACCACATCCACTCTACCTGTGTCCTCTGGTCATAGACTCCCCCACTATAGGAAACATCCTCTCCACATCCACTCTATCTGTGTCCTCTGGTCCTAGACTCCCCCCACTACAGGAAACATCCTCTCCACATCCACTCTATCTGTGTCCTCTGGTCCTAGACTCCCCCACGACAGGAAACATCCTCTCCACATCCACTCTATCTGTGTCCTCTGGTCCTAGACTCCCCCACTGCATGAAACATCCTCTCCACATTCACTCTATCTGTGTCCTCTGGTCCTAGACTCCCCCAAAACAGGAAACATCCACTCCACATCCACTCTATCAGTGTCCTCTGGTCCTAGACTCCCCCACAGCATGAACATCCTCTCCACATTACTCTATCTGTGTCCTCTGGTCCTAGACTCCCCCACTACAGGAAACATCCTCTCCACATCCACTCTATCTGTGTCCTCTCGTCCGAGACTCCCGCTCTACTTGAAACATCCTCTCCACATCCACTCTATCTGTGTCCTGTGGTCCTAGACTCCCCCACTACAGGAAACATCGTCTCCACATTCACTCTACCTGTGTCCTCTGGTCCTAGACACCCCACTATAGGAAACATCCTCTCCACATCCACTCTATCTGTGTCCTCTGGTGCTAGACTCCCCCCACTACAGGAAACATCCTCTGTACATCCACTCTATCAGTGTCCTCTGGACCTAGACTCCCCCACTACAGGAAACATCCTCTCCACATCATCTCTATCTGTGTCCTCTGGTCCTAGACTCCCCCACTACAGGAAACATCCTCTGCACATCCACACTATCTGTGTCCTCTGGTCCTAGACTCACCCACCACAGGAAAGATCCTCTCCACATCCACTCTATCAGTGTCCTCTGGTCCTCGACAGCCCCACTACAGGAAACATCTTCTCCACATTCACTCTATCTGTGTCCTCTGCTCCTAGACTCCCCCTATATAGGAAACATCGTCTGCACATCCACTCTATCTGTGTCCGCTGGTCCTTGACTCTTCCACTACAGGAAACATCCGCTCCACATCCACTGAATCTGTGTCCTCTGGACCTAGACTCCCCCACTATAGGAAAAATACTCTCCACATCGAATCTAACTGTGTCCTCTTGTCCAAGACTCCCCCACTACAAGAAATATCCACTCCACATCCACACTATCTGAGTCCTCTGGTCATAGACTCCCCCACTACAGGAAACATCCCCTCCACATCTACTCTACCTGTGTCCTCTGGTCCTAGAATCCACCACTACAGGAAACATCCACTCCACATCCACTGTATCTGTGCCCTGTTGTCCTAGACTCCCCCACAATAGGAAACATATTCTCCACATCCACTCTATCTGTGTCCTCTGGTGCTAGACTCCCCTCTATAGAAAATACCCTCTCCACATCCACTCTATCAGTGTCCTCTGGTCCTAGACTCCCCCACTATAGGAAACATCCTCTCCACATCCACTCTATCTGTGTCCTCTGGTCCTAGACTCCCCCACTACAGGTAAAATCCTCTCCACATCCACTATATCTGTGTTCTCCGGTCCTGGACTCCCCCACGATAGGATACATCCTCTCCACATCCACCCTATCTGTGTCCTCTGGTCCTAGACTCCTCCACTACAGGAAACATCCGCTCCACATCCACTCTATCTGTGTCCTCTGGTCCTAGACTCCTCCACTACAGGAAACATCCGCTCCACATCCACTCTATCTGTGTCCTCCGGTCCTAGACTCCCCCACTACAGGAAACATCCTCTCCACTTCCACTCTATCTGTGTCCTCTGGTCCTAGGCTCCCCGATTACAGGAAACATACTCACCACATCCACTCTATCTGTGTCCTCTGGTCCTAGACTCCACCACGACAGGAAACATTCGCTCCACATCCTCTCTATCTGTGTCCTCTGGTCCTAGACTCCCCCACAACAGGAAACATCCTCTCCACATCCACTCTATCTGTGTCCTCTGGTCCTAGACTCCTCCACTACAGGAAACATCCGCTCCACATCCACTCTATCTGTGTCCTCGGGTCCTACGCTCCCCCACTACAGGAAACATCCTCTCCACTTCCACTCTATCTGTGTCCTCTGGTCCTAGGCTCCCCGATTACAGGAAACATACTCACCACATCCACTCTACCTGTGTCCTCTGGTCATAGACTCCCCCACTATAGGAAACATCCTCTCCACATCCACTCTATCTGTGTCCTCTGGTCCTAGACTCCCCCCACTACAGGAAACATCCTCTCCACATCCACTCTATCTGTGTCCTCTGGTCCTAGACTCCCCCACGACAGGAAACATCCTCTCCACATCCACTCTATCTGTGTCCTCTGGTCCTAGACTCCCCCACTGCATGAAACATCCTCTCCACATTCACTCTATCTGTGTCCTCTGGTCCTAGACTCCCCCAAAACAGGAAACATCCTCTCCACATCCACTCTATCAGTGTCCTCTGGTCCTAGACTCCCCCACAGCATGAACATCCTCTCCACATTACTCTATCTGTGTCCTCTGGTCCTAGACTCCCCCACTACAGGAAACATCCTCTCCACATCCACTCTATCTGTGTCCTCTCGTCCGAGACTCCCGCTCTACTTGAAACATCCTCTCCACATCCACTCTATCTGTGTCCTGTGGTCCTAGACTCCCCCACTACAGGAAACATCGTCTCCACATTCACTCTACCTGTGTCCTCTGGTCCTAGACACCCCACTATAGGAAACATCCTCTCCACATCCACTCTATCTGTGTCCTCTGGACCTAGACTCCCCCACTACAGGAAACATCCTCTCCACATCATCTCTATCTGTGTCCTCTGGTCCTAGACTCCCCCACTACAGGAAACATCCTCTGCACATCCACACTATCTGTGTCCTCTGGTCCTAGACTCACCCACCACAGGAAAGATCCTCTCCACATCCACTCTATCAGTGTCCTCTGGTCCTAGACAGCCCCACTACAGGAAACATCTTCTCCACATTCACTCTATCTGTGTCCTCTGCTCCTAGACTCCCCCTATATAGGAAACATCGTCTGCACATCCGCTCTATCTGTGTACTCTGGTCCTAGACACACCCACTACAGGAAACATCCTCTACACATCCACTCTATCTGTGTCCTCTGGTCCTAGACTCCCCCACTGCATGAAACATCCTCTCCACATTCACTCTATCTGTGTCCTCTGGTCCTAGACTCCCCCAAGACAGGAAACATACTCTACACATCCACTCTATCAGTGTCCTCTGGTCCTAGACTACCCTACTGCATGAACATCCTCTCCACATTCTCTCTATATGTGTCCTCTGGTCCTAGACTCCCCCACTACAGGAAACATCCTCTCCACATCCACTCTATCTGTGTCCTCTCGTCCGAGACTCCCGCTCTACTTGAAACATCCTCTCCACATCCACTCTATCTGTGTCCTCTGGTCCTAGACTCCCCCACTACAGGAAACATCCTCTCTACATTCACTCTACCTGTGTCCTCTGGTCCTAGACACCCCACTATAGGAAACATCCTCTCCACATCCACTCTATCTGTGTCCTCTGGTCCGAGACACCCCCCACTACAGGAAACATCCTCTCCACATCCAGTCTATCTGTGTCCTCTGGTCCTAGACTCCCGCACTTCAGGAAACATCACATCCACTCTATCTGTGTCCTCTGGTCCTAGACTGCCCCACTGCAGGAAACATCCTCTCCACACCCACTCTATCTGTGTCCTCTGGTCCTAGACTCCCCCACTACCGGAAACATCGTCTCCACATCCACTCCATCTCTGTCCTCTGGTCCTGGACTCCCCTACTACAGGAAACATCCTCTCCACATCCACTCTATCAGTGTCCTCTGGTCCTAGACTCCCGCACTACCGGAAACATCGTCTCCACATTCACTCTATCAGTGTCCTCTGGTCCTAGACTCCCCCACTACAGGAAACATCCTCTCCACATCCACTCTATCTGTGTCTTCTGGTCCTAGACTCCCGCACTACCGGAAACATGGTCTCCACATCCACTCTATCAGTGTCCTCTGGTCCTAGACTCCCCCGAAACAGGAAACATCCTCTCCTCATTCACTCTATCTGTGTCCTCTGGTCCTCGACTCCCCCACTACAGGAAACATCCTCTCCACATCCAGTCTATCTGTGTCCTCTGGTCCTAGACTCCCCCACGACAGGAAACATCCTCTCCACATCCACTCTATCTGTGTCCTCTGGTCCTAGACTCCCCCACTGCATGAAACATCCACTCCACATTCACTCTATCTGTGTCCTCTGGTCCTAGACTCCCCCAAGACAGGAAACATCCTCTCCACATCCACTCTATCTGTGTCCTCTGGTCCTAGACTCCCCCCACTACAGGAAACATCCTCTGTACATCCACTCTATCAGTGTCCTCTGGACCTAGACTCCCCCACTACAGGAAACATCCTCTCCACATCATCTCTATCTGTGTCCTCTGGTCCTAGACTTCCCCACTACAGGAAACATCCTCTGCACATCCACACTATCTGTGTCCTCTGGTCCTAGACTCACCCACCACAGGAAAGATCCTCTCCACATCCACTCTATCAGTGTCCTCTGGTCCTCGACAGCCCCACTACAGGAAACATCTTCTCCACATTCACTCTATCTGTGTCCTCTGCTCCTAGACTCCCCCTATATAGGAAACATCGTCTGCACATCCACTCTATCTGTGTCCGCTGGTCCTTGACTCTTCCACTACAGGAAACATCCGCTCCACATCCACTGAATCTGTGTCCTCTGGACCTAGACTCCCCCACTATAGGAAAAATACTCTCCACATCGAATCTAACTGTGTCCTCTTGTCCAAGACTCCCCCACTACAAGAAATATCCACTCCACATCCACACTATCTGAGTCCTCTGGTCATAGACTCCCCCACTACAGGAAACATCCCCTCCACATCTACTCTACCTGTGTCCTCTGGTCCTAGACTCCACCACTACAGGAAACATCCACTCCACATCCACTGTATCTGTGCCCTGTTGTCCTAGACTCCCCCACAATAGGAAACATATTCTCCACATCCACTCTATCTGTGTCCTCTGGTGCTAGACTCCCCTCTATAGAAAATACCCTCTCCACATCCACTCTATCAGTGTCCTCTGGTCCTAGACTCCCCCACTATAGGAAACATCCTCTCCACATCCACTCTATCTGTGTCCTCTGGTCCTAGACTCCCCCACTACAGGTAAAATCCTCTCCACATCCACTATATCTGTGTTCTCCGGTCCTGGACTCCCCCACGATAGGATACATCCTCTCCACATCCACCCTATCTGTGTCCTCTGGTCCTAGACTCCTCCACTACAGGAAACATCCGCTCCACATCCACTCTATCTGTGTCCTCTGGTCCTAGACTCCTCCACTACAGGAAACATCCGCTCCACATCCACTCTATCTGTGTCCTCCGGTCCTAGACTCCCCCACTACAGGAAACATCCTCTCCACTTCCACTCTATCTGTGTCCTCTGGTCCTAGGCTCCCCGATTACAGGAAACATACTCACCACATCCACTCTATCTGTGTCCTCTGGTCCTAGACTCCACCACGACAGGAAACATTCGCTCCACATCCTCTCTATCTGTGTCCTCTGGTCCTAGACTCCCCCACAACAGGAAACATCCTCTCCACATCCACTCTATCTGTGTCCTCTGGTCCTAGACTCCTCCACTACAGGAAACATCCGCTCCACATCCACTCTATCTGTGTCCTCGGGTCCTACGCTCCCCCACTACAGGAAACATCCTCTCCACTTCCACTCTATCTGTGTCCTCTGGTCCTAGGCTCCCCGATTACAGGAAACATACTCACCACATCCACTCTACCTGTGTCCTCTGGTCATAGACTCCCCCACTATAGGAAACATCCTCTCCACATCCACTCTATCTGTGTCCTCTGGTCCTAGACTCCCCCCACTACAGGAAACATCCTCTCCACATCCACTCTATCTGTGTCCTCTGGTCCTAGACTCCCCCACGACAGGAAACATCCTCTCCACATCCACTCTATCTGTGTCCTCTGGTCCTAGACTCCCCCACTGCATGAAACATCCTCTCCACATTCACTCTATCTGTGTCCTCTGGTCCTAGACTCCCCCAAAACAGGAAACATCCTCTCCACATCCACTCTATCAGTGTCCTCTGGTCCTAGACTCCCCCACAGCATGAACATCCTCTCCACATTACTCTATCTGTGTCCTCTGGTCCTAGACTCCCCCACTACAGGAAACATCCTCTCCACATCCACTCTATCTGTGTCCTCTCGTCCGAGACTCCCGCTCTACTTGAAACATCCTCTCCACATCCACTCTATCTGTGTCCTGTGGTCCTAGACTCCCCCACTACAGGAAACATCGTCTCCACATTCACTCTAGCTGTGTCCTCTGGTCCTAGACACCCCACTATAGGAAACATCCTCTCCACATCCACTCTATCTGTGTCCTCTGGTCCTAGACTCCCCCCACTACAGGAAACATCCTCTGCACATCCACTCTATCAGTGTCCTCTGGACCTAGACTCCCCCACTACAGGAAACATCCTCTCCACATCATCTCTATCTGTGTCCTCTGGTCCTAGACTCCCCCACTACAGGAAACATCCTCTGCACATCCACACTATCTGTGTCCTCTGGTCCTAGACTCACCCACCACAGGAAAGATCCTCTCCACATCCACTCTATCAGTGTCCTCTGGTCCTAGACAGCCCCACTACAGGAAACATCTTCTCCACATTCACTCTATCTGTGTCCTCTGCTCCTGGACTCCCCCTATATAGGAAACATCGTCTGCACATCCGCTCTATCTGTGTACTCTGGTCCTAGACACACCCACTACAGGAAACATCCTCTACACATCCACTCTATCTGTGTCCTCTGGTCCTAGACTCCCCCAAGACAGGAAACATCCTCTCCACATCCACTCTATCTGTGTCCTCTGGTCCTAGACTCCCCCCACTACAGGAAACATCCTCTGTACATCCACTCTACCAGTGTCCTCTGGACCTAGACTCCCCCACTACAGGAAACATCCTCTCCACATCATCTCTATCTGTGTCCTCTGGTCCTAGACTCCCCCACTACAGGAAACATCCTCTGCACATCCACACTATCTGTGTCCTCTGGTCCTAGACTCACCCACCACAGGAAAGATCCTCTCCACATCCACTCTATCAGTGTCCTCTGGTCCTCGACAGCCCCACTACAGGAAACATCTTCTCCACATTCACTCTATCTGTGTCCTCTGCTCCTAGACTCCCCCTATATAGGAAACATCGTCTGCACATCCACTCTATCTGTGTCCGCTGGTCCTTGACTCTTCCACTACAGGAAACATCCGCTCCACATCCACTGAATCTGTGTCCTCTGGACCTAGACTCCCCCACTATAGGAAAAATACTCTCCACATCGAATCTAACTGTGTCCTCTTGTCCAAGACTCCCCCACTACAAGAAATATCCACTCCACATCCACACTATCTGAGTCCTCTGGTCATAGACTCCCCCACTACAGGAAACATCCCCTCCACATCTACTCTACCTGTGTCCTCTGGTCCTAGACTCCACCACTACAGGAAACATCCACTCCACATCCACTGTATCTGTGCCCTGTTGTCCTAGACTCCCCCACAATAGGAAACATATTCTCCACATCCACTCTATCTGTGTCCTCTGGTGCTAGACTCCCCTCTATAGAAAATACCCTCTCCACATCCACTCTATCAGTGTCCTCTGGTCCTAGACTCCCCCACTATAGGAAACATCCTCTCCACATCCACTCTATCTGTGTCCTCTGGTCCTAGAC
Organism: Hypanus sabinus; assembly: GCF_030144855.1. Classification (NCBI taxonomy): domain Eukaryota; kingdom Metazoa; phylum Chordata; class Chondrichthyes; order Myliobatiformes; family Dasyatidae; genus Hypanus; species Hypanus sabinus. Next base: position 218,064 of record NW_026781457.1, on the reverse strand, counting down.
CCCCACTACAGGTAAAATCCTCTCCACATCCACTATATCTGTGTTCTCCGGTCCTGGACTCCCCCACGATAGGATACATCCTCTCCACATCCACCCTATCTGTGTCCTCTGGTCCTAGACTCCTCCACTACAGGAAACATCCGCTCCACATCCACTCTATCTGTGTCCTCTGGTCCTAGACTCCTCCACTACAGGAAACATCCGCTCCACATCCACTCTATCTGTGTCCTCCGGTCCTAGACTCCCCCACTACAGGAAACATCCTCTCCACTTCCACTCTATCTGTGTCCTCTGGTCCTAGGCTCCCCGATTACAGGAAACATCCTCTCCACATCCACTCTATCTGTGTCCTCTCGTGCGAGACTCCCGCTCTACTTGAAACATCCTCTCCACATCCACTCTATCTGTGTCCTGTGGTCCTAGACTCCCCCACTACAGGAAACATCGTCTCCACATTCACTCTACCTGTGTCCTCTGGTCCTAGACACCCCACTATAGGAAACATCCTCTCCACATCCACTCTATCTGTGTCCTCTGGTCCTAGACTCCCCCCACTACAGGAAACATCCTCTGCACATCCACTCTATCAGTGTCCTCTGGACCTAGACTCCCCCACTACAGGAAACATCCTCTCCACATCATCTCTATCTGTGTCCTCTGGTCCTAGACTCCCCCACTACAGGAAACATCCTCTGCACATCCACACTATCTGTGTCCTCTGGTCCTAGACTCACCCACCACAGGAAAGATCCTCTCCACATCCACTCTATCAGTGTCCTCTGGTCCTAGACAGCCCCACTACAGGAAACATCTTCTCCACATTCACTCTATCTGTGTCCTCTGCTCCTGGACTCCCCCTATATAGGAAACATCGTCTGCACATCCGCTCTATCTGTGTACTCTGGTCCTAGACACACCCACTACAGGAAACATCCTCTACACATCCACTCTATCTGTGTCCTCTGGTCCTAGACTCCCCCCACTACAGGAAACATCCTCTGTACATCCACTCTACCAGTGTCCTCTGGACCTAGACTCCCCCACTACAGGAAACATCCTCTCCACATCATCTCTATCTGTGTCCTCTGGTCCTAGACTCCCCCTATATAGGAAACATCGTCTGCACATCCACTCTATCTGTGTCCGCTGGTCCTTGACTCTTCCACTACAGGAAACATCCGCTCCACATCCACTGAATCTGTGTCCTCTGGACCTAGACTCCCCCACTATAGGAAAAATACTCTCCACATCGAATCTAACTGTGTCCTCTTGTCCATGACTCCCCCACTACAAGAAATATCCACTCCACATCCACACTATCTGAGTCCTCTGGTCATAGACTCCCCCACTACAGGAAACATCCCCTCCACATCTACTCTACCTGTGTCCTCTGGTCCTAGACTCCACCACTACAGGAAACATCCACTCCACATCCACTGTATCTGTGTCCTCTGGTCCTAGACTCCCCCACAATAGGAAACATATTCTCCACATCCACTCTATCTGTGTCCTCTGGTGCTAGACTCCCCTCTATAGAAAATACCCTCTCCACATCCACTCTATCAGTGTCCTCTGGTCCTAGACTCCCCCACTATAGGAAACATCCTCTCCACATCCACTCTATCTGTGTCCTCTGGTCCTAGACCCCCACTACAGGTAAAATCCTCTCCACATCCACTATATCTGTGTTCTCCGGTCCTGGACTCCCCCACGATAGGATACATCCTCTCCACATCCACCCTATCTGTGTCCTCTGGTCCTAGACTCCTCCACTACAGGAAACATACTCACCACATCCACTCTACCTGTGTCCTCTGGTCATAGACTCCCCCACTGCATGAAACATCCTCTCCACATTCACTCTATCTGTGTCCTCTGGTCCTAGACTTCCCCAAGACAGGAAACATCCTCTCCACATCCACTCTATCAGTGTCCTCTGGTCCTAGACTCCCCCACTGCATGAACATCCTCTCCAGATTCACTCTATCTGTGTCCTCTTGTCCTAGACTCCCCCACTACAGGAAACATCCTCTCCACATCCACTCTATCTGTGTCCTCTCGGCCGAGACTCCCCCACTACAGGAAACACCTCTCTACATTCACTCTACCTGTGTCCTCTGCTCCTAGACACCCCACTATAGGAAACATCCTCTCCACATCCACTCTATCTGTGTCCTCTGGTCCTAGACTCCCCCCACTACAGGAAACATCCTCTCCACATCCAGTCTATCTGTGTCCTCTGGACCTAGACTCCCGCACTACAGGAAACATCCTCTCCACATCCACTCTATCTGTGTCCTCTGGTCCTAGACTCCCCCACTGCAGGACACATACTCTCCACATCCACTCTATCTGTGTCCTCTGGTCCTAGACTCCCCTACTACAGGAAACATCCTCTCCACATCCACTCTATCAGTGTCCTCTGGTCCTAGACTCCCCCACTACAGGAAACAACCTCTCCACATACACTCTATCTGTGTCCTCTGGTCCTAGACTCCCCCACTACAGGAAACATCCTCTGCACATCCACACTATCTGTGTCCTCTGGTCCTAGACCAACCACTACAGGAAAGATCCTCTCCACATCCACTCTATCAGTGTCCTCTGGTCCTAGACAGCCCCACTGCAGGAAACATCTTCTCCACATTCACTCTATCTGTGTCCTCTGCTCCTAGACTCCCCCACTGCATGAAACATCCTCTCCACATTCACTCTATCTGTGTCCTCTGGTCCTAGACTCCCCCAAGACAGGAAACATCCTCTCCACATCCACTCTATCAGTGTCCTCTGGTCCTAGACTACCCTACTGCATGAACATCCTCTCCACATTCTCTCTATATGTGTCCTCTGGTCCTAGACTCCCCCACTACAGGAAACATCCTCTCCACATCCACTCTATCTGTGTCCTCTCGTCCGAGACTCCCGCTCTACTTGAAACATCCTCTCCACATCCACTCTATCTGTGTCCTCTGGTCCTAGACTCCCCCACTACAGGAAACATCCTCTCTACATTCACTCCACCTGTGTCCTCTGGTCCTAGACACCCCACTATAGGAAACATCCTCTCCACATCCACTCTATCTGTGTCCTCTGGTCCGAGACACCCCCCACTACAGGAAACATCCTCTCCACATCCAGTCTATCTGTGTCCTCTGGTCCTAGACTCCCGCACTTCAGGAAACATCCTCTCCACATCCACTCTATCTGTGTCCTCTGGTCCTAGACTGCCCCACTGCAGGAAACATCCTCTCCACACCCACTCTATCTGTGTCCTCTGGTCCTAGACTCCCCCACTACCGGAAACATCGTCTCCACATCCACTCCATCTCTGTCCTCTGGTCCTAGACTCCCCTACTACAGGAAACATCCTCTCCACATCCACTCTATCAGTGTCCTCTGGTCCTAGACTCCCGCACTACCGGAAACATCGTCTCCACATTCACTCTATCAGTGTCCTCTGGTCCTAGACTCCCCCACTACAGGAAACATCCTCTCCACATCCACTCTATCTGTGTCTTCTGGTCCTAGACTCCCGCACTACCGGAAACATCGTCTCCACATCCACTCTATCTGTGTCCTCTGGTCCTAGACTCCCCCAAGACAGGAAACATCCTCTCCACATCCACTCTATCTGTGTCCTCTGGTCCTAGACTCCCCCACTGCATGAACATCCTCTCCACATTCACTCTATCTGTGTCCTCTTGTCCTAGACTCCCCCACTACAGGAAACATCCTCTCCACATCCACTCTATCTGTGTCCTCTGGTCCTAGACTCCCCCACTACAGGAAACACCTCTCTACATTCACTCTACCTGTGTCCTCTGCTCCTAGACACCCCACTATAGGAAAGATCCTCTCCACATCCACTCTATCTGTGTCCTCTGGTCCTAGACTCCCCCCACTACAGGAAACATCCTCTCCACATCCAGTCTATCTGTGTCCTCTGGTCCTAGACTCCCGCACTACAGGAAACATCCTCTCCACATCGACTCTATCTGTGTCCTCTGGTCCTAGACTCCCCCACTGCAGGACACATCCTCTCCACATCCACTATATCTGTGTCCTCTGGTCCTAGACTCCCCCACGACAGGAAACATCCTCTCCACATCCACTCTATCTGTGTCCTCTGGTCCTAGACTCCCCCACTACCGGAAACATCGTCTCCACATCCACTCTATCTGTGTCCTCTGGTCCTAGATTCCCCCACTACAGGAAACATCCTCTCCACTTCCACTCTATCTGTGTCCTCTGGTCCTAGACTTCCCCACTACCGGAAACATCGACTCCACATCCACTCCATCTGTGTCCTCTGGTCCTAGACTCCCCTACTACAGGAAACATTCGCTCCACATCCTCTCTATCTGTGTCCTCTGGTCCTAGACTCCCCCACTACAGGAAACATCCTCTCCACTTCCACTCTATCTGAGTCCTCTGGTCCTAGGCTCCCCGATTACAGGAAACATACTCACCACATCCACTCTATCTGTGTCCTCTGGTCCTAGACTCCCCCACGACAGGAAACATTCGCTCCACATCCTCTCTATCTGTGTCCTCTGGTCCTAGACTCACCCATTATAGGACACATCCTCTCCTCATTCACTCTATCTGTGTCCTCTGGTCCTAGACTCCCCCACTATAGGAAACATCCTCTCCACATCCACTCTATCTGTGTCCTCTGGTCCTAGACTCCCCCCACTACAGGAAACATCCTCTCCACATCCAGTCTATCTGTGTCCTCTGGTCCTAGACTCCCCCACGACAGGAAACATCCTCTCCACATCCACACTATCTGTGTCCTCTGGTCCTAGACTCCCCCACTGCATGAAACATCCTCTCCACATTCACTCTATCTGTGTCCTCTGGTCCTAGACTCCCCCAAGACAGGAAACATCCTCTCCACATCCACTCTATCAGTGTCCTCTGGTCCTAGACTCCCCCACTGCATGAACATCCTCTCCACATTCACTCTATCTGTGTCCTCTTGTCCTAGACTCCCCCACTACAGGAAACATCCTCTCCACATCCACTCTATCTGTGTCCTCTCGTCCGAGACTCCCGCTCTACTTGAAACATCCTCTCCACATACACTCTACCTGTGTCCTCTGCTCCTAGACACCCCACTATAGGAAACATCCTCTCCACATCCACTCTATCTGTGTCCTCTGGTCCTAGACTTCCCCCACTACAGGAAACATCCTCTCCACATCCAGTCTATCTGTGTCCCCTGGACCTAGACTCCCGCACTACAGTAAACATCCTCTCCACATCCACTCTATCTGTGTCCTCTGGTCCTAGACTCCCCCACTGCAGGACACATCCTCTCCACATCCACTCTATCTGTGTCCTCTGGTCCTAGACTCCCCTACTACAGGAAACATCCTCTCCACATCCACTCTATCAGTGTCCTCTGGTCCTAGACTCCCCCACTACAGGAAACATCCTCTCCACATCCACTCTATCTGTGTCCTCTCGTCCGAGACTCCCGCTCTACTTGAAACATCCTCTCCACATACACTCTATCTGTGTCCTCTGGTCCTAGACCCCCACTACAGGAAACACCTCTCTACATTCACTCTACCTGTGTCCTCTGCTCCTAGACACCCCACTATAGGAAACATCCTCTCCACATCCACTCTATCTGTGTCCTCTGGTCCTAGACTCCCCCCACTACAGGAAACATCCTCTCCACATCCAGTCTATCTGTGTCCTCTGGTCCTAGACTCCCGCACTACAGGAAACATCCTCTCCACATCCACTCTATCTGTGTCCTCTGGTCCTAGACTCCCCCACTGCAGGACACATCCTCTCCACATCCACTCTATCTGTGTCGTCTGGTCCTAGACTCCCCTACTACAGGAAACATCCTCTCCACATCCATTCTATCAGTGTCCTCTGGTCCTAGACTCCCCCACTACAGGAAACAACCTCTCCACATACACTCTATCTGTGTCCTCTGGTCCTGGACTCCCCCACTACAGGAAACATCCTCTGCACATCCACACTATCTGTGTCCTCTTGTCCTAGACCAACCACCACAGGAAAGATCCTCTCCACATCCACTCTATCTGTGTCCTCTGGTCCTAGACTCCCCCACTACCGGAAACATCGTCTGCACATCCACTCTATCTGTGTCCTCAGGTCCTACATTCCCCCACTACAGGATACATCCTCTCCACTTCCACTCTATCTGTGTCCTCCGGTCCTAGACTCCCCCACTACCGGAAACATCGTCTCCACCTCCACTCCATCTGTGTCCTCTGGTCCTAGACTCCCCTACTACAGGAAACATCCTCTCCACATCCACTCTATCAGTGTCCTCTGGTCCTAGACTCCCCCACTACAGGAAACAACCTCTCCACATACACTCTATCTGTGTTCTCTGGTCCTAGACTCCCCCATTACAGGAAACATCCTCTGCACATCCACACTATCTGTGTCCTCTGGTCCTAGACAGCCCCACTACAGGAAACATCTTCTCCACATTCACTCTATCTGTGTCCTCTGCTCCTAGACTCCCCCTATATAGGAAACATCGTCTGCACATCCACTCTATCTGTGTCCTCTGGTCCTAGACTCCCCCCACTACAGGAAACATCCTCTCCACATCCAGTCTATCTGTGTCCTCTGGTCCTAGACTCCCGCACTACAGGAAACATCCTCTCCACATCCACTCTATCTGTGTCCTCTGGTCCTAGACTCCCCCACTGCAGGACACATCCTCTCCACATCCACTATATCTGTGTCCTCTGGTCCTAGACTCCCCCACGACAGGAAACATCCTCTCCACATCCACTCTATCTGTGTCCTCTGGTCCTTGACTCCCCCACTACCGGAAACATCGTCTCCACATCCACTCTATCTGTGTCCTCTGGTCCTAGATTCCCCCACTACAGCAAACATCCTCTCCACTTCCACTCTATCTGTGTCCTCTGGTCCTAGACTCCCCCACTACCGGAAACATCGACTCCACATCCACTCCATCTGTGTCCTCTGGTCCTAGACTCCCCTACTACAGGAAACATCCTCTCCACTTCCACTCTATCTGAGTCCTCTGGTCCTAGGCTCCCCGATTACAGGAAACATACTCACCACATCCACTCTATCTGTGTCCTCTGGTCCTAGACTCCCCCACGACAGGAAACATTCGCTCCACATCCTCTCTATCTGTGTCCTCTGGTCCTAGACTCACCCATTAGAGGACACATCCTCTCCTCATTCACTCTATCTGTGTCCTCTGGTCCTAGACTCCCCCACTATAGGAAACATCCTCTCCACATCCACTCTATCTGTGTCCTCTGGTCCTAGACTCCCCCCACTACAGGAAACATCCTCTCCACATCCAGTCTATCTGTGTCCTCTGGTCCTAGACTCCCCCACGACAGGAAACATCCTCTCCACATCCACACTATCTGTGTCCTCTGGTCCTAGACTCCCCCACTGCATGAAACATCCTCTCCACATTCACTCTATCTGTGTCCTCTGGTCCTAGACTTCCCCAAGACAGGAAACATCCTCTCCACATCCACTCTATCAGTGTCCTCTGGTCCTAGACTCCCCCACTGCATGAACATCCTCTCCAGATTCACTCTATCTGTGTCCTCTTGTCCTAGACTCCCCCACTACAGGAAACATCCTCTCCACATCCACTCTATCTGTGTCCTCTCGGCCGAGACTCCCCCACTACAGGAAACACCTCTCTACATTCACTCTACCTGTGTCCTCTGCTCCTAGACACCCCACTATAGGAAACATCCTCTCCACATCCACTCTATCTGTGTCCTCTGGTCCTAGACTCCCCCCACTACAGGAAACATCCTCTCCACATCCAGTCTATCTGTGTCCTCTGGACCTAGACTCCCGCACTACAGGAAACATCCTCTCCACATCCACTCTATCTGTGTCCTCTGGTCCTAGACTCCCCCACTGCAGGACACATACTCTCCACATCCACTCTATCTGTGTCCTCTGGTCCTAGACTCCCCTACTACAGGAAACATCCTCTCCACATCCACTCTATCAGTGTCCTCTGGTCCTAGACTCCCCCACTACAGGAAACAACCTCTCCACATACACTCTATCTGTGTCCTCTGGTCCTAGACTCCCCCACTACAGGAAACATCCTCTGCACATCCACACTATCTGTGTCCTCTGGTCCTAGACCAACCACTACAGGAAAGATCCTCTCCACATCCACTCTATCAGTGTCCTCTGGTCCTAGACAGCCCCACTGCAGGAAACATCTTCTCCACATTCACTCTATCTGTGTCCTCTGCTCCTAGACTCCCCCACTGCAGGACACATCCTTTCCACATCCACTCTATCTGTGTCCTCTGGTCCTAGACTCCCCCACGACAGGAAACATCCTCTCCACATCCACTCTATCTGTGTCCTCTGGTCCTAGACTCCCCCACTACCGGAAACATCGTCTCCACATCCACTCTATCTGTGTCCTCTGGTCCTAGATTCCCCCACTACAGGAAACATCCTCTCCACTTCCACTCTATCTGTGTCCTCTGGTCCTAGACTCCCCCACTACCGGAAACATCCTCTCCACATCCACTCTATCTGTGTCCTCTGGTCCTAGACTCCCCCACGACAGGAAACATTCGCTCCACATCCTCTCTATCTGTGTCCTCTGGTCCTAGACTCCCCCACTACAGGAAACACCTCTCTACATTCACTCTACCTGTGTCCTCTGCTCCTAGGCACCCCACTATAGGAAACATCCTCTCCACATCCACTCTATCTGTGTCCTCTGGTCCTAGACTCCCCCCACTACAGGAAACATCCTCTCCACATCCAGTCTATCTGTGTCCTCTGGACCTAGACTCCCGCACTACAGGAAACATCCTCTCCACATCCACTCTATCTGTGTCCTCTGGTCCTAGACTCCCCCACTGCAGGACACATCCTCTCCACATCCACTCTATCTGTGTCCTCTGGTCCTAGACTCCCCTACTACAGGAAACATCCTCTCCACATCCACTCTATCAGTGTCCTCTGGTCCTAGACTCCCCCACTACAGGAAACATCCTCTCCACATCCACTCTATCTGTGTCCTCTCGTCCGAGACTCCCGCTCTACTTGAAACATCCTCTCCACATACACTATATCTGTGTCCTCTGGTCCTAGACTCCCCCACTGCAGGACACATCCTCTCCACATCCACTCTATCTGTGTCCTCTGGTCCTAGACTCCCCCACTACAGGAAACAACCTCTCCACATACACTCTATCTGTGTCCTCTGGCCCTAGACTCCCCCACTACAGGAAACATCCTCTGCACATCCACACTATCTGTGTCCTCTGGTCCTAGACCAACCACCACAGGAAAGATCCTCTCCACATCCACTCTATCAGTGTCCTCTGGTCCTAGACAGCCCCACTGCAGGAAACATCTTCTCCACATTCACTCCATCTGTGTCCTCTGGTCCTAGACTCCCCTACTACAGGACACATCATTTCCACATCCACTCTATCTGTGTCCTCTGGTCCTAGACTCCCCCACGACAGGAAACATCCTCTCCACATCCACTCTATCTGTGTCCTCTGGTCCTAGACTCCCCCACTACCGGAAACATCGTCTCCACATCCACTCCATCTGTGTCCTCTGGTCCTAGACTCCCCTACTACAGGAAACATCCTCTCCACATCCACTCTATCAGTGTCCTCTGGTCCTAGACTCCCCCACAACAGGAAACAACCTCTCCACATACACTCTATCTGTGTTCTCTGGTCCTAGACTCCCCCACTACAGGAAACATTATCTGCACATCCACACTATCTGTGTCCTCTGGTCCTAGACAGCCCCACTACAGGAAACATCTTCTCCACATTCACTCTATCTGTGTCCTCTGCTCCTAGACTCCCCCTATATAGGAAACATCGTCTGCACATCCACTCTATCTGTGTCCTCTGGTCCTAGACTCCCCCCACTACAGGAAACATCCTCTCCACATCCAGTCTATCTGTGTCCTCTGGTCCTAGACTCCCGCACTACAGGAAACATCCTCTCCACATCCACTCTATCTGTGTCCTCTGGTCCTAGACTCCCCCACTGCAGGACACATCCTCTCCACATCCACTATATCTGTGTCCTCTGGTCCTAGACTCCCCCACGACAGGAAACATCCTCTCCACATCCACTCTATCTGTGTCCTCTGGTCCTAGACTCCCCCACTACCGGAAACATCGTCTCCACATCCACTCTATCTGTGTCCTCTGGTCCTAGATTCCCCCACTACAGGAAACATCCTCTCCACTTCCACTCTATCTGTGTCCTCTGGTCCTAGACTCCCCCACTACCGGAAACATCCTCTCCACATCCACTCTATCTGTGTCCTCTGGTCCTAGACTCCCCCACGACAGGAAACATTCGCTCCACATCCTCTCTATCTGTGTCCTCTGGTCCTAGACTCCCCCACTACAGGAAACACCTCTCTACATTCACTCTACCTGTGTCCTCTGCTCCTAGGCACCCCACTATAGGAAACATCCTCTCCACATCCACTCTATCTGTGTCCTCTGGTCCTAGACTCCCCCCACTACAGGAAACATCCTCTCCACATCCAGTCTATCTGTGTCCTCTGGACCTAGACTCCCGCACTACAGGAAACATCCTCTCCACATCCACTCTATCTGTGTCCTCTGGTCCTAGACTCCCCCACGACAGGACACATCCTCTCCACATCCACTCTATCTGTGTCCTCTGGTCCTAGACTCCCCTACTACAGGAAACATCCTCTCCACATCCACTCTATCAGTGTCCTCTGGTCCTAGACTCCCCCACTACAGGAAACATCCTCTCCACATCCACTCTATCTGTGTCCTCTCGTCCGAGACTCCCGCTCTACTTGAAACATCCTCTCCACATACACTATATCTGTGTCCTCTGGTCCTAGACTCCCCCACTGCAGGACACATCCTCTCCACATCCACTCTATCTGTGTCCTCTGGTCCTAGACTCCCCTACTACAGGAAACCTCCTCTCCACATCCACTCTATCAGTGTCCTCTGGTCCTAGACTCCCCCACTACAGGAAACAACCTCTCCACATACACTCTATCTGTGTCCTCTGGCCCTAGACTCCCCCACTACAGGAAACATCCTCTGCACATCCACACTATCTGTGTCCTCTGGTCCTAGACCAACCACCACAGGAAAGATCCTCTCCACATCCACTCTATCAGTGTCCTCTGGTCCTAGACAGCCCCACTGCAGGAAACATCTTCTCCACATTCACTCCATCTGTGTCCTCTGGTCCTAGACTCCCCTACTACAGGACACATCATTTCCACATCCACTCTATCTGTGTCCTCTGGTCCTAGACTCCCCCACGACAGGAAACATCCTCTCCACATCCACTCTATCTGTGTCCTCTGGTCCTAGACTCCCCCACTACCGGAAACATCGTCTCCACATCCACTCCATCTGTGTCCTCTGGTCCTAGACTCCCCTACTACAGGAAACATCCTCTCCACATCCACTCTATCAGTGTCCTCTGGTCCTAGACTCCCCCACAACAGGAAACAACCTCTCCACATACACTCTATCTGTGTTCTCTGGTCCTAGACTCCCCCACTACAGGAAACATTATCTGCACATCCACACTATCTGTGTCCTCTGGTCCTAGACAGCCCCACTACAGGAAACATCTTCTCCACATTCACTCTATCTGTGTCCTCTGCTCCTAGACTCCCCCTATATAGGAAACATCGTCTGCACATCCACTCTATCTGTGTCCTCTGGTCCTAGACTCCCCCCACTACAGGAAACATCCTCTCCACATCCAGTCTATCTGTGTCCTCTGGTCCTAGACTCCCGCACTACAGGAAACATCCTCTCCACATCCACTCTATCTGTGTCCTCTGGTCCTAGACTCCCCCACTGCAGGACACATCCTCTCCACATCCACTATATCTGTGTCCTCTGGTCCTAGACTCCCCCACGACAGGAAACATCCTCTCCACATCCACTCTATCTGTGTCCTCTGGTCCTAGACTCCCCCACTACCGGAAACATCGTCTCCACATCCACTCTATCTGTGTCCTCTGGTCCTAGATTCCCCCACTACAGGAAACATCCTCTCCACTTCCACTCTATCTGTGTCCTCTGGTCCTAGACTCCCCCACTACCGGAAACATCGACTCCACATCCACTCCATGTGTGTCCTCTGGTCCTAGACTCCCCTACTACAGGAAACATTCGCTCCACATCCTCTCTATCTGTGTCCTCGGTTCCTAGACTCCCCCACTACAGGAAACATCCTCTCCACTTCCACTCTATCTGAGTCCTCTGGTCCTAGGCTCCCCGATTACAGGAAACATACTCACCACATCCACTCTATCTGTGTCCTCTGGTCCTAGACTCCCCCACGACAGGAAACATTCGCTCCACATCCTCTCTATCTGTGTCCTCTGGTCCTAGAATCACCCATTATAGGAAACATCCTCTCCTCATTCACTCTATCTGTGTCCTCTGGTCCTAGACTCCCCCACTATAGGAAACATCCTCTCCACATCCACTCTATCTGTGTCCTCTGGTCCTAGACTCCCCCCACTACAGGAAACATCCTCTCCACATCCAGTCTATCTGTGTCCTCTGGTCCTAGACTCCCCCACGACAGGAAACATCCTCTCCACATCCACACTATCTGTGTCCTCTGGTCCTAGACTCCCCCACTGCATGAAACATCCTCTCCACATTCACTCTATCTGTGTCCTCTGGTCCTAGCCTCCCCCAAGACAGGAAACATCCTCTCCACATCCACTCTATCAGTGTCCTCTGGTCCTAGACTCCCCCACTGCATGAACATCCTCTCCACATTCACTCTATCTGTGTCCTCTTGTCCTAGACTCCCCCACTACAGGAAACATCCTCTCCACATCCACTCTATCTGTGTCCTCTCGTCCGAGACTCCCCCACTACAGGAAACACCTCTCTACATTCACTCTACCTGTGTCCTCTGCTCCTAGACACCCCACTATAGGAAACATCCTCTCCACATCCACTCTATCTGTGTCCTCTGGTCCTAGACTCCCCCCACTACAGGAAACATCCTCTCCACATCCAGTCTATCTGTGTCCTCTGGACCTAGACTCCCGCACTACAGGAAACATCATCTCCACATCCACTCTATCTGTGTCCTCTGGTCCTAGACTCCCCCACTGCAGGACACATCCTCTCCATATCCACTCTATCTGTGTCCTCTGGTCCTAGACTCCCCTACTACAGGAAACATCCTCTCCACATCCACTCTATCAGTGTCCTCTGGTCCTAGACTCCCCCACTACAGGAAACAACCTCTCCACATACACTCTATCTGTGTCCTCTGGTCCTAGACTCCCCCACTACAGGAAACATCCTCTGCACATCCACACTATCTGTGTCCTCTGGTCCTAGACCAACCACCACAGGAAAGATCCTCTCCACATCCACTCTATCAGTGTCCTCTGGTCCTAGACAGCCCCACTGCAGGAAACATCTTCTCCACATTCACTCTATCTGTGTCCTCTGCTCCTAGACTCCCCCACTGCAGGACACATCCTTTCCACATCCACTCTATCTGTGTCCTCTGGTCCTAGAGTCCCCCACGACAGGAAACATCCTCTCCACATCCACTCTATCTGTGTCCTCTGGTCCTAGACTCCCCCACTACCGGAAACATCGTCTCCACATCCACTCTATCTGTGTCCTCTGTTCCTAGATTCCCCCACTACAGGAAACATCCTCTCCACTTCCACTCTATCTGTGTCCTCTGGTCCTAGACTCCCCCACTACCGGAAACATCCTCTCCACATCCACTCTATCTGTGTCCTCTGGTCCTAGACTCCCCCACGACAGGAAACATTCGCTCCACATCCTCTCTATCTGTGTCCTCTGGTCCTAGACTCACCCATTATAGGAAACATCCTCTCCTCATTCACTCTATCTGTGTCCTCTGGTCCTAGACTCCCCCACTATAGGAAACATCCTCTCCACATCCACTCTATCTGTGTCCTCTGGTCCTAGACTCCCCCCACTACAGGAAACATCCTCTCCACATCCAGTCTATCTGTGTCCTCTGGTCCTATACTCCCCCACGACAGGAAACATCCTCTCCACATCCACTCTATCTGTGTCCTCTGGTCCTAGATTCCCCCACTACAGGAAACATCCTCTCCACTTCCACTCTATCTGTGTCCTCTGGTCCTAGACTCCCCTACTACAGGAAACATTCGCTCCACATCCTCTCTATCTGTGTCCTCTGGTCCTAGACTCCCCCAGTACAGGAAACATCCTCTCCACTTCCACTCTATCTGAGTCCTCTGGTCCTAGGCTCCCCGATTACAGGAAACATACTCACCACATCCACTCTATCTGTGTCCTCTGGTCCTAGACTCCCCAACGACAGGAAACATTCGCTCCACATCCTCTCTATCTGTGTCCTCTGGTCCTAGACTCACCCATTATAGTACACATCCTCTCCTCATTCACTCTATCTGTGTCCTCTGGTCCTAGACTCCCCCACTATAGGAAACATCCTCTCCACATCCACTCTATCTGTGTCCTCTGGTCCTAGACTCCCCCCACTACAGGAAACATCCTCTCCACATCCAGTCTATCTGTGTCCTCTGGTCCTAGACTCCCCCACGACAGGAAACATCCTCTCCACATCCACACTATCTGTGTCCTCTGGTCCTAGACTCCCCCACTGCATGAAACATCCTCTCCACATTCACTCTATCTGTGTCCTCTGGTCCTAGACTCCCCCAAGACAGGAAACATCCTCTCCACATCGACTCTATCAGTGTCCTCTGGTCCTAGACTCCCCCACTGCATGAACATCCTCTCCACATTCACTCTATCTGTGTCCTCTTGTCCTAGACTCCCCCACTACAGGAAACATCCTCTCCACATCCACTCTATCTGTGTCCTCTCGTCCGAGACTCCCCCACTACAGGAAACACCTCTCTACATTCACTCTACCTGTGTCCTCTGCTCCGACACCCCACTATAGGAAACATCCTCTCCACATCCACTCTATCTGTGTCCTCTGGTCCTAGACTCCCCCCACTACAGGAAACATCCTCTCCACATCCAGTCTATCTGTGTCCTCTGGACCTAGACTCCCGCACTACAGGAAACATCCTCTCCACATCCACTCTATCGGTGTCCTCTGGTCCTAGACTCCCCCACTGCAGGACACATCCTCTCCATATCCACTCTATCTGTGTCCTCTGGTCCTAGACTCCCCTACTACAGGAAACATCCTCTCCACATCCACTCTATCAGTGTCCTCTGGTCCTAGACTCCCCCACTACTGGAAACAACCTCTCCACATACACTCTATCTGTGTCCTCTGGTCCTAGACTCCCCCACTACAGGAAACATCCTCTGCACATCCACACTATCTGTGTCCTCTGGTCCTAGACCAACCACCACAGGAAAGATCCTCTCCACATCCACTCTATCAGTGTCCTCTGGTCCTAGACAGCCCCACTGCAGGAAACATCTTCTCCACATTCACTCTATCTGTGTCCTCTGCTCCTAGACTCCCCCACTGCAGGACACATCCTTTCCACATCCACTCTATCTGTGTCCTCTGGTCCTAGACTCCCCCACGACAGGAAACATCCTCTCCACATCCACTCTATCTGTGTCCTCTGGTCCTAGACTCCCCCACTACCGGAAACATCGTCTCCACATCCACTCTGTCTGTGTCCTCTGGTCCTAGATTCCCCCACTACAGGAAACATCCTCTCCACTTCCACTCTATCTGTGTCCTCTGGTCCTAGACTCCCCCACTACCGGAAACATCCTCTCCACATCCACTCTATCTGTGTCCTCTGGTCCTAGACTCCCCCACGACAGGAAACATTCGCTCCACATCCTCTCTATCTGTGTCCTCTGGTCCTAGACTCCCCCACTATAGGAAACATCCTCTCCACATCCACTCTATCTGTGTCCTCTGGTCCTAGACTCCCCCCACTACAGGAAACATCCTCTCCACATCCAGTCTATCTGTGTCCTCTGGTCCTATACTCCCCCACGACAGGAAACATCCTCTCCACATCCACTCTATCTGTGTCCTCTGGTCCTAGACTCACCCACTGCATGAAACATCCTCTCCACATTGACTCTATCTGTGTCCTCTGGTCCTAGACTCCCCCAAGACAGGAAACATCCTCTCCACATCCAGTCTATCAGTGTCCTCTGGTCCTAGACTCCCCCACTGCATGAACATCCTCTCCACATTCACTCTATCTGTGTCCTCTTGTCCTAGACTCCCCCACTACAGGAAACACCCTCTCCACATCCACTCTATCTGTGTCCTCTCGTCCGAGACTCCCGCTCTACTTGAAACATCCTCTCCACATACACTCTATCTGTGTCCTCTGGTCCTAGACTCCCCCAGTAGAGGAAACACCTCTCTACATTCACTCTACCTGTGTCCTCTGCTCCTAGACACCCCACTATAGGAAACATCCTCTCCACATCCACTCTATCTGTGTCCACTGGTCCTAGACTCCCCCCACTACAGGAAACATCCTCTCCACATCCAGTCTATCTGTGTCCTCTGGTCCTAGACTCCCGCACTACAGGAAACATCCTCTCCACATCCACTCTATCTGTGTCCTCTGGTCCTAGACTCCCCCACTGCAGGACACATCCTCTCCACATCCACTCTATCTGTGTCCTCTGGTCCTAGACTCCCCCACTACAGGAAACAACCTCTCCACATCCACTCTATCAGTGTCCTCTGGTCCTAGACAGCCCCACTGCAGGAAACATCTTCTCCACATTCACTCTATCTGTGTCCTCTGCTCCTAGACTCCCCCACTGCAGGACACATCCTTTCCACATCCACTCTATCTGTGTCCTCTGGTCCTAGACTCCCCCACGACAGGAAACATCCTCTCCACATCCACTCTATCAGTGTCCTCTGGTCCTAGACTCCCCCACTGCATGAACATCCTCTCCACATTCACTCTATCTGTGTCCTCTTGTCCTAGACTCCCGCACTACAGGAAACATCCTCTCCACATCCACTCCATCTGTGTCCTCTGGTCCTAGACTCCCCCACTGCAGGACACATCCTCTCCACATCCACTCTATCTGTGTCCTCTGGTCCTAGACTCCCCTACTACAGGAAATATCCTCTCCACATCCACTCTATCAGTGTCCTCTGGTCCTAGACTCCCCCACTACAGGAAACAACCTCTCCACATCCACTCTATCAGTGTCCTCTGGTCCTAGACAGCCCCACTGCAGGAAACATCTTCTCCACATTCACTCTATCTGTGTCCTCTGCTCCTAGACTCCCCCACTGCAGGACACATCCTTTCCAGATCCACTCTATCTGTGTCCTCTGGTCCTAGACTCCCCCAAGACAGGAAACATCCTCTCCACATCCACTCTATCAGTGTCCTCTGGTCCTAGACTCCCCCACTGCATGAACATCCTCTCCACATTCACTCTATCTGTGTCCTCTTGTCCTAGACTCCCCCACTACAGGAAACACCTCTCTACATTCACTCTACCTGTGTCCTCTGCTCCTAGACACCCCACTATAGGAAACATCCTCTCCACATCCACTCTATCTGTGTCCTCTGGTCCTAGACTCCCCCCACAACAGGAAACATCCTCTCCACATCCAGTCTATCTGTGTCCTCTGGTCCTAGACTCCCGCACTACAGGAAACATCCTCTCCACATCCACTCTATCTGTGTCCTCTGGTCCTAGACTCCCCCACTGCAGGACACATCCTCTCCACATCCACTCTATCTGTGTCCTCTGGTCCTAGACTCCCCTACTACAGGAAACATCCTCTCCACATCCACTCTATCAGTGTCCTCTGGTCCTAGACTCCCCCACTACAGGAAACAACCTCTCCACATCCACTCTATCAGTGTCCTCTGGTCCTAGACAGCCCCACTGCAGGAAACATCTTCTCCACATTCACTCTATCTGTGTCCTCTGCTTCTAGACTCCCCCACTGCAGGACACATCCTTTCCACATCCACTCTATCTGTGTCCTCTGGTCCTAGACTCCCCCACGACAGGAAACATCCTCAACACATCCACTCTATCAGTGTCCTCTGGTCCTAGACTCCCCCACTGCATGAACATCCTCTCCACATTCACTCTATCTGAGTCCTCTTGTCCTAGACTCCCCCACTACAGGAAACATCCTCTCCACATCCACTCTATCTGTGTCCTCTCGTCCGAGACTCCCGCTCTACTTGAAACATCCTCTCCACATACACTCTATCTGTGTCCTCTGGTCCTAGACTCCCCCACTACAGGAAACACCTCTCTACATTCACTCTAGCTGTGTCCTCTGCTCCTAGACACCCCACTATAGGAAACATCCTCTCCACATCCACTCTATCTGTGTCCTCTGGTCCTAGACTCCCCCACTGCAGGACACATCCTCTCCACATCCACTCTATCTGTGTCCTCTGGTCCTAGACTCCCCTACTACAGGAAACATCCTCTCCACATCCACTCTATCAGTGTCCTCTGGTCCTAGACTCCCCCACTACAGGAAACAACCTCTCCACATACACTCTATCTGTGTCCTCTGGTCCTAGACTCCCCCACTACAGGAAACATCCTCTGCACATCCACACTATCTCTGTCCTCTGGTCCTAGACCAACCACCACAGGAAAGATCCTCTCCACATCCACTCTATCAGTGTCCTCTGGTCCTAGACAGCCCCACTGCAGGAAACATCTTCTCCACATTCACTCTATCTGTGTCCTCTGCTCCTAGTCTCCCCCACTGCAGGACACATCCTTTCCACATCCACTCTATCTGTGTCCTCTGGTCCTAGACTCCCCCACTGCATGAACATCCTCTCCACATTCACTCTATCTGTGTCCTCTGCTCCTAGACTCCCCCACTGCAGGACACATCCTTTCCACATCCACTCTATCTGTGTCCTCTGGTCCTAGACTCCCCCACTGCATGAACATCCTCTCCACATTCACTCTATCTGTGTCCTCTTGTCCTAGACTCCCCCAATACAGGAAACATCCTCTCCACATCCACTTTATCTGTGTCCTCTCGTCCGAGACTCCCGCTCTACTTGAAACATCCTCTCCACATAAACTCTATCTGTGTCCTCTGGTCCTAGACTCCCCCACTACAGGAAACACCTCTCTACATTCACTCTACCTGTGTCCTCTGCTCCTAGACACCCCACTATAGGAAACATCCTCTCCACATCCACTCTATCTGTGTCCTCTGGTCCTAGACTCCCCCCACTACAGGAAACATCCTCTCCACATCCAGTCTATCTGTGTCCTCTGGTCCTAGACTCCCCCCACTACAGGAAACATCCTCTCCACATCCAGTCTATCTGTGTCCTCTGGACCTAGACTCCCCCACTACAGGAAACATCCTCTGCACATCCACACTATCTGTGTCCTCTGGTCCTAGACCAACCACCACAGGAAAGATCCTCTCCACATCCACTCTATCAGTGTCCTCTGGTCCTAGACAGCCCCACTGCAGGAAACATCTTCTCCACATTCACTCTATCTGTGTCCTCTGCTCCCAGTCTCCCCCACTGCAGGACACATCCTTTCCACATCCACTCTATCTGTGTCCTCTGGTCCTAGACTCCCCCACTGCATGAACATCCTCTCCACATTCACTCTATCTGTGTCCTCTGCTCCTAGACTCCCCCACTGCAGGACACATCCTTTCCACATCCACTCTATCTGTGTCCTCTGGTCCTAGACTCCCCCACTGCATGAACATCCTCTCCACATTCACTCTATCTGTGTCCTCTTGTCCTAGACTCCCCCAATACAGGAAACATCCTCTCCACATCCACTTTATCTGTGTCCTCTCGTCCGAGACTCCCGCTCTACTTGAAACATCCTCTCCACATAAACTCTATCTGTGTCCTCTGGTCCTAGACTCCCCCACTACAGGAAACACCTCTCTACATTCACTCTACCTGTGTCCTCTGCTCCTAGACACCCCACTATAGGAAACATCCTCTCCACATCCACTCTATCTGTGTCCTCTGGTCCTAGACTCCCCCCACTACAGGAAACATCCTCTCCACATCCAGTCTATCTGTGTCCTCTGGTCCTAGACTCCCCCCACTACAGGAAACATCCTCTCCACATCCAGTCTATCTGTGTCCTCTGGACCTAGACTCCCGCACTACAGGAAACATCCTCTCCACATCCACTCTATCTGTGTCCTCTGGTCCTAGACTCCCCCACTGCAGGACACATCCTCTCCATATCCACTCTATCTGTGTCCTCTGGTCCTAGACTCCCCTACTACAGGAAACATCCTCTCCACATCCACTCTATCAGTGTCCTCTGGTCCTAGACTCCCCCACTACAGGAAACAACCTCTCCACATACACTCTATCTGTGTCCTCTGGTCCTAGACTCCCCCACTACAGGAAACATCCTCTGCACATCCACACTATCTGTGTCCTCTGGTCCTAGACCAACCACCACAGGAAACATCCTCTCCACATCCACTCTATCTGTGTCCTCTGGTCCTAGACTCCCCCACTGCAGGACACATCCTCTCCATATCCACTCTATCTGTGTCCTCTGGTCCTAGACTCCCCCACTGCATGAACATCCTCTCCACATTCACTCTATCTGTGTCCTCTGCTCCTAGACTCCCCCACTGCAGGACACATCCTTTCCACATCCACTCTATCTGTGTCCTCTGGTCCTAGACTCCCCCACTGCATGAACATCCTCTCCACATTCACTCTATCTGTGTCCTCTTGTCCTAGACTCCCCAATACAGGAAACATCCTCTCCACATCCACTTTATCTGTGTCCTCTCGTCCGAGACTCCCGCTCTACTTGAAACATCCTCTCCACATAAACTCTATCTGTGTCCTCTGGTCCTAGACTCCCCCACTACAGGAAACACCTCTCTACATTCACTCTACCTGTGTCCTTCTGCTCCTAGACACCCCACTATAGGAAACATCCTCTCCACATCCACTCTATCTGTGTCCTCTGGTCCTAGACACCCCCCACTACAGGAAACATCCTCTCCACATCCAGTCTATCTGTGTCCTCTGGTCCTAGACTCCCCCCACTACAGGAAACATCCTCTCCACATCCAGTCTATCTGTGTCCTCTGGACCTAGACTCCCCCACTACAGGAAACATCCTCTGCACATCCACACTATCTGTGTCCTCTGGTCCTAGACCAACCACCACAGGAAAGATCCTCTCCACATCCACTCTATCAGTGTCCTCTGGTCCTAGACAGCCCCACTGCAGGAAACATCTTCTCCACATTCACTCTATCTGTGTCCTCTGCTCCTAGTCTCCCCCACTGCAGGACACATCCTTTCCACATCCACTCTATCTGTGTCCTCTGGTCCTAGACTCCCCCACTGCATGAACATCCTCTCCACATTCACTCTATCTGTGTCCTCTTGTCCTAGACTCCCCCAATACAGGAAACATCCTCTCCACATCCACTTTATCTGTGTCCTCTCGTCCGAGACTCCCGCTCTACTTGAAACATCCTCTCCACATAAACTCTATCTGTGTCCTCTGGTCCTAGACTCCCCCACTACAGGAAACACCTCTCTACATTCACTCTACCTGTGTCCTCTGCTCCTAGACACCCCACTATAGGAAACATCCTCTCCACATCCACTCTATCTGTGTCCTCTGGTCCTAGACTCCCCCCACTACAGGAAACATCCTCTCCACATCCAGTCTATCTGTGTCCTCTGGTCCTAGACTCCCCGCACTACAGGAAACATCCTCTCCACATCCAGTCTATCTGTGTCCTCTGGACCTAGACTCCCGCACTACAGGAAACATCCTCTCCACATCCACTCTATCTGTGTCCTCTGGTCCTAGACTCCCCCACTGCAGGACACATCCTCTCCATATCCACTCTATCTGTGTCCTCTGGTCCTAGACTCCCCTACTACAGGAAACATCCTCTCCACATCCACTCTATCAGTGTCCTCTGGTCCTAGACTCCCCCACTACAGGAAACAACCTCTCCACATACACTCTATCTGTGTCCTCTGGTCCTAGACTCCCCCACACTACAGGAAACATCCTCTGCACATCCACACTATCTGTGTCCTCTGGTCCTAGACCAACCACCACAGGAAAGATCCTCTCCACATCCACTCTATCAGTGTCCTCTGGTCCTAGACAGCCCCACTGCAGGAAACATCTTCTCCACATTCACTCTATCTGTGTCCTCTGCTCCTAGACTCCCCCACTGCAGGACACATCCTTTCCACATCCACTCTATCTGTGTCCTCTGGTCCTAGACTCCCCCACGACAGGAAACATCCTCTCCACATCCACTCTATCTGTGTCCTCTGGTCCTAGACTCCCCCACTACCGGAAACATCGTCTCCACATCCACTCTATCTGTATCCTCTGGTCCTAGATTCCCGCACTACAGGAAACATCCTCTCCACTTCCACTCTATCTGTGTCCTCTGGTCCTAGACTCCCCCACTACCGGAAACATCCTCTCCACATCCACTCTATCTGTGTCCTCTGGTCCTAGACTCCCCCACGACAGGAAACATTCGCTCCACATCCTCTCTATCTGTGTCCTCTGGTCCTAGACTCACCCATTATAGGAAACATCCTCTCCTCATTCACTCTATCTGTGTCCTCTGGTCCTAGACTCCCCCACTATAGGAAACATCCTCTCCACATCCACTCTATCTGTGTCCTCTGGTCCTAGACTCCCCCCACTACAGGAAACATCCTCTCCACATCCAGTCTATCTGTGTCCTCTGGTCCTATACTCCCCCACGACAGGAAACATCCTCTCCACATCCACTCTATCTGTGTCCTCTGGTCCTAGACTCCCCCACTGCATGAAACATCCTCTCCACATTCACTCTATCTGTGTCCTCTGGTCCTAGACTCCCCCTACTACAGGAAACATCCTCTCCACATCCACTCTATCAGTGTCCTCTGGTCCTAGACTCCCCCACTACAGGAAACAACCTCTCCACATCCACTCTATCAGTGTCCTCTGGTCCTAGACAGCCCCACTGCAGGAAACATCTTCTCCACATTCACTCTATCTGTGTCCTCTGCTTCTAGACTCCCCCACTGCAGGACACATCCTTTCCACATCCACTCTATCTGTGTCCTCTGGTCCTAGACTCCCCCACGACAGGAAACATCCTCACCACATCCACTCTATCAGTGTCCTCTGGTCCTAGACTCCCCCACTGCATGAACATCCTCTCCACATTCACTCTATCTGAGTCCTCTTGTCCTAGACTCCCCCACTACAGGAAACATCCTCTCCACATCCACTCTATCTGTGTCCTCTCGTCCGAGACTCCCGCTCTACTTGAAACATCCTCTCCACATACACTCTATCTGTGTCCTCTGGTCCTAGACTCCCCCACTACAGGAAACACCTCTCTACATTCACTCTACCTGTGTCCTCTGCTCCTAGACACCCCACTATAGGAAACATCCTCACCACATCCACTCTATCTGTGTCCTCTGGTCCTAGACTCCCCCACTGCAGGACACATCCTCTCCACATCCACTCTATCTGTGTCCACTGGACCTAGACTCCCCTACTACAGGAAACATCCTCTCCACATCCACTCTATCAGTGTCCTCTGGTCCTAGACTCCCCCACTACAGGAAACAACCTCTCCACATACACTCTATCTGTGTCCTCTGGTCCTAGACTCCCCCACTACAGGAAACATCCTCTGCACATCCACACTATCTGTGTCCTCTGGTCCTAGACCAACCACCACAGGAAAGATCCTCTCCACATCCACTCTATCAGTGTCCTCTGGTCCTAGACAGCCCCACTGCAGGAAACATCTTCTCCACATTCACTCTATCTGTGTCCTCTGCTCCTAGTCTCCCCCACTGCAGGACACATCCTTTCCACATCCACTCTATCTGTGTCCTCTGGTCCTAGACTCCCCCACTGCATGAACATCCTCTCCACATTCACTCTATCTGTGTCCTCTGCTCCTAGACTCCCCCACTGCAGGACACATCCTTTCCACATCCACTCTATCTGTGTCCTCTGGTCCTAGACTCCCCCACTGCATGAACATCCTCTCCACATTCACTCTATCTGTGTCCTGTTGTCCTAGACTCCCCCAATACAGGAAACATCCTCTCCACATCCACTTTATCTGTGTCCTCTCGTCCGAGACTCCCGCTCTACTTGAAACATCCTCTCCACATAAACTCTATCTGTGTCCTCTGGTCCTAGACTCCCCCACTACAGGAAACACCTCTCTACATTCACTCTACCTGTGTCCTCTGCTCCTAGACACCCCACTATAGGAAACATCCTCTCCACATCCACTCTATCTGTGTCCTCTGGTCCTAGACTCCCCCCACTACAGGAAACATCCTCTCCACATCCAGTCTATCTGTGTCCTCTGGTCCTAGACTCCCCCCACTACAGGAAACATCCTCTCCACATCCAGTCTATCTGTGTCCTCTGGACCTAGACTCCCGCACTACAGGAAACATCCTCTCCACATCCACTCTATCTGTATCCTCTGGTCCTAGACTCCCCCACTGCAGGACACATCCTCTCCATATCCACTCTATCTGTGTCCTCTGGTCCTAGACTCCCCTACTACAGGAAACATCCTCTCCACATCCACTCTATCAGTGTCCTCTGGTCCTAGACTCCCCCACTACAGGAAACAACCTCTCCACATACACTCTATCTGTGTCCTCTGGTCCTAGACTCCCCCACTACAGGAAACATCCTCTGCACATCCACACTATCTGTGTCCTCTGGTCCTGGACCAACCACCACAGGAAAGATCCTCTCCACATCCACTCTATCAGTGTCCTCTGGTCCTAGACAGCCCCACTGCAGGAAACATCTTCTCCACATTCACTCTATCTGTGTCCTCTGCTCCTAGACTCCCCCACTGCAGGACACATCCTTTCCACATCCACTCTATCTGTGTCCTCTGGTCCTAGACTCCCCCACGACAGGAAACATCCTCTCCACATCCACTCTATCTGTGTCCTCTGGTCCTAGACTCCCCCACTACCGGAAACATCGTCTCCACATCCACTCTATCTGTGTCCTCTGTTCCTAGATTCCCCCACTACAGGAAACATCCTCTCCACTTCCACTCTATCTGTGTCCTCTGGTCCTAGACTCCCCCACTACCGGAAACATCCTCTCCACATCCACTCTATCTGTGTCCTCTGGTCCTAGACTCCCCCACGACAGGAAACATTCGCTCCACATCCTCTCTATCTGTGTCCTCTGGTCCTAGACTCACCCATTATAGGAAACATCCTCTCCTCATTCACTCTATCTGTGTCCTCTGGTCCTAGACTCCCCCACTATAGGAAACATCCTCTCCACATCCACTCTATCTGTGTCCTCTGGTCCTAGACTCCCCCCACTACAGGAAACATCCTCTCCACATCCAGTCTATCTGTGTCCTCTGGTCCTATACTCCCCCACGACAGGAAACATCCTCTCCACATCCACTCTATCTGTGTCCTCTGGTCCTAGACTCCCCCACTGCATGAAACATCCTCTCCACATTCACTCTATCTGTGTCCTCTGGTCCTAGACTCCCCCAAGACAGGAAACATCCTCTCCACATCCACTCTATCAGTGTCCTCTGGTCCTAGACTCCCCCACTGCATGAACATCCTCTCCACATTCACTCTATCTGTGTCCTCTGGTCCTAGACTCACCCATTATAGGAAACATCCTCTGCACATCCACACTATCTGTGTCCTCTGGTCCTAGACCAACCACCACAGGAAAGATCCTCTCCACATCCACTCTATCAGTGTCCTCTGGTCCTAGACAGCCCCACTGCAGGAAACATCCTTTCCACATCCACTCTATCTGTGTCCTCTGCTCCTAGACACCCCCACGACAGGAAACATCCTCTCCACATCCACTCTATCTGTGTCCTCTGGTCCTAGACTCCCCCACTACCGGAAACATCGTCTCCACATCCATTCTATCTGTGTCCTCTGGTCCTAGATTCCCGCACTACAGGAAACATCCTCTCCACTTCCACTCTATCTGTGTCCTCTGGTCCTAGACTCCCCCACTACCGGAAACATTCTCTCCACATCCACTCTATCTGTGTCCTCTGGTCCTAGACTCCCCCACGACAGGAAACATTCGTTCCACATCCTCTCTATCTGTGTCCTCTGGTCCTAGACTCACCCATTATAGGAAACATCCTCTCCTCATTCACTCTATCTGTGTCCTCTGGTCCTAGACTCCCCCACTATAGGAAACATCCTCTCCACATCCACTCTATCTGTGTCCTCTGGTCATAGACTCCCCCCACTACAGGAAACATCCTCTCCACATCCAGTCTATCTGTGTCCTCTGGTCCTATACTCCCCCACGACAGGAAACATCCTCTCCACATCCACTCTATCTGTGTCCTCTGGTCCTAGACTCCCCCACTGCATGAAACATCCTCTCCACATTCACTCTATCTGTGTCCTCTGGTCCTAGACTCCCCCAAGACAGGAAACATCCTCTCCACATCCACTCTATCAGTGTCCTCTGGTCCTAGACTCCCCCACTGCATGAACATCCTCTCCACATTCACTCTATCTGTGTCCTCTTGTCCTAGACTCCCCCACTACAGGAAACACCCTCTCCACATCCACTCTATCTGTGTCCTCTCGTCCGAGACTCCCGCTCTACTTGAAACATCCTCTCCACATACACTCTATCTGTGTCCTCTGGTCCTAGACTCCCCCAGTACAGGAAACACCTCTCTACATTCACTCTACCTGTGTCCTCTGCTCCTAGACACCCCACTATAGGAAACATCCTCTCCACATCCACTCTATCTGTGTCCTCTGGTCCTAGACTCCCCCCACTACAGGAAACATCCTCTCCATATCCAGTCTATCTGTGTCCTCTGGTCCTAGACTCCCGCACTACAGGAAACATCCTCTCCACATCCACTCTATCTGTGTCCTCTGGTCCTAGACTCCCCCACTGCAGGAAAAATCCTCTCCACATCCACTCTATCTGTGTCCTCTGGTCCTAGACTCCCCCACTACAGGAAACAACCTCTCCACATCCACTCTATCAGTGTCCTCTGGTCCTAGACAGCCCCACTGCAGGAAACATCTTCTCCACATTCACTCTATCTGTGTCCTCTGCTCCTAGACTCCCCCACTGCAGGACACATCCTTTCCACATCCACTCTATCTGTGTCCTCTGGTCCTAGACTCCCCCACGACAGGAAACATCCTCTCCACATCCACTCTATCTGTGTCCTCTGGTCCTAGACTCCCCCACTACCGGAAACATCGTCTCCACATCCACTCTATCTGTGTCCTCTGTTCCTAGATTCCCCCACTACAGGAAACATCCTCTCCACTTCCACTCTATCTGTGTCCTCTGGTCCTAGACTCCCCCACTACCGGAAACATCCTCTCCACATCCACTCTATCTGTGTCCTCTGGTCCTAGACTCCCCCACGACAGGAAACATTCGCTCCACATCCTCTCTATCTGTGTCCTCTGGTCCTAGACTCACCCATTATAGGAAACATCCTCTCCTCATTCACTCTATCTGTGTCCTCTGGTCCTAGACTCCCCCACTATAGGAAACATCCTCTCCACATCCACTCTATCTGTGTCCTCTGGTCCTAGACTCCCCCCACTACAGGAAACATCCTCTCCACATCCAGTCTATCTGTGTCCTCTGGTCCTATACTCCCCCACGACAGGAAACATCCTCTCCACATCCACTCTATCTGTGTCCTCTGGTCCTAGACTCCCCCACTGCATGAAACATCCTCTCCACATTCACTCTATCTGTGTCCTCTGGTCCTAGACTCCCCCAAGACAGGAAACATCCTCTCCACATCCACTCTATCAGTGTCCTCTGGTCCTAGACTCCCCCACTGCATGAACATCCTCTCCACATTCACTCTATCTGTGTCCTCTGGTCCTAGACTCACCCATTATAGGAAACATCCTCTGCACATCCACACTATCTGTGTCCTCTGGTCCTAGACCAACCACCACAGGAAAGATCCTCTCCACATCCACTCTATCAGTGTCCTCTGGTCCTAGACAGCCCCACTGCAGGAAACATCCTTTCCACATCCACTCTATCTGTGTCCTCTGGTCCTAGACTCCCCCACGACAGGAAACATCCTCTCCACATCCACTCTATCTGTGTCCTCTGGTCCTAGACTCCCCCACTACCGGAAACATCGTCTCCACATCCATTCTATCTGTGTCCTCTGGTCCTAGATTCCCGCACTACAGGAAACATCCTCTCCACTTCCACTCTATCTGTGTCCTCTGGTCCTAGACTCCCCCACTACCGGAAACATCCTCTCCACATCCACTCTATCTGTGTCCTCTGGTCCTAGACTCCCCCACGACAGGAAACATTCGTTCCACATCCTCTCTATCTGTGTCCTCTGGTCCTAGACTCACCCATTATAGGAAACATCCTCTCCTCATTCACTCTATCTGTGTCCTCTGGTCCTAGACTCCCCCACTATAGGAAACATCCTCTCCACATCCACTCTATCTGTGTCCTCTGGTCCTAGACTCCCCCCACTACAGGAAACATCCTCTCCACATCCAGTCTATCTGTGTCCTCTGGTCCTATACTCCCCCACGACAGGAAACATCCTCTCCACATCCACTCTATCTGTGTCCTCTGGTCCTAGACTCCCCCACTGCATGAAACATCCTCTCCACATTCACTCTATCTGTGTCCTCTGGTCCTAGACTCCCCCAAGACAGGAAACATCCTCTCCACATCCACTCTATCAGTGTCCTCTGGTCCTAGACTCCCCCACTGCATGAACATCCTCTCCACATTCACTCTATCTGTGTCCTCTTGTCCTAGACTCCCCCACTACAGGAAACACCCTCTCCACATCCACTCTATCTGTGTCCTCTCGTCCGAGACTCCCGCTCTACTTGAAACATCCTCTCCACATCCACTCTATCTGTGTCCTCTGGTCCTAGACTCCCCCCACTACAGGAAACATCCTCTCCACATCCAGTCTATCTGTGTCCTCTGGTCCTAGACTCCCGCACTACAGGAAACATCCTCTCCACATCCACTCTATCTGTGTCCTCTGGTCCTAGACTCCCCCACTGCAGGACACATCCTCTCCACATCCACTCTATCTGTGTCCTCTGGTCCTAGACTCCCCCACTACAGGAAACAACCTCTCCACATCCACTCTATCAGTGTCCTCTGGTCCTAGACAGCCCCACTGCAGGAAACATCTTCTCCACTTTCACTCTATCTGTGTCCTCTGCTCCTAGACTCCCCCACTGCAGGACACATCCTTTCCACATCCACTCTATCTGTGTCCTCTGGTCCTAGACTCCCCCACGACAGGAAACATCCTCTCCACATCCACTCTATCAGTGTCCTCTGGTCCTAGACTCCCCCACTGCATGAACATCCTCTCCACATTCACTCTATCTGTGTCCTCTTGTCCTAGACTCCCGCACTACAGGAAACATCCTCTCCACATCCACTCTATCTGTGTCCTCTGGTCCTAGACTCCCCCACTGCAGGACACATCCTCTCCACATCCACTCTATCTGTGTCCTCTGGTCCTATACTCCCCCACGACAGGAAACATCCTCTCCACATCCACTCTATCTGTGTCCTCTGGTCCTAGAATCCCCCACTGCATGAAACATCCTCTCCACATTCACTCTATCTGTGTCCTCTGGTCCTAGACTCCCCCAGTACAGGAAACACCTCTCGACATTCACTCTACCTGTGTCCTCTGCTCCTAGACACCCCACTATAGGAAACATCCTCTCCACATCCACTCTATCTGTGTCCTCTGGTCCTAGACTCCCCCCACTACAGGAAACATCCTCTCCACGTCCAGTCTATCTGTGTCCTCTGGTCCTAGACTCCCGCACTACAGGAAACATCCTCTCCACATCCACTCTATCTGTGTCCTCTGGTCCTAGACTCCCCCACTGCAGGACACATCCTCTCCACATCCACTCTATCTGTGTCCTCTGGTCCTAGACTCCCCCACTACAGGAAACAACCTCTCCACATCCACTCTATCAGTGTCCTCTGGTCCTAGACAGCCCCACTGCAGGAAACATCTTCTCCACATTCACTCTATCTGTGTCCTCTGCTCCTAGACTCCCCCACTGCAGGACACATCCTTTCCACATCCACTCTATCTGTGTCCTCTGGTCCTAGACTCCAGCACTACAGGAAACATCCCCTCCACATCCACTCTACCTGTGTCCTCTGGTCCTAGACTGCACCACTACAGGAAACATCCTCTCCACATCCACTCTATCTGTGCCCTGTTGTCCTAGACTCCCCCACAATAGGAAACACATTCTCCACATCCACTCTATCTGTGTCCTCTGGTTCTAGACTCCCCACTGTAGGAAAAACCCTCTCCACATCCACTCTATCTGTGTCCTCTGGTCCTAGACTCCCCCACTACAGGTAAAATCCTCTCAACATCCACTATATCTGTGTTCTCCGGTCCTGGACTCCCCCACGATAGGAAACTTCCTCTCCACATCCACTGTATCTGTGTCCTCGGGTGCTAGACTCACCCACTACAGGAAACATCCTCTCCACATCCACTCTATCTGTGCACCTAGACTCCCCCACTACAGGAAACATCCTCTGCACATCCACACTATCTGTGTCCTCTGGTCCTAGACTCCCCCACTACAGGAAACATCCTCTCTACATTCACTCTACCTGTGTCCTCTGGTCCTAGACACCCCACTATAGGAAACATCCTCTCCACATCCACTCTATCTGTGTCCTCTGGTCCTAGACACCCCCCACCACAGGAAACATCCTCTCCACATCCACTCTATCAGTGTCCTCTGGTCCTAGACTCACCCACAGCATGACCATCCTCTCCACATTCACTCTATCTGTGTCCTCTGGTCCTAGACTCCCCCAATACAGGAAACATCCTCTCCACATCCACTCTATCTGTGTCCTCTCGTCCAAGACTCCCGCTCTACTTGAAACATCCTCTCCACATCCACTCTATCTGTGTCCTCTGGTCCAAGACTCCCCCACTACAGGAAACATCCTCTCTACATTCACTCTACCTGTGTCCTCTGGTCCTAGACACCCCAATATAGGAAACATCCACTCCACATCCACTCTATCTGTGTCCTCTGGTCCTAGACACCCCCCACTACAGGAAACATCCTCTCCACATCCAGTCTATCAGTGTCCTCTGGTCCTAGACAGCCCCACTGCAGGAAACATCTTCTCCACATTCACTCTATCTGTGTCCTCTGCTCCTAGACTCCCCCACTGCAGGACACATCCTTTCCACATCCACTCTATCTGTGTCCTCTGGTCCTAGACTCCCCCACGACAGGAAACATCCTCTCCACATCCACTCTATCTGTGTCCTCTGGTCCTAGACTCCCCCACTACCGGAAACATCGTCTCCACATCCACTCTATCTGTGTCCTCTGTTCCTAGATTCCCCCACTACAGGAAACATCCTCTCCACTTCCACTCTATCTGTGTCCTCTGGTCCTAGACTCCCCCACTACCGGAAACATCCTCTCCACATCCACTCTATCTGTGTCCTCTGGTCCTAGACTCCCCCACGACAGGAAACATTCGCTCCACATCCTCTCTATCTGTGTCCTCTGGTCCTAGACTCACCCATTATAGGAAACATCCTCTCCTCATTCACTCTATCTGTGTCCTCTGGTCCTAGACTCCCCCACTATAGGAAACATCCTCTCCACATCCACTCTATCTGTGTCCTCTGGTCCTAGACTCCCCCCACTACAGGAAACATCCTCTCCACATCCAGTCTATCTGTGTCCTCTGGTCCTATACTCCCCCACGACAGGAAACATCCTCTCCACATCCACTCTATCTGTGTCCTCTGGTCCTAGACTCCCCCACTGCATGAAACATCCTCTCCACATTCACTCTATCTGTGTCCTCTGGTCCTAGACTCCCCCAAGACAGGAAACATCCTCTCCACATCCACTCTATCAGTGTCCTCTGGTCCTAGACTCCCCCACTGCATGAACATCCTCTCCACATTCACTCTATCTGTGTCCTCTGGTCCTAGACTCACCCATTATAGGAAACATCCTCTGCACATCCACACTATCTGTGTCCTCTGGTCCTAGACCAACCACCACAGGAAAGATCCTCTCCACATCCACTCTATCAGTGTCCTCTGGTCCTAGACAGCCCCACTGCAGGAAACATCCTTTCCACATCCACTCTATCTGTGTCCTCTGGTCCTAGACTCCCCCACGACAGGAAACATCCTCTCCACATCCACTCTATCTGTGTCCTCTGGTCCTAGACTCCCCCACTACCGGAAACATCGTCTCCACATCCATTCTATCTGTGTCCTCTGGTCCTAGATTCCCGCACTACAGGAAACATCCTCTCCACTTCCACTCTATCTGTGTCCTCTGGTCCTAGACTCCCCCACTACCGGAAACATCCTCTCCACATCCACTCTATCTGTGTCCTCTGGTCCTAGACTCCCCCACGACAGGAAACATTCGTTCCACATCCTCTCTATCTGTGTCCTCTGGTCCTAGACTCACCCATTATAGGAAACATCCTCTCCTCATTCACTCTATCTGTGTCCTCTGGTCCTAGACTCCCCCACTATAGGAAACATCCTCTCCACATCCACTCTATCTGTGTCCTCTGGTCCTAGACTCCCCCCACTACAGGAAACATCCTCTCCACATCCAGTCTATCTGTGTCCTCTGGTCCTATACTCCCCCACGACAGGAAACATCCTCTCCACATCCACTCTATCTGTGTCCTCTGGTCCTAGACTCCCCCACTGCATGAAACATCCTCTCCACATTCACTCTATCTGTGTCCTCTGGTCCTAGACTCCCCCAAGACAGGAAACATCCTCTCCACATCCACTCTATCAGTGTCCTCTGGTCCTAGACTCCCCCACTGCATGAACATCCTCTCCACATTCACTCTATCTGTGTCCTCTTGTCCTAGACTCCCCCACTACAGGAAACACCCTCTCCACATCCACTCTATCTGTGTCCTCTCGTCCGAGACTCCCGCTCTACTTGAAACATCCTCTCCACATCCACTCTATCTGTGTCCTCTGGTCCTAGACTCCCCCCACTACAGGAAACATCCTCTCCACATCCAGTCTATCTGTGTCCTCTGGTCCTAGACTCCCGCACTACAGGAAACATCCTCTCCACATCCACTCTATCTGTGTCCTCTGGTCCTAGACTCCCCCACTGCAGGACACATCCTCTCCACATCCACTCTATCTGTGTCCTCTGGTCCTAGACTCCCCCACTACAGGAAACAACCTCTCCACATCCACTCTATCAGTGTCCTCTGGTCCTAGACAGCCCCACTGCAGGAAACATCTTCTCCACATTCACTCTATCTGTGTCCTCTGCTCCTAGACTCCCCCACTGCAGGACACATCCTTTCCACATCCACTCTATCTGTGTCCTCTGGTCCTAGACTCCCCCACGACAGGAAACATCCTCTCCACATCCACTCTATC
This sequence comes from Hypanus sabinus, assembly GCF_030144855.1. Taxonomy (NCBI): domain Eukaryota; kingdom Metazoa; phylum Chordata; class Chondrichthyes; order Myliobatiformes; family Dasyatidae; genus Hypanus; species Hypanus sabinus. The sequence continues at coordinate 184,530 of NW_026781457.1, read as the reverse complement.
AGTGTCCTCTGGTCCTAGACTCCCCCACTGCATGAACATCCTCTCCACATTCACTCTATCTGTGTCCTCTTGTCCTAGACTCCCGCACTACAGGAAACATCCTCTCCACATCCACTCTATCTGTGTCCTCTGGTCCTAGACTCCCCCACTGCAGGACACATCCTCTCCACATCCACTCTATCTGTGTCCTCTGGTCCTATACTCCCCCACGACAGGAAACATCCTCTCCACATCCACTCTATCTGTGTCCTCTGGTCCTAGAATCCCCCACTGCATGAAACATCCTCTCCACATTCACTCTATCTGTGTCCTCTGGTCCTAGACTCCCCCAAGACAGGAAACATCCTCTCCACATCCACTCTATCAGTGTCCTCTGGTCCTAGACTCCCCCACTGCATGAACATCCTCTCCACATTCACTCTATCTGTGTCCTCTTGTCCTAGACTCCCCCACTACAGGAAACGCCCTCTCCACATCCACTCTATCTGTGTCCTCTCGTCCGAGACTCCCGCTCTACTTGAAACATCCTCTCCACATACACTCTATCTGTGTCCTCTGGTCCTAGACTCCCCCAGTACAGGAAACACCTCTCGACATTCACTCTACCTGTGTCCTCTGCTCCTAGACACCCCACTATAGGAAACATCCTCTCCACATCCACTCTATCTGTGTCCTCTGGTCCTAGACTCCCCCCACTACAGGAAACATCCTCTCCACATCCAGTCTATCTGTGTCCTCTGGTCCTAGACTCCCGCACTACAGGAAACATCCTCTCCACATCCACTCTATCTGTGTCCTCTGGTCCTAGACTCCCCCACTGCAGGACACATCCTCTCCACATCCACTCTATCTGTGTCCTCTGGTCCTAGACTCCCCCACTACAGGAAACAACCTCTCCACATCCACTCTATCAGTGTCCTCTGGTCCTAGACAGCCCCACTGCAGGAAACATCTTCTCCACATTCACTCTATCTGTGTCCTCTGCTCCTAGACTCCCCCACTGCAGGACACATCCTTTCCACATCCACTCTATCTGTGTCCTCTGGTCCTAGACTCCAGCACTACAGGAAACATCCCCTCCACATCCACTCTACCTGTGTCCTCTGGTCCTAGACTGCACCACTACAGGAAACATCCTCTCCACATCCACTCTATCTGTGCCCTGTTGTCCTAGACTCCCCCACAATAGGAAACACATTCTCCACATCCACTCTATCTGTGTCCTCTGGTTCTAGACTCCCCACTGTAGGAAAAACCCTCTCCACATCCACTCTATCTGTGTCCTCTGGTCCTAGACTCCCCCACTACAGGTAAAATCCTCTCAACATCCACTATATCTGTGTTCTCCGGTCCTGGACTCCCCCACGATAGGAAACTTCCTCTCCACATCCACTGTATCTGTGTCCTCGGGTGCTAGACTCACCCACTACAGGAAACATCCTCTCCACATCCACTCTATCTGTGCACCTAGACTCCCCCACTACAGGAAACATCCTCTGCACATCCACACTATCTGTGTCCTCTGGTCCTAGACTCCCCCACTACAGGAAACATCCTCTCTACATTCACTCTACCTGTGTCCTCTGGTCCTAGACACCCCACTATAGGAAACATCCTCTCCACATCCACTCTATCTGTGTCCTCTGGTCCTAGACACCCCCCACTACAGGAAACATCCTCTCCACATCCACTCTATCAGTGTCCTCTGGTCCTAGACTCACCCACAGCATGACCATCCTCTCCACATTCACTCTATCTGTGTCCTCTGGTCCTAGACTCCCCCAATACAGGAAACATCCTCTCCACATCCACTCTATCTGTGTCCTCTCGTCCAAGACTCCCGCTCTACTTGAAACATCCTCTCCACATCCACTCTATCTGTGTCCTCTGGTCCAAGACTCCCCCACTACAGGAAACATCCTCTCTACATTCACTCTACCTGTGTCCTCTGGTCCTAGACACCCCAATATAGGAAACATCCACTCCACATCCACTCTATCTGTGTCCTCTGGTCCTAGACACCCCCCACTACAGGAAACATCCTCTCCACATCCAGTCTATCTGTGTCCTCTGGTCCTAGACTCCCCCACTACAGGTAAAATCCTCTCAACATCCACTATATCTGTGTTCTCCGGTCCTGGACTCCCCCACGATAGGAAACATCCTCTCCACATCCACTGTATCTGTGTCCTCGGGTGCTAGACTCACCCACTACAGGAAACATCCTCTCCACATCCACTCTATCTGTGCACCTAGACTCCCCCACTACAGGAAACATCCTCTGCACATCCACACTATCTGTGTCCTCTGGTCCTAGACTCCCCCACTGCAGGACACATCCTCTCCACATCCACTCTATCTGTGTCCTCTGGTGCTAGACTCCCCCACTACAGGAAACATCCTCTCCACATTCACTCTATCAGTGTCCTCTGGTCCTAGACTCCCCCACAGCATGACCATCCTCTCCACATTCACTCTATCTGTGTCCTCTGGTCCTAGACTCCCCCAATACAGGAAACATCCTCTCCACATCCACTCTATCTGTGTCCTCTCGTCCAAGACTCCCGCTCTACTTGAAACATCCTCTCCACATCCACTCTATCTGTGTCCTCTGGTCCAAGACTCCCCCACTACAGGAAACATCCTCTCTACATTCACTCTACCTGTGTCCTCTGGTCCTAGACACCCCAATATAGGAAACATCCACTCCACATCCACTCTATCTGTGTCCTCTGGTCCTAGACACCCCCCACTACAGGAAACATCCTCTCCACATCCAGTCTATCTGTGTCCTCTGGTCCTAGACTCCCGCACTACAGCAAACATCCTCTCCACATCCACTCTATCTGTGTCCTCTGGTCCTAGACTCCCCCACTGCAGGAAACATCCTCTCCACATCCACTCTATCTGTGTCCTCTGGTCCTAGACTCCCCCACGACAGGAAACATCCTCTCCACATCCACTCTATCTGTGTCCTCTGGTCCTAGACTCCCCCACTACCGGAAACATCGTCTCCACATCCACTCTATTTGTGTCCTCTGGTCCTAGATTCCCCCACTACAGTAAACATCCTCTCCACTTCCACTCTATCTGTGTCCTCTGGTCCTAGACTCCCCCACTACCGGAAACATCGTCTCCACATCCACTCCATCTGTGTCCTCTGGTCCTAGACTCCCCTACTACAGGAAACATACTCTCCACATCCACTCTATCTGTGTCCTCTTGTCCTAGACTCCCCCACTACAAGAAACATCCTCTCCACATCCACTCTATCTGTGTCCTCTTGTCCTAGACTCCCCCACTACAAGAAACATCCTCTCCACATCCACTCTATCAGTGTCCTCTGGTCTTAGACTCGCCCTCTACAGGAAACATCCTCTCCACATCCACTCTATCAGAGTCCTCTGGTCCTAGGCTCCCCCACTACAGGAAACAGCCTCTCCACATCCGCTCTATCTGTGTACTCTGGTCCTAGACACACCCACTACAGGGAACATCCTCTCCACATCCACTCTATCTGTGTCCTCTGGTCCTAGACTCACCCACCACAGGAAACATCCTCTCCAAATCCACTCTATCAGTGTCCTCTGGTCCTAGACTCCCCCACTACAGGAAACATCCTCTCCACATCCACTCTATTTGTGTCCTCTTGTCCAAGACTCCCCCACTACAAGAAATATCCACTCCACATCCACACTATCTGTGTCCTCTGATCATAGACTCCAGCACTACAGGAAACATCCCCTCCACATCCACTCTAGCTGTGTCCTCTGGTCCTAGACTGCACCACTACGGGAAACATCCTCTCCACATCCACTCTATCTGTGCCCTGTTGTCCTAGACTCCCCCACAATAGGAAACACATTCTCCACATCCACTCTATCTGTGTCCTCTGGTTCTAGACACCCCACAGTAGGAAAAACCCTCTCCACATCCACTCTATCTGTGTCCTCTGGTCCTAGACTCCCCCACTACAGGTAAAATCCTCTCAACATCCACTATATCTGTGTTCTCCGGTCCTGGACTCCCCCACGATAGGAAACATCCTCTCCACATCCACTCTATCTGTGCACCTAGACTCCCCCACTACAGGAAGCATCCTCTGCACATCCACACTATCTGTGTCCTCTGGTCCTAGACTCCCCACTGTAGGAAAAACCCTCTCCACATCCACTCTATCTGTGTCCTCTGGTCCTAGACTCCCCCACTACAGGTAAAATCCTCTCAACATCCACTATATCTGTGTTCTCCGGTCCTGGACTCCCCCACGATAGGTAACATCCTCTCCACATCCACTGTATCTGTGTCCTCGGGTGCTAGACTCACCCACTACAGGAAACATCCTCTCCACATCCACTCTATCTGTGCACCTAGACTCCCCCACTACAGGAAACATCCTCTGCACATCCACACTATCTGTGTCCTCTGGTCCTAGACTCCCCCACTGCAGGACACATCCTCTCCACATCCACTCTATCTGTGTCCTCTGGTGCTAGACTCCCCCACTACAGGAAACATCCTCTCCACATTCACTCTATCAGTGTCCTCTGGTCCTGGACTCCCCCACAGCATGACCATCCTCTCCACATTCACTCTATCTGTGTCCTCTGGTCCTAGACTCCCCCAATACAGGAAACATCCTCTCCACATCCACTCTATCTGTGTCCTCTCGTCCAAGACTCCCGCTCTACTTGAAACATCCTCTCCACATCCACTCTATCTGTGTCCTCTGGTCCAAGACTCCCCCACTACAGGAAACATCCTCTCTACATTCACTCTACCTGTGTCCTCTGGTCCTAGACACCCCAATATAGGAAACATCCACTCCACATCCACTCTATCTGTGTCCTCTGGTCCTAGACACCCCCCACTACAGGAAACATCCTCTCCACATCCAGTCTATCTGTGTCCTCTGGTCCTAGACTCCCGCACTACAGCAAACATCCTCTCCACATCCACTCTATCTGTGTCCTCTGGTCCTAGACTCCCCCACTGCAGGAAACATCCTCTCCACATCCACTCTATCTGTGTCCTCTGGTCCTAGACTCCCCCACGACAGGAAACATCCTCTCCACATCCACTCTATCTGTGTCCTCTGGTCCTAGACTCCCCCACTACCGGAAACATCGTCTCCACATCCACTCTATTTGTGTCCTCTGGTCCTAGATTCCCCCACTACAGTAAACATCCTCTCCACTTCCACTCTATCTGTGTCCTCTGGTCCTAGACTCCCCCACTACCGGAAACATCGTCTCCACATCCACTCCATCTGTGTCCTCTGGTCCTAGACTCCCCTACTACAGGAAACATACTCTCCACATCCACTCTATCTGTGTCCTCTTGTCCTAGACTCCCCCACTACAAGAAACATCCTCTCCACATCCACTCTATCTGTGTCCTCTTGTCCTAGACTCCCCCACTACAAGAAACATCCTCTCCACATCCACTCTATCAGTGTCCTCTGGTCTTAGACTCGCCCTCTACAGGAAACATCCTCTCCACATCCACTCTATCAGAGTCCTCTGGTCCTAGGCTCCCCCACTACAGGAAACAGCCTCTCCACATCCGCTCTATCTGTGTACTCTGGTCCTAGACACACCCACTACAGGGAACATCCTCTCCACATCCACTCTATCTGTGTCCTCTGGTCCTAGACTCACCCACCACAGGAAACATCCTCTCCAAATCCACTCTATCAGTGTCCTCTGGTCCTAGACTCCCCCACTACAGGAAACATCCTCTCCACATCCACTCTATTTGTGTCCTCTTGTCCAAGACTCCCCCACTACAAGAAATATCCACTCCACATCCACACTATCTGTGTCCTCTGATCATAGACTCCAGCACTACAGGAAACATCCCCTCCACATCCACTCTACCTGTGTCCTCTGGTCCTAGACTGCACCACTACAGGAAACATCCTCTCCACATCCACTCTATCTGTGCCCTGTTGTCCTAGACTCCCCCTCAATAGGAAACACATTCTCCACATCCACTCTATCTGTGTCCTCTGGTTCTAGACACCCCCCTGTAGGAAAAACCCTCTCCACATCCACTCTATCTGTGTCCTCTGGTCCTAGACTCCCCCACTACAGGTAAAATCCTCTCAACATCCACTATATCTGTGTTCTCCGGTCCTGGACTCCCCCACGATAGGAAACATCCTCTCCACATCCACTCTATCTGTGCACCTAGACTCCCCCACTACAGGAAACATCCTCTGCACATCCACACTATCTGTGTCCTCTGGTCCTAGACTCCCCACTGTAGGAAAAACCCTCTCCACATCCACTCTATCTGTGTCCTCTGGTCCTAGACTCCCCCACTACAGGTAAAATCCTCTCAACATCCACTATATCTGTGTTCTCCGGTCCTGGACTCCCCCACGATAGGAAACATCCTCTCCACATCCACTGTATCTGTGTCCTCGGGTGCTAGACTCACCCACTACAGGAAACATCCTCTCCACATCCACTCTATCTGTGCACCTAGACTCCCCCACTACAGGAAACATCCTCTGCACATCCACACTATCTGTGTCCTCTGGTCCTAGACTCCCCCACTGCAGGACACATCCTCTCCACATCCACTCTATCTGTGTCCTCTGGTGCTAGACTCCCCCACTGCTTGAAACATCCTCTCCACATTCACTCTATCTGTGTCCTCTGGTCCTAGACTCCCCCAAGACAGGAAACATCCTCTCCACATCCACTCTATCAGTGTCCTCTGGTCCTAGACTCCCCCACAGCATGAACATCCTCTGCACATTCACTCTATCTGTGTCCTCTGGTCCTAGGCTCCCCCAATACAGGAAACATCCTCTCCACATCCACTCTATCTGTGTCCTCTCGTCCGAGACTCCCGCTCTACTTGAAACATCCTCTCCACATCCACTCTATCTGTGTCCTCTGGTCCTAGACTCCCCCACTACAGGAAACATCCTCTCTACATTCACTCTACCTGTGTCCTCTGGTCCTAGACACCCCACTATAGGAAACATCCTCTCCACATCCACTCTATCTGTGTCCTCTGGTCCTAGACACCCCCCACTACAGGAAACATCCTCTCCACATCCACTCTATCAGTGTCCTCTGGTCCTAGACTCACCCACAGCATGACCATCCTCTCCACATTCACTCTATCTGTGTCCTCTGGTCCTAGACTCCCCCAATACAGGAAACATCCTCTCCACATCCACTCTATCTGTGTCCTCTCGTCCAAGACTCCCGCTCTACTTGAAACATCCTCTCCACATCCACTCTATCTGTGTCCTCTGGTCCAAGACTCCCCCACTACAGGAAACATCCTCTCTACATTCACTCTACCTGTGTCCTCTGGTCCTAGACACCCCAATATAGGAAACATCCACTCCACATCCACTCTATCTGTGTCCTCTGGTCCTAGACACCCCCCACTACAGGAAACATCCTCTCCACATCCAGTCTATCTGTGTCCTCTGGTCCTAGACTCCCGCACTACAGGAAACATCCTCTCCACATCCACTCTATCTGTGTCCTCTGGTCCTAGACTCCCCCACTGCAGGAAACATCCTCTCCACATCCACTCTATCTGTGTCCTCTGGTCCTAGACTCCCCCACGACAGGAAACATCCTCTCCACATCCACTCTATCTGTGTCCTCTGGTCCTAGACTCCCCCACTACCGGAAACATCGTCTCCACATCCACTCTATTTGTGTCCTCTGGTCCTAGATTCCCCCACTACAGGAAACATCCTCTCCACTTCCACTCTATCTGTGTCCTCTGGTCCTAGACTCCCCCACTACCGGAAACATCGTCTCCACATCCACTCCATCTGTGTCCTCTGGTCCTAGACTCCCCTACTACAGGAAACATACTCTCCACATCCACTCTATCTGTGTCCTCTTGTCCTAGACTCCCCCACTACAAGAAACATCCTCTCCACATCCACTCTATCTGTGTCCTCTTGTCCTAGACTCCCCCACTACAAGAAACATCCTCTCCACATCCACTCTATCAGTGTCCTCTGGTCTTAGACTCGCCCTCTACAGGAAACATCCTCTCCACATCCACTCTATCAGAGTCCTCTGGTCCTAGGCTCCCCCACTACAGGAAACAGCCTCTCCACATCCGCTCTATCTGTGTACTCTGGTCCTAGACACACCCACTACAGGGAACATCCTCTCCACATCCACTCTATCTGTGTCCTCTGGTCCTAGACTCACCCACCACAGGAAACATCCTCTCCAAATCCACTCTATCAGTGTCCTCTGGTCCTAGACTCCCCCACTACAGGAAACATCCTCTCCACATCCACTCTATTTGTGTCCTCTTGTCCAAGACTCCCCCACTACAAGAAATATCCACTCCACATCCACACTATCTGTGTCCTCTGATCATAGACTCCAGCACTACAGGAAACATCCCCTCCACATCCACTCTACCTGTGTCCTCTGGTCCTAGACTGCACCACTACAGGAAACATCCTCTCCACATCCACTCTATCTGTGCCCTGTTGTCCTAGACTCCCCCTCAATAGGAAACACATTCTCCACATCCACTCTATCTGTGTCCTCTGGTTCTAGACACCCCCCTGTAGGAAAAACCCTCTCCACATCCACTCTATCTGTGTCCTCTGGTCCTAGACTCCACCACTACAGGTAAAATCCTCTCAACATCCACTATATCTGTGTTCTCCGGTCCTGGACTCCCCCACGATAGGAAACATCCTCTCCACATCCACTGTATCTGTGTCCTCGGGTGCTAGACTCACCCACTACAGGAAACATCCTCTCCACATCCACTCTATCTGTGCACCTAGACTCCCCCACTACAGGAAACATCCTCTGCACATCCACACTATCTGTGTCCTCTGGTCCTAGACTCCCCCACTGCAGGACACATCCTCTCCACATCCACTCTATCTGTGTCCTCTGGTGCTAGACTCCCCCACTGCTTGAAACATCCTCTCCACATTCACTCTATCTGTGTCCTCTGGTCCTAGACTCCCCCAAGACAGGAAACATCCTCTCCACATCCACTCTATCAGTGTCCTCTGGTCCTAGACTCCCCCACAGCATGAACATCCTCTGCACATTCACTCTATCTGTGTCCTCTGGTCCTAGGCTCCCCCAATACAGGAACCATCCTCTCCACATCCACTCTATCTGTGTCCTCTCGTCCGAGACTCCCGCTCTACTTGAAACATCCTCTCCACATCCACTCTATCTGTGTCCTCTGGTCCTAGACTCCCCCACTACAGGAAACATCCTCTCTACATTCACTCTACCTGTGTCCTCTGGTCCTAGACACCCCACTATAGGAAACATCCTCTCCACATCCACTCTATCTGTGTCCTCTGGTCCTAGACACCCCCCACTACAGGAAACATCCTCTCCACATCCAGTCTATCTGTGTCCTCTGGTCCTAGACACGCGCACTACAGGACACATCCTCTCCACATCCACTCTATCTGTGTCCTCTGGTCCTAGACTCCCCCACTGCAGGAAACATCCTCTCCACATCCACTCTATCTGTGCTCCTAGACTCCCCCACTACAGGAAACATCCTCTGCACATCCACACTATCTGTGTCCTCTGGTCCTAGACTCCCCCACTGCAGGACACATCCTCTCCACATCCACTCTATCTGTGTCCTCTGGTGCTAGACTCCCCCACTGCTTGAAACATCCTCTCCACATTCACTCTATCTGTGCCCTCTGGTCCTAGACTCCCCCACTACAGGAAACAGCCTCTCCACATCCGCTCTATCTGTGTCCTCTGGTCCTAGACTCCCCCACTACAGGTAAAATCCTCTCCACGTCCACACTATCTGTCCCCTCTGGTCCTAGACTCACCCATTACAGGAAACATCCTCTCCACATCCACTCTATCCGTGCCCTCTTGTCCTAGACTGCCCCACTACAGAAAAGATCCTATCCACATCCACTCTATCTGTGTCCTCTGGTCCTAGACTCGCCCTCTACAGGAAACATCCTCTCCACATCCACTCTATCAGTGTCCTCTTGTCCTAGACTCCCCCACTACAAGAAACATCCTCTCCACATCCACTCTATCAGTGTCCTCTGGTCCTAGACTCGCCCTCTACAGGAAACATCCTCTCCACATCCACTCTATCAGAGTCCTCTGGTCCAAGGCTCCCCAACTACAGGAAACAGCCTCTCCACATCCGCTCTATCTGTGTACTCTGGTCCTAGACACACCCACTACAGGGAACATCCTCTCCACATCCACTCTATCTGTGTCCTCTGGTCCTAGACTCACCCACCACAGGAAAGATCCTCTCCACATCCACTCTATCAGTGTCCTCTGGTCCTAGACAGCCCCACTACAGGAAACATCTTCTCCACATTCACTCTATCTGTGTCCTCTGCTCCTAGAGTCCCCCTATATAGGAAACAGCGTCTGCACATCCGCTCTATCTGTATACTCTGCTCCTAGACACACCCACTACAGGAAACATCCTCTCCACATCCACTCTATCTGTGTCCTCTGGTCCTAGACTCACACACCACAGGAAAGATCCTCTCCACATCCACTCTATCAGTGTTCTCCGGTCCTGGACTCCCCCACTACAGGAAACATCCTCTCCACATCCACTCTATTTGTGTCCTCTTGTCCAAGACTCCCCCACTACAAGAAATATCCACTCCACATCCACACTATCTGTGTCCTCTGATCATAGACTCCAGCACTACAGGAAACATCCCCTCCACATCCACTCTACCTGTGTCCTCTGGTCCTAGACTGCACCACTACAGGAAACATCCTCTCCACATCCACTCTATCTGTGCCCTGTTGTCCTAGACTCCCCCACAATAGGAAACACATTCTCCACATCCACTCTATCTGTGTCCTCTGGTGCTAGACTCCCCACTATAGGAAAAACCCTCTCCACATCCACTCTATCTGTGTCCTCTGGTCCTAGAATCCCCTACTACAGGTAAAATACTCTCCACATCCACTATATCTGTGTTCTCCGGTCCTGGACTCTCCCACGATAGGAAACATCCTCTCCACATACACTGTATCTGTGTCCTCTGGTGCTAGACTCACCCACTACAGGAAACATCCTCTCCACATCCACTCTATCTGTGTCCTCTGCTTCTAGACTCCTCCACTACAGGAAACATACGCTCCACATCCACTCTATCTGTGTCCTCTTCTCCTAGACTCCCCCACTACAAGAAACATCCACTCCTCATCCACTCTATCTGTTTCCTCTGGTCCTAGACTCCCCCACTATAGGAAACATCCTCTCCACATCCACTCTATCTGTGTCCTCTGGTCCTAGACTCCCCCACAATAGGAAACATCCTCTCCACATCCACACTATCTGTGTCCTCTGGTCCTAGACTCACCCACTACAGGAAACATCGTCTCCACATCCACTCTATCTGTGTCCTCTGCTCCTAGACTCCCCCACTACAAGAAACATCCACTCCTCATCCACTCTATCTGTGTCCTCTGGTCCTAGACTCCCCCACTATAGGAAACATCCTGTCCACATCCACACTATCTGTGTCCTCTGGACCTAGACTCACCCACTACAGGAACAATCCTCTCCACATCCACTCTATCCGTGCCCTCTGGTCCTAGACTGCCCCACTACAGAAAAGATCCTCTCCACATCCACTCTATCAGTGTCCTCTGGTCCTTGGCTCCCCCACTACAGGAAACAGCCTCTCCACATCCGCTCTATCTGTGTACTCTGGTCCTAGACTCCCCCACTACAGGAAACATCCTCCCCACATCCACTCTATCTCTGTCCTCTGTTCCTAGACACACCCACTACAGGAAGCATCCTCTCCACATCCACCCTATCTGTGTCCTCTGGTCCTAGACTCCCCCACTACAGGAAACATCCTCTCCACATCCACTCTATCTTTGTCCTCTGGTCCTAGACTCCTCCACTACAGGAAACATCCGCTCCACATCCACTCTATCTGTGTCCTCGGGTCCTAGACTCCCCCACTACAGGAAACATCCTCTCCACTTCCACTCTCTCTGTGTCCTATGGTCATAGGCTCCCCGATTACAGGAAACATACTCACCACATCCACTCTATCTGTGTCCTCTGGTCCTAGACTCCCCCACGACAGGAAACATCCTCTCCACATCCACTCTATCTGTGTCCTCTGGTCCTAGACTCCCCCCACTACAGGAAACATCCTCTCCACATCCACTCTATCTGTGTCCGCTGGTCCTCGACTCACCCATCATAGGAAACATCCTCTCCTCATTCACTCTATCTGTGTCCTCTGGTCCTAGACTCCCCCAAGACAGGAAACATCCTCTCCACATCCACTCTATCAGTGTCCTCTGGTCCTAGACTCCCCCACTACAGGAAACATCCTCTCCACATCCACTCTATCTGTGTCCTCTCGTCCGAGACTCCCGCTCTACTTGAAACATCCTCTCCACATCCACTCTATCTGTGTCCTCTGGTCCTAGACTCCCCCACTACAGGAAACATCCTCTCTACATTCACTCTACCTGTGTCCTCTGGTCCTAGACACCCCACTATAGGAAACATCCTCTGCACGTCCACACTATCTGTGTCCTCTGGTCCTAGACTCCCGCACTACCGGAAACATCGTCTCCACATTCACTCTATCAGTGTCCTCTGGTCGTAGACTCCCCCACTACAGGAAACATCCTCTCCACATCCACTCTATCGGTGTCTTCTGGTCCTAGGCTCCCGCACTACCGGAAACATCGTCTCCACATCCACTCTATCAGTGTCCTCTGGTCCTAGAATCCCCACTACAGGTAAAATACTCTCCACATCCACTATATCTGTGTTCTCCGGTCCTGGACTCTCCCACGATAGGAAACATCCTCTCCACATACACTGTATCTGTGTCCTCTGGTGCTAGACTCACCCACTACAGGAAACATCCTCTCCACATCCACTCTATCTGTGTCCTCTGCTTCTAGACTCCTCCACTACAGGAAACATACGCTCCACATCCACTCTATCTGTGTCCTCTTCTCCTAGACTCCCCCACTACAAGAAACATCCACTCCTCATCCACTCTATCTGTTTCCTCTGGTCCTAGACTCCCCCACTATAGGAAACATCCTCTCCACATCCACTCTATCTGTGTCCTCTGGTCCTAGACTCCCCCACAATAGGAAACATCCTCTCCACATCCACACTATCTGTGTCCTCTGGTCCTAGACTCACCCACTACAGGAAACATCCTCTCCACATCCACTCTATCTGTGTCCTCTGCTCCTAGACTCCCCCACTACAAGAAACATCCACTCCTCATCCACTCTATCTGTGTCCTCTGGTCCTAGACTCCCCCACTATAGGAAACATCCTGTCCACATCCACACTATCTGTGTCCTCTGGACCTAGACTCACCCACTACAGGAAACATCCTCTCCACATCCACTCTATCCGTGCCCTCTGGTCCTAGACTGCCCCACTACAGAAAAGATCCTCTCCACATCCACTCTATCAGTGTCCTCTGGTCCTTGGCTCCCCCACTACAGGAAACAGCCTCTCCACATCCGCTCTATCTGTGTACTCTGGTCCTAGACTCCCCCACTACAGGAAACATCCTCCCCACATCCACTCTATCTCTGTCCTCTGTTCCTAGACACACCCACTACAGGAAGCATCCGCTCCACATCCACCCTATCTGTGTCCTCTGGTCCTAGACTCCCCCACTACAGGAAACATCCTCTCCACATCCACTCTATCTTTGTCCTCTGGTCCTAGACTCCTCCACTACAGGAAACATCCGCTCCACATCCACTCTATCTGTGTCCTCGGGTCCTAGACTCCCCCACTACAGGAAACATCCTCTCCACTTCCACTCTCTCTGTGTCCTCTGGTCATAGGCTCCCCGATTACAGGAAACATACTCACCACATCCACTCTATCTGTGTCCTCTGGTCCTAGACTCCCCCACGACAGGAAACATCCTCTCCACATCCACTCTATCTGTGTCCTCTGGTCCTAGACTCCCCCCACTACAGGAAACATCCTCTCCACATCCACTCTATCTGTGTCCTCTGGTCCTCGACTCACCCATCATAGGAAACATCCTCTCCTCATTCACTCTATCTGTGTCCTCTGGTCCTAGACTCCCCCACTATAGGAAACATCCCCTCCACATCCACTCTATCTGTGTCCTCTGGTCCTAGACTCCCCCCACGACAGGAAACATCCTCTCCACATCCACTCTATCTGTGTCCTCTGGTCCTAGACTCCCCCACTGCATGAAACATCCTCTCCACATTCACTCTATCTGTGTCCTCTGGTCCTAGACTCCCCCAAGACAGGAAACATCCTCTCCACATCCACTCTATCAGTGTCCTCTGGTCCTAGACTCCCCCACTACAGGAAACATCCTCTCCACATCCACTCTATCTGTGTCCTCTCGTCCGAGACTCCCGCTCTACTTGAAACATCCTCTCCACATCCACTCTATCTGTGTCCTCTGGTCCTAGACTCCCCCACTACAGGAAACATCCTCTCTACATTCACTCTACCTGTGTCCTCTGGTCCTAGACACCCCACTATAGGAAACATCCTCTGCACGTCCACACTATCTGTGTCCTCTGGTCCTAGACTCCCGCACTACCGGAAACATCGTCTCCACATTCACTCTATCAGTGTCCTCTGGTCGTAGACTCCCCCACTACAGGAAACATCCTCTCCACATCCACTCTATCGGTGTCTTCTGGTCCTAGGCTCCCGCACTACCGGAAACATCGTCTCCACATCCACTCTATCAGTGTCCTCTGGTCCTAGACTCCCCCACTACAGGAAACATCCTCTCCACATCCACTCTATCTGTGTCCTCTGGTCCTAGACTCCCCCACTGCAGGAAACATCCTCTCCACATCCACTCTATCTGTGTCCTCTGGTCCTAGACTCCCCCACGACAGGAAACATCCTCTCCACATCCACTCTATCTCTGTACTCTGGACCTAGACTCACCCAGCACAGGAAAGATCCTCTCCACATCCACTCTATCAGTGTCCTCTGGTCCTCGACAGCCCCACTACAGGAAACATCTTCTCCACATTCACTCTATCTGTGTCCTCTGCTCCTAGACTCCCCCTATATAGGAAACATCGTCTGCACATCCACTCTATCTGTGTCCTCTGGTCCTTGACTCTTCCACTACAGGAAACATCCGCTCCACATCCACTGAATCCGTGTCCTCTGGACCTAGACTCCCCCACTATAGGAAAAATACTCTCCACATCCACTCTAACTGCGTCCTCTTGTCCAAGACTCCCCCACTACAAGAAATATCCACTCCACATCCACACTATCTGTGTCCTCTGGTCATAGACTCCCCCACTACAGGAAACATCCCCTCCACATCTACTCTACCTGTGTCCCCTGGTCCTAGACTCCACCACTACAGGAAACATCCACTCCACATCCACTGTATCTGTGCACTGTTGTCCTAGACTCCCCCACAATAGGAAACATATTCTCCACATCCACTCTATCTGTGTCCTCTGGTGCTAGACTCCCCTCTACAGGAAATACCCTCTCCACATCCACTCTATCAGTGTCCGCTGGTCCTAGACTCCCCCACTATAGGAAACATCCTCTCCACATCCACTCTATCTGTGTCCTCTGGTCCTAGACTCCCCCACTACAGGTAAAATCCTCTCCACATCCACTACATCTGTGTTCTCCGGTCCTGGACTCCCCCACGATAGGATACATCCTCTCCACATCCACCCTATCTGTGTCCTCTGGTCCTAGACTCCCCCACTACAGGAAACATACTCTCCTCATTCACTCTATCTGTGTCCTCTGGTCCTAGACTCCCCCACTATAGGAAACATCCTCTCCACATCCACTCTATCTGTGTCCTCTGGTCCTAGACTCCCCCCACTACAGGAAACATCCTCTCCACATCCAGTCTATCTGTGTCCTCTGGTCCTAGACTCCCCCACGACAGGAAACATCCTCTCCACATCCACTCTTTCTGTGTCCTCTGGTCCTATACTCCCCCACTGCATGAAACATCCTCTCCACATTCACTCTATCTGTGTCCTCTGGTCCTAGACTCCCCAAAGACAGGAAACATCCTCTCCACATCCACTCTATCAGTGTCCTCTGGTCCTAGACTCCCCCACTGCATGAACATCCTCTCCAGATTCACTCTCTCTGTGTCCTCTGGTCCTAGACTCCCCCACTACAGGAAACATCCTCTCCACATCCACTCTATCTGTGTCCTCTCGTCCGAGACTCCCGCTCTACTTGAAACATCCTCTCCACATCCACTCTATCTGTGTCCTCTGGTCCTAGACTCCCCCACTACAGGAAACATCCTCTCTACATTCACTCTACCTGTGTCCTTCTTGTCCTAGACACCCCACTATAGGAAACATCCTCTGCACATCCACACTATCTGTGTCCTCTGGTCCTAGACTCCCGCACTACCGGAAACATCGTCTCCACATTCACTCTATCAGTGTCCTCTGGTCGTAGACTCCACCACTACAGGAAAAATCCTCTCCACATCCACTCTATCGGTGTCTTCTGGTCCAAGACTCCCGCACTACCGGAAACATCGTCTCCACATCCACTCTATCAGTGTCCTCTGGTCCTAGACTCCCCCACTACAGGAAACATCCTCTCCACATCCACTCTATCTGTGTCCTCTGGTCCTAGACTCCCACACTGCAGGAAACATCCTCTCCACATCCACTCTATCTGTGTCCTCTGGTCCTAGACTCACCCACGACAGGAAACATCCTCTCCACATCCACTCTATCTGTGTCCTCTGGTCCTAGACTCCCCCACTACCGGAAACATCGTCTCCACATCCACTCTATCTGTGTCCTCTGGTCCTAGATTCCCCCACTACAGGAAACATCCTCTCCACTTCCACTCTATCTGTGTCCTCTGGTCCTAGACTCCCCCATTACCGGAAAAATCGTCTCCACATCCACTACATCTGTGTCCTCTGGTCCTAGACTCCCCTACTACAGGAAACATCCTCTCCACATCCACTCTATCTGTGTCCTCTGGTCCTCCACTCACCCATTATAGGAAACATCCTCTCCTCATTCACTCTATCTGTGTCCTCTGGTCCTAGACTCCCCCACTATAGGAAACATCCTCTCCACATCCACTCTATCTGTGTCCTCTGGTCCTAGACTCCCCCCACTACAGGAAACATCCACTCCACATCCAGTCTATCTGTGTCCTCTGGTCCTAGACTCCCCCACTGCATGAACATCCTCTCCACATTCACTCTATCTGTGTCCTCTGGTCCTAGACTCCCCCACTACAGGAAACATCCTCTCCACATCCACTCTATCTGTGTCCTCTCGTCCGAGACTCCCGCTCTACTTGAAACATCCTCTCCACATCCACTCTATCTGTGTCCTCTGGTCCTAGACTCCCCACTATAGGAAACATCCTCTGCACATCCACACTATCTGTGTCCTCTGGTCCTAGACTCCCGCACTACCGGAAACATCGTCTCCACATTCACTCTATCAGTGTCCTCTGGTCGTAGACTCCCCCACTACAGGAAACATCCTCTCCACATCCACTCTATCGGTGTCTTCTGGTCCTAGACTCCCGCACTACCGGAAACATCGTCTCCACATCCACTTTATCAGTGTCCTCTGGTCCTAGACTCCCCCACTATAGGAAACATCCCCTCCACATCCACTCTATCTGTGTCCTCTGGTCCTAGACTCCCCCCACGACAGGAAACATCCTCTCCACATCCACTCTATCTGTGTCCTCTGGTCCTAGACTCCCCCACTGCATGAAACATCCTCTCCACATTCACTCTATCTGTGTCCTCTGGTCCTAGACTCCCCCAAGACAGGAAACATCCTCTCCACATCCACTCTATCAGTGTCCTCTGGTCCTAGACTCCCCCACTACAGGAAACATCCTCTCCACATCCACTCTATCTGTGTCCTCTCGTCCGAGACTCCCGCTCTACTTGAAACATCCTCTCCACATCCACTCTATCTGTGTCCTCTGGTCCTAGACTCCCCCACTACAGGAAACATCCTCTCTACATTCACTCTACCTGTGTCCTCTGGTCCTAGACACCCCACTATAGGAAACATCCTCTGCACGTCCACACTATCTGTGTCCTCTGGTCCTAGACTCCCGCACTACCGGAAACATCGTCTCCACATTCACTCTATCAGTGTCCTCTGGTCGTAGACTCCCCCACTACAGGAAACATCCTCTCCACATCCACTCTATCGGTGTCTTCTGGTCCTAGGCTCCCGCACTACCGGAAACATCGTCTCCACATCCACTCTATCAGTGTCCTCTGGTCCTAGACTCCCCCACTACAGGAAACATCCTCTCCACATCCACTCTATCTGTGTCCTCTGGTCCTAGACTCCCCCACTGCAGGAAACATCCTCTCCACATCCACTCTATCTGTGTCCTCTGGTCCTAGACTCCCCCACGACAGGAAACATCCTCTCCACATCCACTCTATCTCTGTACTCTGGACCTAGACTCACCCAGCACAGGAAAGATCCTCTCCACATCCACTCTATCAGTGTCCTCTGGTCCTCGACAGCCCCACTACAGGAAACATCTTCTCCACATTCACTCTATCTGTGTCCTCTGCTCCTAGACTCCCCCTATATAGGAAACATCGTCTGCACATCCACTCTATCTGTGTCCTCTGGTCCTTGACTCTTCCACTACAGGAAACATCCGCTCCACATCCACTGAATCCGTGTCCTCTGGACCTAGACTCCCCCACTATAGGAAAAATACTCTCCACATCCACTCTAACTGCGTCCTCTTGTCCAAGACTCCCCCACTACAAGAAATATCCACTCCACATCCACACTATCTGTGTCCTCTGGTCATAGACTCCCCCACTACAGGAAACATCCCCTCCACATCTACTCTACCTGTGTCCCCTGGTCCTAGACTCCACCACTACAGGAAACATCCACTCCACATCCACTGTATCTGTGCACTGTTGTCCTAGACTCCCCCACAATAGGAAACATATTCTCCACATCCACTCTATCTGTGTCCTCTGGTGCTAGACTCCCCTCTACAGGAAATACCCTCTCCACATCCACTCTATCAGTGTCCGCTGGTCCTAGACTCCCCCACTATAGGAAACATCCTCTCCACATCCACTCTATCTGTGTCCTCTGGTCCTAGACTCCCCCACTACAGGTAAAATCCTCTCCACATCCACTACATCTGTGTTCTCCGGTCCTGGACTCCCCCACGATAGGATACATCCTCTCCACATCCACCCTATCTGTGTCCTCTGGTCCTAGACTCCCCCACTACAGGAAACATACTCTCCTCATTCACTCTATCTGTGTCCTCTGGTCCTAGACTCCCCCACTATAGGAAACATCCTCTCCACATCCACTCTATCTGTGTCCTCTGGTCCTAGACTCCCCCCACTACAGGAAACATCCTCTCCACATCCAGTCTATCTGTGTCCTCTGGTCCTAGACTCCCCCACGACAGGAAACATCCTCTCCACATCCACTCTTTCTGTGTCCTCTGGTCCTATACTCCCCCACTGCATGAAACATCCTCTCCACATTCACTCTATCTGTGTCCTCTGGTCCTAGACTCCCCAAAGACAGGAAACATCCTCTCCACATCCACTCTATCAGTGTCCTCTGGTCCTAGACTCCCCCACTGCATGAACATCCTCTCCAGATTCACTCTCTCTGTGTCCTCTGGTCCTAGACTCCCCCACTACAGGAAACATCCTCTCCACATCCACTCTATCTGTGTCCTCTCGTCCGAGACTCCCGCTCTACTTGAAACATCCTCTCCACATCCACTCTATCTGTGTCCTCTGGTCCTAGACTCCCCCACTACAGGAAACATCCTCTCTACATTCACTCTACCTGTGTCCTTCTTGTCCTAGACACCCCACTATAGGAAACATCCTCTGCACATCCACACTATCTGTGTCCTCTGGTCCTAGACTCCCGCACTACCGGAAACATCGTCTCCACATTCACTCTATCAGTGTCCTCTGGTCGTAGACTCCACCACTACAGGAAAAATCCTCTCCACATCCACTCTATCGGTGTCTTCTGGTCCAAGACTCCCGCACTACCGGAAACATCGTCTCCACATCCACTCTATCAGTGTCCTCTGGTCCTAGACTCCCCCACTACAGGAAACATCCTCTCCACATCCACTCTATCTGTGTCCTCTGGTCCTAGACTCCCACACTGCAGGAAACATCCTCTCCACATCCACTCTATCTGTGTCCTCTGGTCCTAGACTCACCCACGACAGGAAACATCCTCTCCACATCCACTCTATCTGTGTCCTCTGGTCCTAGACTCCCCCACTACCGGAAACATCGTCTCCACATCCACTCTATCTGTGTCCTCTGGTCCTAGATTCCCCCACTACAGGAAACATCCTCTCCACTTCCACTCTATCTGTGTCCTCTGGTCCTAGACTCCCCCATTACCGGAAAAATCGTCTCCACATCCACTACATCTGTGTCCTCTGGTCCTAGACTCCCCTACTACAGGAAACATCCTCTCCACATCCACTCTATCTGTGTCCTCTGGTCCTCCACTCACCCATTATAGGAAACATCCTCTCCTCATTCACTCTATCTGTGTCCTCTGGTCCTAGACTCCCCCACTATAGGAAACATCCTCTCCACATCCACTCTATCTGTGTCCTCTGGTCCTAGACTCCCCCCACTACAGGAAACATCCTCTCCACATCCAGTCTATCTGTGTCCTCTGGTCCTAGACTCCCCCACTGCATGAACATCCTCTCCACATTCACTCTATCTGTGTCCTCTGGTCCTAGACTCCCCCACTACAGGAAACATCCTCTCCACATCCACTCTATCTGTGTCCTCTCGTCCGAGACTCCCGCTCTACTTGAAACATCCTCTCCACATCCACTCTATCTGTGTCCTCTGGTCCTAGACTCCCCCACTACAGGAAACATCCTCTCTACATTCACTCTAACTGTGTCCTCTGGTCCTAGACACCCCACTATAGGAAACATCCTCTGCACATCCACACTATCTGTGTCCTCTGGTCCTAGACTCCCGCACTACCGGAAACATCGTCTCCACATTCACTCTATCAGTGTCCTCTGGTCGTAGACTCCCCCACTACAGGAAACATCCTCTCCACATCCACTCTATCGGTGTCTTCTGGTCCTAGACTCCCGCACTACCGGAAACATCGTCTCCACATCCACTTTATCAGTGTCCTCTGGTCCTAGACTCCCCCACTACAGGAAACATCCTCTCCACATCCACTCTATCTGTGTCCTCTGGTCCTAGACTCCCCCACTGCAGGAAACATCCTATCCACATTCACTCTATCTGTGTCCTCTGCTCCTAGACTCCCCCTATATAGGAAACATCGTCTGCACATCCACTCTATCTGTGTCCTCTGGTCCTTGACTCTTCCACTACAGGAAACATCCGCTCCACATCCACTGAATCCGTGTCCTCTGGACCTAGACTCCCCCACTATAGGAAAAATACTCTCCACATCCACTCTAACTGCGTCCTCTTGTCCAAGACTCCCCCACTACAAGAAATATCCACTCCACATCCACACTATCTGTGTCCTCTGGTCATAGACTCCCCCACTACAGGAAACATCCCCTCCACATCTACTCTACCTGTGTCCCCTGGTCCTAGACTCCACCACTACAGGAAACATCCACTCCACATCCACTGTATCTGTGCACTGTTGTCCTAGACTCCCCCACAATAGGAAACATATTCTCCACATCCACTCTATCTGTGTCCTCTGGTGCTAGACTCCCCTCTACAGGAAATACCCTCTCCACATCCACTCTATCAGTGTCCGCTGGTCCTAGACTCCCCCACTATAGGAAACATCCTCTCCACATCCACTCTATCTGTGTCCTCTGGTCCTAGACTCCCCCACTACAGGTAAAATCCTCTCCACATCCACTACATCTGTGTTCTCCGGTCCTGGACTCCCCCACGATAGGATACATCCTCTCCACATCCACCCTATCTGTGTCCTCTGGTCCTAGACTCCCCCACTACAGGAAACATTCTCTCCTCATTCACTCTATCTGTGTCCTCTGGTCCTAGACTCCCCCACTATGGGAAACATCCTCTCCACATCCACTCTATCTGTGTCCTCTGGTCCTAGACTCCCCCCACTACAGGAAACATCCTCTCCACATCCAGTCTATCTGTGTCCTCTGGTCCTAGACTCCCCCACGACAGGAAACATCCTCTCCACATCCACTCTATCTGTGTCCTCTGGTCCTATACTCCCCCACTGCATGAAACATCCTCTCCACATTCACTCTATCTGTGTCCTCTTGTCCTAGACTCCCCAAAGACAGGAAACATCCTCTCCCCATCCACTCTATCAGTGTCCTCTGGTCCTAGACTCCCCCACTGCATGAACATCCTCTCCAGATTCACTCTCTCTGTGTCCTCTGGTCCTAGACTACCCCACTACAGGAAACATCCTCTCCACATCCACTCTATCTGTGTCCTCTCGTCCGAGACTCCCGCTCTACTTGAAACATCCTCTCCACATCCACTCTATCTGTGTCCTCTGGTCCTAGACTCCCCCACTACAGGAAACATCCTCTCTACATTCACTCTACCTGTGTCCTTCTTGTCCTAGACACCCCACTATAGGAAACATCCTCTGCACATCCACACTATCTGTGTCCTCTGGTCCTAGACTCCCGCACTACCGGAAACATCGTCTCCACATTCACTCTATCAGTGTCCTCTGGTCGTAGACTCCACCACTACAGGAAAAATCCTCTCCACATCCACTCTATCGGTGTCTTCTGGTCCAAGACTCCCGCACTACCGGAAACATCGTCTCCACATCCACTCTATCAGTGTCCTCTGGTCCTAGACTCCCCCACTACAGGAAACATCCTCTCCACATCCACTCTATCTGTGTCCTCTGGTCCTAGACTCCCACACTGCAGGAAACATCCTTTCCACATCCACTCTATCTGTGTCCTCTGGTCCTAGACTCCCCCACGACAGGAAACATCCTCTCCACATCCACTCTATCTGTGTCCTCTGGTCCTAGACTCCCCCACTACCGGAAACATCGTCTCCACATCCACTCTATCTGTGTCCTCTGGTCCTAGATTCCCCCACTACAGGAAACATCCTCTCCACTTCCACTCTATCTGTGTCCTCTGGTCCTAGACTCCCCCATTACCGGAAAAATCGTCTCCACATCCACTACATCTGTGTCCTCTGGTCCTAGACTCCCCTACTACAGGAAACATCCTCTCCACATCCACTCTATCTGTGTCCTCTGGTCCTCCACTCACCCATTATAGGAAACATCCTCTCCTCATTCACTCTATCTGTGTCCTCTGGTCCTAGACTCCCCCACTATAGGAAACATCCTCTCCACATCCACTCTATCTGTGTCCTCTGGTCCTAGACTCCCCCCACTACAGGAAACATCCTCTCCACATCCAGTCTATCTGTGTCCTCTGGTCCTAGACTCCCCCACGACAGGAAACATCCTCTCCACATCCACTCTATCTGTGTCCTCTGGTCCTAGACTCCCCCACTGCATGAAACATCCTCTCCACATTCACTCTATCTGTGTCCTCTGGTCCTAGACTCCCCCACTGCATGAACATCCTCTCCACATTCACTCTATCTGTGTCCTCTGGTCCTAGACTCCCCCACTACAGGAAACATCCTCTCCACATCCACTCTATCTGTGTCCTCTCGTCCGAGACTCCCGCTCTACTTGAAACATCCTCTCCACATCCACTCTATCTGTGTCCTCTGGTCCTAGACTCCCCCACTACAGGAAACATCCTCTCTACATTCACTCTAACTGTGTCCTCTGGTCCTAGACACCCCACTATAGGAAACATCCTCTGCACATCCACACTATCTGTGTCCTCTGGTCCTAGACTCCCGCACTACCGGAAACATCGTCTCCACATTCACTCTATCAGTGTCCTCTGGTCGTAGACTCCCCCACTACAGGAAACATCCTCTCCACATCCACTCTATCGGTGTCTTCTGGTCCTAGACTCCCGCACTACCGGAAACATCGTCTCCACATCCACTCTATCAGTGTCCTCTGGTCCTAGACTCCCCCACTACAGGAAACATCCTCTCCACATCCACTCTATCTGTGTCCTCTGGTCCTAGACTCCCCCACTGCAGGAAACATCCTATCCACATCCACTCTATCTGTGTCCTCTGGTCCTAGACTCCCCCACGACAGGAAACATCCTCTCCACATCCACTCTATCTCTGTCCTCTGGTCCTAGACTCACCCAGCACAGGAAAGATCCTCTCCACATCCAGTCTATCAGTGTCCTCTGGTCCTCGACAGCCCCACTACAGGAAACATCTTCTCCACATTCACTCTATCTGTGTCCTCTGCTCCTAGACTCCCCCTATATAGGAAACATCGTCTGCACATCCACTCTATCTGTGTCCTCTGGTCCTTGACTCTTCCACTACAGGAAACATCCGCTCCACATCCACGGAATCCGTGTCCTCTGGACCTAGACTCCCCCACTAAAGGAAAAATACTCTCCACATCCACTCTAACTGCGTCCTCTTGTCCAAGACTCCCCCACTACAAGAAATATCCACTCCACATCCACACTATCTCTGTCCTCTGGTCATAGACTCCCCCACTACAGGAAACATCCCCTCCACATCTACTCTACCTGTGTCCCCTGGTCCGAGACTCCACCACTACAGGAAACATCCACTCCACATCCACTGTATCTCTGCCCTGTTGTCCTACACTCCCCCACAATAGGAAACATATTCTCCACATCCACTCTATCTGTGTCCTCTGGTGCTAGACTCCCCTCTACAGGAAATACCCTCTCCACATCCACTCTATCAGTGTCCGCTGGTCCTAGACTCCCCCACTATAGGAAACATCCTCTCCACATCCACTCTATCTGTGTCCTCTGGTCCTAGACTCCCCCACTACAGGTAAAATCCTCTCCACATCCACTACATCTGTGTTCTCCGGTCCTGGACTCCCCCACGATAGGATACATCCTCTCCACATCCACCCTATCTGTGTCCTCTGGTCCTAGACTCCCCCACTACAGGAAACATCCTCTCCACTTCGACTCTATCTGTGTCCTCTGGTCCTAGGCTCCCCGAGTACAGGAAACATACTCACCACATCCACTCTATCTGTGTCCTCTGGTCCTAGACTCCCCCACGACAGGAAACATCCTCTCCACATCCACTCTATCTGTGTCCTCTGGTCCTAGACACCCCCACTACAGGAAACATCCTCTCCACATCCACTCTATCTGTGTCCTCTGGTCCTCGACTCACCCATTATAAGAAAGATCCTCTCCTCATTCACTCTATCTGTGTCCTCTGGTCCTAGACTCACCCACTATAGGAAACATCCTCTCCACATCCACTCTATCTGTGTCCTCTGGTCCTAGACTCCCCCCACTACAGGAAACATCCTCTCCACATCCAGTCTATCTGTGTCCTCTGGTCCTAGACTCCCCCACGACAGGAAACATCCTCTCCACATCCACTCTATCTGTGTCCTCTGGTCCTAGACTCCCCCACTACATGAAACATCCTCTCCACATTCACTCTATCTGTGTCCTCTGGTCCTAGACTCCCCCAAGACAGGAAACATCCTCTCCACATCCACACTATCAGTGTCCTCTGGTCCTAGACTCCCCCACTGCATGAACATCCTCTCCACATTCACTCTATCTGTGTCCTCTGGTCCTAGACTCCCCCACTACAGGAAACATCCTCTCCACATCCACTCTATCTGTGTCCTCTGGTCCTAGACTCCCCCACTGCATGAAACATCCTTTCCACATTCACTCTATCTGTGTCCTCTGGTCCTAGACTCCCCCAAGACAGGAAACATCCTCTCCACATCCACTCTATCAGTGTCCTCTGGTCCTAGACTCCCCCACTGCATGACCATCCTCTCCACATTCACTCTATCTGTGTCCTCTGGTCCCAGACTCCCCCACTACAGGAAACATCCTCTCCACATCCACTCTATCTGTATCCTCTCGTCCGAGACTCCCGCTCTACTTGAAACATCCTCTCCACATCCACTCTATCTGTGTCCTCTGGTCCTAGACTCCCCCACTACAGGAAACATCCTCTCTACATTCACTCTACCAGTGTCCTCTGGTCCTAGACTGCCCCACTACTGAAAAGATCCTCTCCACATCCACTCTATCTGTGTCCTCTGCTCCTAGACTCCCCCTATATAGGAAACATCGTCTGCACATCCACTCTATCTGTGTCCTCTGGTCCTTGACTCTTCCACTACAGGAAACATCCGCTCCACATCCACGGAATCCGTGTCCTCTGGACCTAGACTCCCCCACTAAAGGAAAAATACTCTCCACATCCACTCTAACTGCGTCCTCTTGTCCAAGACTCCCCCACTACAAGAAATATCCACTCCACATCCAGACTATCTCTGTCCTCTGGTCATAGACTCCCCCACTACAGGAAACATCCCCTCCACATCTACTCTACCTGTGTCCCCTGGTCCTAGACTCCACCACTACAGGAAACATCCACTCCACATCCACTGTATCTCTGCCCTGTTGTCCTACACTCCCCCACAATAGGAAACATATTCTCCACATCCACTCTATCTGTGTCCTCTGGTGCTAGACTCCCCTCTACAGGAAATACCCTCTCCACATCCACTCTATCAGTGTCCGCTGGTCCTAGACTCCCCCACTATAGGAAACATCCTCTCCACATCCACTCTATCTGTGTCCTCTGGTCCTAGACTCCCCCACTACAGGTAAAATCCTCTCCACATCCACTACATCTGTGTTCTCCGGTCCTGGACTCCCCCACGATAGGATACATCCTCTCCACATCCACCCTATCTGTGTCCTCTGGTCCTAGACTCCCCCACTACAGGAAACATCCTCTCCACTTCGACTCTATCTGTGTCCTCTGGTCCTAGGCTCCCCGATTACAGGAAACATACTCACCGCATCCACTCTATCTGTGTCCTCTGGTCCTAGACTCCCCCACGACAGGAAACATCCTCTCCACATCCACTCTATCTGTGTCCTCTGGTCCTAGACACCCCCACTACAGGAAACATCCTCTCCACATCCACTCTATCTGTGTCCTCTGGTCCTCGACTCACCCATTATAAGAAAGATCCTCTCCTCATTCACTCTATCTGTGTCCTCTGGTCCTAGACTCACCCACTATAGGAAACATCCTCTCCACATCCACTCTATCTGTGTCCTCTGGTCCTAGACTCCCCCCAGTACAGGAAACATCCTCTCCACATCCAGTCTATCTGTGTCCTCTGGTCCTAGACTCCCCCACGACAGGAAACATCCTCTCCACATCCACTCTATCTGTGTCCTCTGGTCCTAGACTCCCCCACTACATGAAACATCCTCTCCACATTCACTCTATCTGTGTCCTCTGGTCCTAGACTCCCCCAAGACAGGAAACATCCTCTCCACATCCACACTATCAGTGTCCTCTGGTCCTAGACTCCCCCACTGCATGAACATCCTCTCCACATTCACTCTATCTGTGTCCTCTGGTCCTAGACTCCCCCACTACAGGAAACATCCTCTCCACATCCACTCTATCTGTGTCCTCTGGTCCTAGACTCCCCCACTGCATGAAACATCCTTTCCACATTCACTCTATCTGTGTCCTCTGGTCCTAGACTCCCCCAAGACAGGAAACATCCTCTCCACATCCACTCTATCAGTGTCCTCTGGTCCTAGACTCCCCCACTGCATGACCATCCTCTCCACATTCACTCTATCTGTGTCCTCTGGTCCCAGACTCCCCCACTACAGGACACATCCTCTCCACATCCACTCTATCTGTATCCTCTCGTCCGAGACTCCCGCTCTACTTGAAACATCCTCTCCACATCCACTCTATCTGTGTCCTCTGGTCCTAGACTCCCCCACTACAGGAAACATCCTCTCTACATTCACTCTACCAGTGTCCTCTGGTCCTAGACTGCCCCACTACTGAAAAGATCCTCTCCACATCCACTCTATCTGTGTCCTCTGGTCCTAGACTCCCCCACGACAGGAAACATCCTCTCCACATCCACTCTATCTGTGTCCTCTGGTCCTAGACTCCCCCCACTACAGGAAACATCCTCTCCACATCCAGTCTATCTGAGTCCTCTGGTCCTAGACTCCCCCACTACAGGAAACATCCTCTCCACATCCACTCTATCTGTGTCCTCTGGTCCTAGACTCCCCCACTGCAGGAAACATCCTATCCACATCCACTCTATCTGTGTCCTCTGGTCCTAGACTCCACCACGACAGGAAACATCCTCTCCACATCAACTCTATCTGTGTCCTCTGGTCCTAGACTCCCCCACTACCGGAAACATCGTCTCCACATCCACTCTATCTGGGTCCTCTGGTCCTAGATTCCCCCACTACAGGAAACATCCTCTCCACTTCCACTCTATCTGTGTCCTCTGGTCCTAGACTCCCCCATTACCGGAAACATCGTCTCCACATCCACTACATCTGTGTCCTCTGGTCCTAGACTCCCCTACTACAGGAAAGATCCTCTCCACATCCACTCTATCTGTGTCCTCTGGTCCTCCACTCACCCATTATAGGAAACATCCTCTCCTCATTCACTCTATCTGTGTCCTCTGGTCCTAGACTCCCCCACTATAGGAAACATCCTCTCCACATCCACTCTATCTGTGTCCTCTGGTCCTAGACTCCCCCCACTACAGGAAACATCCTCTCCACATCCAGTCTATCTGTGTCCTCTGGTCCTAGACTCCCCCACTGCATGAAACATCCTCTCCACATTCACTCTATCTGTGTCCTCTGGTCCTAGACTCCCCCACTGCATGAACATCCTCTCCACATTCACTCTATCTGTGTCCTCTGGTCCTAGACTCCCCCACTACAGGAAACATCCTCTCCACATCCACTCTATCTGTGTCCTCTCGTCCGATACTCCCGCTCTACTTGAAACATCCTCTCCACATCCACTCTATCTGTCTCCTCTGGTCCTAGACTCCCCCACTACAGGAAACATCCTCTCTACATTCACTCTAACTGTGTCCTCTGGTCCTAGACACCCCACTATAGGAAACATCCTCTGCACATCCACACTATCTGTGTCCTCTGGTCCTAGACTCCCGCACTACCGGAAACATAGTCTCCACATTCACTCTATCAGTGTCCTCTGGTCGTAGACTCCCCCACTACAGGAAACATCCTCTCCACATCCACTCTATCGGTGTCTTCTGGTCCTAGACTCCCGCACTACCGGAAACATCGTCTCCACATCCACTCTATCAGTGTCCTCTGGTCCTAGACTCCCCCACTACAGGAAACATCCTCTCCACATCCACTCTATCTGTGTCCTCTGGTCCTGGACTCCCCCACTGCAGGAAACATCCTATCCACATCCACTCTATCTGTGTCCTCTGGTCCTAGACTCCCCCACGACAGGAAACATCCTCTCCACATCCACTCTATCTCTGTCCTCTGGTCCTAGACTCACCCAGCACAGGAAAGATCCTCTCCACATCCACTCTATCAGTGTCCTCTGGTCCTCGACAGCCCCACTACAGGAAACATCTTCTCCACATTCACTCTATCTGTGTCCTCTGCTCCTAGACTCCCCCACTACAGGTAAAATCCTCTCCACATCCACTACATCTGTGTTCTCCGGTCCTGGACTCCCCCACGATAGGATACATCCTCTCCACATCCACCCTATCTGTGTCCTCTGGTCCTAGACTCCCCCACTACAGGAAACATCCTCTCCACTTCGACCCTATCTGTGTCCTCTGGTCCTAGGCTCCCCGATTACAGGAAACATACTCACCACATCCACTCTATCTGTGTCCTCTGGTCCTAGACTCCCCCACGACAGGAAACATTCTCTCCACATCCACTCTATCTGTGTCCTCTGGTCCTAGACACCCCCACTACAGGAAACATCCTCTCCACATCCACTCTATCTGTGTCCTCTGGTCCTCGACTCACCCATTATAGGAAAGATCCTCTCCTCATTCACTCTATCTGTGTCCTCTGGTCCTAGACTCACCCACTATAGGAAACATCCTCTCCACATCCACTCTATCTGTGTCCTCTGGTCCTAGACTCCCCCCACTACAGGAAACATCCTCTCCACATCCAGTCTATCTGTGTCCTCTGGTCCTAGACTCCCCCACGACAGGAAACATCCTCTCCACATCCACTCTATCTGTGTCCTCTGGTCCTAGACTCCCCCACTACATGAAACATCCTCTCCACATTCACTCTATCTGTGTCCTCTGGTCCTAGACTCCCCCAAGACAGGAAACATCCTCTCCACATCCACACTATCAGTGTCCTCTGGTCCTAGACTCCCCCACTGCATGAACATCCTCTCCACATTCACTCTATCTGTGTCCTCTGGTCCTAGACTCCCCCACCACAGGAAACATCCTCTCCACATCCACTCTATCTGTGTCCTCTGGTCCTAGACTCCCCCACTGCATGAAACATCCTTTCCACATTCACTCTATCTGTGTCCTCTGGTCCTAGACTCCCCCAAGACAGGAAACATCCTCTCCACATCCACTCTATCAGTGTCCTCTGGTCCTAGACTCCCCCACTGCATGACCATCCTCTCCACATTCACTCTATCTGTGTCCTCTGGTCCCAGACTCCCCCACTACAGGAAACATCCTCTCCACATCCACTCTATCTGTATCCTCTCGTCCGAGACTCCCGCTCTACTTGAAACATCCTCTCCACATCCACTCTATCTGTGTCCTCTGGTCCTAGACTCCCCCACTACAGGAAACATCCTCTCTACATTCACTCTACCAGTGTCCTCTGGTCCTAGACACCCCACTATAGGAAACATCCTCTCCACATCCACTCTATCTGTGTCCTCTGGTCCTAGACTCCCCCACTACAGGAAACATCCTCTCTACATTCACTCTACCAGTGTCCTCTGGTCCTAGACTGCCCCACTACAGAAAAGATCCTCTCCACATCCACTCTATCTGTGTCCTCTGGTCCTAGACTCCCCCACGACAGGAAACATCCTCTCCACATCCACTCTATCTGTGTCCTCTGGTCCTAGACTCCCCCACTGCATGAAACATCCTCTCCACATTCACTCTATCTGTGTCCTCTGGTCCTAGACTCCCCCAAGACAGGAAACATCCTCTCCACATCCACACTATCAGTGTCCTCTGGTCCTAGACTCCCCCACTGCATGAACATCCTCTCCACATTCACTCTATCTGTGTCCTCTGGTCCTAGACTCCCCCACTACAGGAAACATCCTCTCCGCATCCACTCTATCTGTGTCCTCTGGTCCTAGACTCCCCCACTGCATGAAACATCCTTTCCACATTCACTCTATCTGTGTCCTCTGGTCCTAGACTCCCCCAAGACAGGAAACATCCTCTCCACATCCACTCTATCAGTGTGCTCTGGTCCTAGACTCCCCCACTGCATGACCATCCTCTCCACATTCACTCTATCTGTGTCCTCTGGTC
The DNA here is from genome assembly GCF_030144855.1 of Hypanus sabinus. Lineage (NCBI taxonomy): Eukaryota > Metazoa > Chordata > Chondrichthyes > Myliobatiformes > Dasyatidae > Hypanus > Hypanus sabinus. Next base: position 153,004 of record NW_026781457.1, on the reverse strand, counting down.
CTAGACTCCCCCACTACAGGAAACATCCTCTCCACATCCACTCTATCTGTATCCTCTCGTCCGAGACTCCCGCTCTACTTGAAACATCCTCTCCACATCCACTCTATCTGTGTCCTCTGGTCCTAGACTCCCCCACTACAGGAAACATCCTCTCTACATTCGCTCTACCAGTGTCCTCTGGTCCTAGACACCCCACTATAGGAAACATCCTCTGCACATCCACACTATCTGTGTCCTCTGGTCCTAGACTCCCGCACTACCGGAAACATCGTCTCCACATTCACTCTATCAGTGTCCTCTGGTCGTAGACTCCCCCACTACAGGAAACATCCTCTCCACATCCACTCTATCGGTGTCTTCTGGTCCTAGACTCCCGCACTACCGGAAACATCGTCTCCACATCCACTCTATCAGTGTCCTCTGGTCCTAGACTCCCCCACTACAGGAAACATCCTCTCCACATCCACTCTATCTGTGTCCTCTGGTCCTAGACTCCCCCACTGCAGGAAACATCCTATCCACATCCACTCTATCTGTGTCCTCTGGTCCTAGACTCCCCCACGACAGGAAACATCCTCTCCACATCCACTCTATCTCTGTCCTCTGGTCCTAGACTCACCCAGCACAGGAAGGATCCTCTCCACATCCACTCTATCAGTGTCCTCTGGTCCTCGACAGCCCCACTACAGGAAATATCTTCTCCACATTCACTCTATCTGTGTCCTCTGCTCCTAGACTCCCCCTATATAGGAAACATCCTCTCCACATCCACTCTATCAGTGTCCTCTGGTCCTAGACTCCCCCACTGCATGACCATCCTCTCCACATTCACTCTATCTGTGTCCTCTGGTCCCAGACTCCCCCACTACAGGAAACATCCTCTCCACATCCACTCTATCTGTATCCTCTCGTCCGAGACTCCCGCTCTACTTGAAACATCCTCTCCACATCCACTCTATCTGTGTCCTCTGGTCCTAGACTCCCCCACTACAGGAAACATCCTCTCTACATTCACTCTACCAGTGTCCTCTGGTCCTAGACACCCCACTATAGGAAACATCCTCTCCACATCCACTCTATCTGTGTCCTCTGGTCCTAGACTCCCCCACTACAGGAAACATCCTCTCTACATTCACTCTACCAGTGTCCTGTGGTCCTAGACTGCCCCACTACAGAAAAGATCCTCTCCACATCCACTCTATCTGTGTCCTCTGGTCCTAGACTCCCCCACGACAGGAAACATCCTCTCCACATCCACTCTATCTGTGTCCTCTGGTCCTAGACTCCCCCTATATAGGAAACATCCTCTCCACATCCACTCTATCAGTGTCCTCTGGTCCTAGACTCCCCCACTGCATGACCATCCTCTCCACATTCACTCTATCTGTGTCCTCTGGTCCCAGACTCCCCCACTACAGGAAACATCCTCTCCACATCCACTCTATCTGTATCCTCTCGTCCGAGACTCCCGCTCTACTTGAAACATCCTCTCCACATCCACTCTATCTGTGTCCTCTGGTCCTAGACTCCCCCACTACAGGAAACATCCTCTCTACATTCACTCTACCAGTGTCCTCTGGTCCTAGACACCCCACTATAGGAAACATCCTCTCCACATCCACTCTATCTGTGTCCTCTGGTCCTAGACTCCCCCACTACAGGAAACATCCTCTCTACATTCACTCTACCAGTGTCCTGTGGTCCTAGACTGCCCCACTACAGAAAAGATCCTCTCCACATCCACTCTATCTGTGTCCTCTGGTCCTAGACTCCCCCACGACAGGAAACATCCTCTCCACATCCACTCTATCTGTGTCCTCTGGTCCTAGACTCCCCCACTGCATGAAACATCCTCTCCACATTCACTCTATCTGTGTCCTCTGGTCCTAGACTCCCCCAAGACAGGAAACATCCTCTCCACATCCACACTATCAGTGTCCTCTGGTCCTAGACTCCCCCACTGCATGAACATCCTCTCCACATTCACTCTATCTGTGTCCTCTGGTCCTAGACTCCCCCACTACAGGAAACATCCTCTCCGCATCCACTCTATCTGTGTCCTCTGGTCCTAGACTCCCCCACTGCATGAAACATCCTTTCCACATTCACTCTATCTGTGTCCTCTGGTCCTAGACTCCCCCAAGACAGGAAACATCCTCTCCACATCCACTCTATCAGTGTGCTCTGGTCCTAGACTCCCCCACTGCATGACCATCCTCTCCACATTCACTCTATCTGTGTCCTCTGGTCCTAGACTCCCCCACTACAGGAAACATCCTCTCCACATCCACTCTATCTGTATCCTCTCGTCCGAGACTCCCGCTCTACTTGAAACATCCTCTCCACATCCACTCTATCTGTGTCCTCTGGTCCTAGACTCCCCCACTACAGGAAACATCCTCTCTACATTCGCTCTACCAGTGTCCTCTGGTCCTAGACACCCCACTATAGGAAACATCCTCTGCACATCCACACTATCTGTGTCCTCTGGTCCTAGACTCCCGCACTACCGGAAACATCGTCTCCACATTCACTCTATCAGTGTCCTCTGGTCGTAGACTCCCCCACTACAGGAAACATCCTCTCCACATCCACTCTATCGGTGTCTTCTGGTCCTAGACTCCCGCACTACCGGAAACATCGTCTCCACATCCACTCTATCAGTGTCCTCTGGTCCTAGACTCCCCCACTACAGGAAACATCCTCTCCACATCCACTCTATCTGTGTCCTCTGGTCCTAGACTCCCCCACTACAGGAAACATCCTCTCCACATCCACTCTATCTGTATCCTCTCGTCCGAGACTCCCGCTCTACTTGAAACATCCTCTCCACATCCACTCTATCTGTGTCCTCTGGTCCTAGACTCCCCCACTACAGGAAACATCCTCTCTACATTCACTCTACCAGTGTCCTCTGGTCCTAGACTGCCCCACTACTGAAAAGATCCTCTCCACATCCACTCTATCTGTGTCCTCTGCTCCTAGACTCCCCCTATATAGGAAACATCGTCTGCACATCCACTCTATCTGTGTCCTCTGGTCCTTGACTCTTCCACTACAGGAAACATCCGCTCCACATCCACGGAATCCGTGTCCTCTGGACCTAGACTCCCCCACTAAAGGAAAAATACTCTCCACATCCACTCTAACTGCGTCCTCTTGTCCAAGACTCCCCCACTACAAGAAATATCCACTCCACATCCACACTATCTCTGTCCTCTGGTCATAGACTCCCCCACTACAGGAAACATCCCCTCCACATCTACTCTACCTGTGTCCCCTGGTCCTAGACTCCACCACTACAGGAAACATCCACTCCACATCCACTGTATCTCTGCCCTGTTGTCCTACACTCCCCCACAATAGGAAACATATTCTCCACATCCACTCTATCTGTGTCCTCTGGTCCTAGACTCCCCCACTACAGGTAAAATCCTCTCCACATCCACTACATCTGTGTTCTCCGGTCCTGGACTCCCCCACGATAGGATACATCCTCTCCACATCCACCCTATCTGTGTCCTCTGGTCCTAGACTCCCCCACTACAGGAAACATCCTCTCCACTTCGACTCTATCTGTGTCCTCTGGTCCTAGGCTCCCCGATTACAGGAAACATACTCACCGCATCCACTCTATCTGTGTCCTCTGGTCCTAGACTCCCCCACGACAGGAAACATCCTCTCCACATCCACTCTATCTGTGTCCTCTGGTCCTAGACACCCCCACTACAGGAAACATCCTCTCCACATCCACTCTATCTGTGTCCTCTGGTCCTCGACTCACCCATTATAAGAAAGATCCTCTCCTCATTCACTCTATCTGTGTCCTCTGGTCCTAGACTCACCCACTATAGGAAACATCCTCTCCACATCCACTCTATCTGTGTCCTCTGGTCCTAGACTCCCCCCAGTACAGGAAACATCCTCTCCACATCCAGTCTATCTGTGTCCTCTGGTCCTAGACTCCCCCACGACAGGAAACATCCTCTCCACATCCACTCTATCTGTGTCCTCTGGTCCTAGACTCCCCCACTACATGAAACATCCTCTCCACATTCACTCTATCTGTGTCCTCTGGTCCTAGACTCCCCCAAGACAGGAAACATCCTCTCCACATCCACACTATCAGTGTCCTCTGGTCCTAGACTCCCCCACTGCATGAACATCCTCTCCACATTCACTCTATCTGTGTCCTCTGGTCCTAGACTCCCCCACTACAGGAAACATCCTCTCCACATCCACTCTATCTGTGTCCTCTGGTCCTAGACTCCCCCACTGCATGAAACATCCTTTCCACATTCACTCTATCTGTGTCCTCTGGTCCTAGACTCCCCCAAGACAGGAAACATCCTCTCCACATCCACTCTATCAGTGTCCTCTGGTCCTAGACTCCCCCACTGCATGACCATCCTCTCCACATTCACTCTATCTGTGTCCTCTGGTCCCAGACTCCCCCACTACAGGACACATCCTCTCCACATCCACTCTATCTGTATCCTCTCGTCCGAGACTCCCGCTCTACTTGAAACATCCTCTCCACATCCACTCTATCTGTGTCCTCTGGTCCTAGACTCCCCCACTACAGGAAACATCCTCTCTACATTCACTCTACCAGTGTCCTCTGGTCCTAGACTGCCCCACTACTGAAAAGATCCTCTCCACATCCACTCTATCTGTGTCCTCTGGTCCTAGACTCCCCCACGACAGGAAACATCCTCTCCACATCCACTCTATCTGTGTCCTCTGGTCCTAGACTCCCCCCACTACAGGAAACATCCTCTCCACATCCAGTCTATCTGAGTCCTCTGGTCCTAGACTCCCCCACTACAGGAAACATCCTCTCCACATCCACTCTATCTGTGTCCTCTGGTCCTAGACTCCCCCACTGCAGGAAACATCCTCTCCACATCAACTCTATCTGTGTCCTCTGGTCCTAGACTCCCCCACTACCGGAAACATCGTCTCCACATCCACTCTATCTGGGTCCTCTGGTCCTAGATTCCCCCACTACAGGAAACATCCTCTCCACTTCCACTCTATCTGTGTCCTCTGGTCCTAGACTCCCCCATTACCGGAAACATCGTCTCCACATCCACTACATCTGTGTCCTCTGGTCCTAGACTCCCCTACTACAGGAAACATCCTCTCCACATCCACTCTATCTGTGTCCTCTGGTCCTCCACTCACCCATTATAGGAAACATCCTCTCCTCATTCACTCTATCTGTGTCCTCTGGTCCTAGACTCCCCCACTATAGGAAACATCCTCTCCACATCCACTCTATCTGTGTCCTCTGGTCCTAGACTCCCCCCACTACAGGAAACATCCTCTCCACATCCAGTCTATCTGTGTCCTCTGGTCCTAGACTCCCCCACTGCATGAAACATCCTCTCCACATTCACTCTATCTGTGTCCTCTGGTCCTAGACTCCCCCACTGCATGAACATCCTCTCCACATTCACTCTATCTGTGTCCTCTGGTCCTAGACTCCCCCACTACAGGAAACATCCTCTCCACATCCACTCTATCTGTGTCCTCTCGTCCGATACTCCCGCTCTACTTGAAACATCCTCTCCACATCCACTCTATCTGTCTCCTCTGGTCCTAGACTCCCCCACTACAGGAAACATCCTCTCTACATTCACTCTAACTGTGTCCTCTGGTCCTAGACACCCCACTATAGGAAACATCCTCTGCACATCCACACTATCTGTGTCCTCTGGTCCTAGACTCCCGCACTACCGGAAACATAGTCTCCACATTCACTCTATCAGTGTCCTCTGGTCGTAGACTCCCCCACTACAGGAAACATCCTCTCCACATCCACTCTATCGGTGTCTTCTGGTCCTAGACTCCCGCACTACCGGAAACATCGTCTCCACATCCACTCTATCAGTGTCCTCTGGTCCTAGACTCCCCCACTACAGGAAACATCCTCTCCACATCCACTCTATCTGTGTCCTCTGGTCCTGGACTCCCCCACTGCAGGAAACATCCTATCCACATCCACTCTATCTGTGTCCTCTGGTCCTAGACTCCCCCACGACAGGAAACATCCTCTCCACATCCACTCTATCTCTGTCCTCTGGTCCTAGACTCACCCAGCACAGGAAAGATCCTCTCCACATCCACTCTATCAGTGTCCTCTGGTCCTCGACAGCCCCACTACAGGAAACATCTTCTCCACATTCACTCTATCTGTGTCCTCTGCTCCTAGACTCCCCCACTACAGGTAAAATCCTCTCCACATCCACTACATCTGTGTTCTCCGGTCCTGGACTCCCCCACGATAGGATACATCCTCTCCACATCCACCCTATCTGTGTCCTCTGGTCCTAGACTCCCCCACTACAGGAAACATCCTCTCCACTTCGACCCTATCTGTGTCCTCTGGTCCTAGGCTCCCCGATTACAGGAAACATACTCACCACATCCACTCTATCTGTGTCCTCTGGTCCTAGACTCCCCCACGACAGGAAACATCCTCTCCACATCCACTCTATCTGTGTCCTCTGGTCCTAGACACCCCCACTACAGGAAACATCCTCTCCACATCCACTCTATCTGTGTCCTCTGGTCCTCGACTCACCCATTATAGGAAAGATCCTCTCCTCATTCACTCTATCTGTGTCCTCTGGTCCTAGACTCACCCACTATAGGAAACATCCTCTCCACATCCACTCTATCTGTGTCCTCTGGTCCTAGACTCCCCCCACTACAGGAAACATCCTCTCCACATCCAGTCTATCTGTGTCCTCTGGTCCTAGACTCCCCCACGACAGGAAACATCCTCTCCACATCCACTCTATCTGTGTCCTCTGGTCCTAGACTCCCCCACTACATGAAACATCCTCTCCACATTCACTCTATCTGTGTCCTCTGGTCCTAGACTCCCCCAAGACAGGAAACATCCTCTCCACATCCACACTATCAGTGTCCTCTGGTCCTAGACTCCCCCACTGCATGAACATCCTCTCCACATTCACTCTATCTGTGTCCTCTGGTCCTAGACTCCCCCACTACAGGAAACATCCTCTCCACATCCACTCTATCTGTGTCCTCTGGTCCTAGACTCCCCCACTGCATGAAACATCCTTTCCACATTCACTCTATCTGTGTCCTCTGGTCCTAGACTCCCCCAAGACAGGAAACATCCTCTCCACATCCACTCTATCAGTGTCCTCTGGTCCTAGACTCCCCCACTGCATGACCATCCTCTCCACATTCACTCTATCTGTGTCCTCTGGTCCCAGACTCCCCCACTACAGGAAACATCCTCTCCACATCCACTCTATCTGTATCCTCTCGTCCGAGACTCCCGCTCTACTTGAAACATCCTCTCCACATCCACTCTATCTGTGTCCTCTGGTCCTAGACTCCCCCACTACAGGAAACATCCTCTCTACATTCACTCTACCAGTGTCCTCTGGTCCTAGACACCCCACTATAGGAAACATCCTCTCCACATCCACTCTATCTGTGTCCTCTGGTCCTAGACTCCCCCACTACAGGAAACATCCTCTCTACATTCACTCTACCAGTGTCCTCTGGTCCTAGACTGCCCCACTACAGAAAAGATCCTCTCCACATCCACTCTATCTGTGTCCTCTGGTCCTAGACTCCCCCACGACAGGAAACATCCTCTCCACATCCACTCTATCTGTGTCCTCTGGTCCTAGACTCCCCCACTGCATGAAACATCCTCTCCACATTCACTCTATCTGTGTCCTCTGGTCCTAGACTCCCCCAAGACAGGAAACATCCTCTCCACATCCACACTATCAGTGTCCTCTGGTCCTAGACTCCCCCACTGCATGAACATCCTCTCCACATTCACTCTATCTGTGTCCTCTGGTCCTAGACTCCCCCACTACAGGAAACATCCTCTCCGCATCCACTCTATCTGTGTCCTCTGGTCCTAGACTCCCCCACTGCATGAAACATCCTTTCCACATCCACTCTATCTGTGTCCTCTGGTCCTAGACTCCCCCACTACATGAAACATCCTCTCCACATTCACTCTATCTGTGTCCTCTGGTCCTAGACTCCCCCAAGACAGGAAACATCCTCTCCACATCCACACTATCAGTGTCCTCTGGTCCTAGACTCCCCCACTGCATGAACATCCTCTCCACATTCACTCTATCTGTGTCCTCTGGTCCTAGACTCCCCCACTACAGGAAACATCCTCTCCACATCCACTCTATCTGTGTCCTCTGGTCCTAGACTCCCCCACTGCATGAAACATCCTTTCCACATTCACTCTATCTGTGTCCTCTGGTCCTAGACTCCCCCAAGACAGGAAACATCCTCTCCACATCCACTCTATCAGTGTCCTCTGGTCCTAGACTCCCCCACTGCATGACCATCCTCTCCACATTCACTCTATCTGTGTCCTCTGGTCCCAGACTCCCCCACTACAGGAAACATCCTCTCCACATCCACTCTATCTGTATCCTCTCGTCCGAGACTCCCGCTCTACTTGAAACATCCTCTCCACATCCACTCTATCTGTGTCCTCTGGTCCTAGACTCCCCCACTACAGGAAACATCCTCTCTACATTCACTCTACCAGTGTCCTCTGGTCCTAGACACCCCACTATAGGAAACATCCTCTCCACATCCACTCTATCTGTGTCCTCTGGTCCTAGACTCCCCCACTACAGGAAACATCCTCTCTACATTCACTCTACCAGTGTCCTCTGGTCCTAGACTGCCCCACTACAGAAAAGATCCTCTCCACATCCACTCTATCTGTGTCCTCTGGTCCTAGACTCCCCCACGACAGGAAACATCCTCTCCACATCCACTCTATCTGTGTCCTCTGGTCCTAGACTCCCCCACTGCATGAAACATCCTCTCCACATTCACTCTATCTGTGTCCTCTGGTCCTAGACTCCCCCAAGACAGGAAACATCCTCTCCACATCCACACTATCAGTGTCCTCTGGTCCTAGACTCCCCCACTGCATGAACATCCTCTCCACATTCACTCTATCTGTGTCCTCTGGTCCTAGACTCCCCCACTACAGGAAACATCCTCTCCGCATCCACTCTATCTGTGTCCTCTGGTCCTAGACTCCCCCACTGCATGAAACATCCTTTCCACATTCACTCTATCTGTGTCCTCTGGTCCTAGACTCCCCCAAGACAGGAAACATCCTCTCCACATCCACTCTATCAGTGTGCTCTGGTCCTAGACTCCCCCACTGCATGACCATCCTCTCCACATTCACTCTATCTGTGTCCTCTGGTCCTAGACTCCCCCACTACAGGAAACATCCTCTCCACATCCACTCTATCTGTATCCTCTCGTCCGAGACTCCCGCTCTACTTGAAACATCCTCTCCACATCCACTCTATCTGTGTCCTCTGGTCCTAGACTCCCCCACTACAGGAAACATCCTCTCTACATTCGCTCTACCAGTGTCCTCTGGTCCTAGACACCCCACTATAGGAAACATCCTCTGCACATCCACACTATCTGTGTCCTCTGGTCCTAGACTCCCGCACTACCGGAAACATCGTCTCCACATTCACTCTATCAGTGTCCTCTGGTCGTAGACTCCCCCACTACAGGAAACATCCTCTCCACATCCACTCTATCGGTGTCTTCTGGTCCTAGACTCCCGCACTACCGGAAACATCGTCTCCACATCCACTCTATCAGTGTCCTCTGGTCCTAGACTCCCCCACTACAGGAAACATCCTCTCCACATCCACTCTATCTGTGTCCTCTGGTCCTAGACTCCCCCACTGCAGGAAACATCCTATCCACATCCACTCTATCTGTGTCCTCTGGTCCTAGACTCCCCCACGACAGGAAACATCCTCTCCACATCCACTCTATCTCTGTCCTCTGGTCCTAGACTCACCCAGCACAGGAAGGATCCTCTCCACATCCACTCTATCAGTGTCCTCTGGTCCTCGACAGCCCCACTACAGGAAATATCTTCTCCACATTCACTCTATCTGTGTCCTCTGCTCCTAGACTCCCCCTATATAGGAAACATCCTCTCCACATCCACTCTATCAGTGTCCTCTGGTCCTAGACTCCCCCACTACAGGAAACATCCTCTCCACATCCACTCTATCTGTATCCTCTCGTCCGAGACTCCCGCTCTACTTGAAACATCCTCTCCACATCCACTCTATCTGTGTCCTCTGGTCCTAGACTCCCCCACTACAGGAAACATCCTCTCTACATTCACTCTACCAGTGTCCTCTGGTCCTAGACACCCCACTATAGGAAACATCCTCTCCACATCCACTCTATCTGTGTCCTCTGGTCCTAGACTCCCCCACTACAGGAAACATCCTCTCTACATTCACTCTACCAGTGTCCTGTGGTCCTAGACTGCCCCACTACAGAAATGATCCTCTCCACATCCACTCTATCTGTGTCCTCTGGTCCTAGACTCCCCCACGACAGGAAACATCCTCTCCACATCCACTCTATCTGTGTCCTCTGGTCCTAGACTCCCCCACTGCATGAAACATCCTCTCCACATTCACTCTATCTGTGTCCTCTGGTCCTAGACTCCCCCAAGACAGGAAACATCCTCTCCACATCCACACTATCAGTGTCCTCTGGTCCTAGACTCCCCCACTGCATGAACATCCTCTCCACATTCACTCTATCTGTGTCCTCTGGTCCTAGACTCCCCCACTACAGGAAACATCCTCTCCGCATCCACTCTATCTGTGTCCTCTGGTCCTAGACACCCCCACTGCATGAAACATCCTTTCCACATTCACTCTATCTGTGTCCTCTGGTCCTAGACTCCCCCAAGACAGGAAACATCCTCTCCACATCCACTCTATCAGTGTGCTCTGGTCCTAGACTCCCCCACTGCATGACCATCCTCTCCACATTCACTCTATCTGTGTCCTCTGGTCCTAGACTCCCCCACTACAGGAAACATCCTCTCCACATCCACTCTATCTGTATCCTCTCGTCCGAGACTCCCGCTCTACTTGAAACATCCTCTCCACATCCACTCTATCTGTGTCCTCTGGTCCTAGACTCCCCCACTACAGGAAACATCCTCTCTACATTCGCTCTACCAGTGTCCTCTGGTCCTAGACACCCCACTATAGGAAACATCCTCTGCACATCCACACTATCTGTGTCCTCTGGTCCTAGACTCCCGCACTACCGGAAACATCGTCTCCACATTCACTCTATCAGTGTCCTCTGGTCGTAGACTCCCCCACTACAGGAAACATCCTCTCCACATCCACTCTATCGGTGTCTTCTGGTCCTAGACTCCCGCACTACCGGAAACATCGTCTCCACATCCACTCTATCAGTGTCCTCTGGTCCTAGACTCCCCCACTACAGGAAACATCCTCTCCACATCCACTCTATCTGTGTCCTCTGGTCCTAGACTCCCCCACTGCAGGAAACATCCTATCCACATCCACTCTATCTGTGTCCTCTGGTCCTAGACTCCCCCACGACAGGAAACATCCTCTCCACATCCACTCTATCTCTGTCCTCTGGTCCTAGACTCACCCAGCACAGGAAAGATCCTCTCCACATCCACTCTATCAGTGTCCTCTGGTCCTCGACAGCCCCACTACAGGAAATATCTTCTCCACATTCACTCTATCTGTGTCCTCTGCTCCTAGACTCCCCCTATATAGGAAACATCGTCTGCACATCCACTCTATCTGTGTCCTCTGGTCCTTGACTCTTCCACTACAGGAAACATCCGCTCCACATCCACGGAATCCGTGTCCTCTGGTCATAGACTCCCCCACTACAGGAAACATCCCCTCCACATCTACTCTACCTGTGTCCCCTGGTCCTAGACTCCACCACTACAGGAAACATCCACTCCACATCCACTGTATCTGTGCCCTGTTGTCCTAGACTCCCCCACAATAGGAAACATATTCTCCACATCCACTCTATCTGTGTCCTCTGGTGCTAGACCTCCCCTCTAAAGGAAATACCCTCTCCACATCCACTCTATCAGTGTCCGCTGGTCCTAGACTCCCCCACTATAGGAAACATCCTCTCCACATCCACTCTATCTGTGTCCTCTGGTCCTAGACTCCCCCACTACAGGTAAAATCCTCTCCACATCCACTACATCTGTGTTCTCCGGTCCTGGACTCCCCCACGATAGGATACATCCTCTCCACATCCACCCTATCTGTGTCCTCTGGTCCTAGACTCCCCCACTACAGGAAACATCCTCTCCACATCCACTCTATCTGTGTCCTCTGGTCCTAGACTCCTCCACTACAGGAAACATCCGCTCCACATCCACTCTATCTGTGTCCTCTGGTCCTAGACTCCCCCACTACAGGAAACATCCTCTCCACTTCCACACTATCTGTGTCCTCTGGTCCTAGGCTCCCCGATTACAGGAAACATACTCACCACATCCACTCTATCTGTGTCCTCTGGTCCTAGACTCCCCCACGACAGGAAACATCCTCTCCACATCCACTCTATCTGTGTCCTCTGGTCCTAGACTACCCCCACTACAGGAAACATCCTCTCCACATCCACTCTATCTGTGTCCTCTGGTCCTCGACTCACCCATTATAGGAAACATCCTCTCCTCATTCACTCTATCAGTGTCCTCTGGTCCTAGACTCCCCCACTATAGGAAACATCCTCTCCACATCCACTCTATCTGTGTCCTCTGGTCCTAGACTCCCCCCACTACAGGAAACATCCTCTCCACATCCAGTCTATCTGTGTCCTCTGGTCCTAGACTCCCCCACGACAGGAAACATCCTCTCCACATCCACTCTATCTGAACCTCTGGTCCTAGACTCCCCCACTGCATGAAACATCTTCTCCACATTCACTCCATCTGTGTCCTCTGGTCCTAGACTCCCCCAAGAAAGGGAACATCCTCTCCACATCCACTCTATCAGTGTCCTCTGGTCCTAGACTCCCCCACTGCATGAACATCCTCTCCACATTCACTCTATCTGTGTCCTCTGGTCCTAGACTCCCCCACTACAGGAAACATTCTCTCCACATCCACTCTATCTGTGTCCTCTCGTCCGAGACTCCCGCTCTACTTGAAACATCCTCTCCACATCCACTCTATCTGTGTCCTCTGGTCCTAGACTCCCCCTCTACAGGAAACTTCCTCTCTACATTCACTCTAGCTGTGTCCTCTGGTCCTAGACACCCCACTATAGGAAACATCCTCTGCACATCCACACTATCTGTGTCCTCTGGTCCTAGACTCCCGCACTACCGGAAACATCGTCTCCACATTCACTCTATCAGTGTCCTCTGGTCGTAGACTCCCCCACTACAGGAAACATCCTCTCCACATCCACTCTATCGGTGTCTTCTGGTCCTAGACTCCCGCACTACCGGAATCATCGTCTCCACATCCACTCTATCAGTGTCCTCTGGTCCTAGACTCCCCCACTACAGGAAACATACTCTCCACATCCACTCTATCTGTGTCCTCTGGTCCTAGACTCCCCCACTGCAGGAAACATCCTCTCCACTTCCACTCTATCTGTGTCCTCTGGTCCTAGACTCCCCCACGACAGGAAACATCCTCTCCACATCCACTCTATCTGTGTCCTCTGGTCCTAGACTCCCCCACTACCGGAAACATCGTCTCCACATCCACTCTATCTGTGTCCTCTGGTCCTAGATTCCCCCACTACAGGAAACATCCTCTCCACTTCCACTCTATCTGTGTCCTCTGGTCCTAGACTCCCCCATTACCGGAAACATCGTCTCCACATCCACTACAACTGTGTCCTTTAGTCCTAGACTCCCCTACTACAGGAAACATCCTCTCCACATCCACTCTATCAGTGTCCTCTGGTCCTAGACTCCCCCACTACAGGAAACATCCTCTCCACATCCACTCTATCTGTGTCCTCTGGTCCTAGACTCCCCCACTACAGGAAACATCCTCTGCACATCCACACTATCTGTGTCCTCTGGTCCTAGACTCCCGCACTACCGGAAACATCGTCTCCACATTCACTCTATCAGTGTCCTCTGGTCGTAGACTCCCCCACTACAGGAAACATCCTCTCCACATCCACTCTATCTGTGTCTTCTGGTCCTAGACTCCCGCACTACCGGAAACATCGTCTCCACATCCACTTTATCAGTGTCCTCTGGTCCTAGACTCCCCCACTACAGGAAACATCCTCTCCTCATTCACTCTATCTGTGTCCTCTGGTCCTAGACTCCCCCACTACAGGAAACATCCTCTCCGCATCCACTCTATCTGTGTCCTCTGGTCCTAGACTCCCCCACTGCATGAAACATCCTTTCCACATTCACTCTATCTGTGTCCTCTGGTCCTAGACTCCCCCAAGACAGGAAACATCCTCTCCACATCCACTCTATCAGTGTGCTCTGGTCCTAGACTCCCCCACTGCATGACCATCCTCTCCACATTCACTCTATCTGTGTCCTCTGGTCCTAGACTCCCCCACTACAGGAAACATCCTCTCCACATCCACTCTATCTGTATCCTCTCGTCCGAGACTCCCGCTCTACTTGAAACATCCTCTCCACATCCACTCTATCTGTGTCCTCTGGTCCTAGACTCCCCCACTACAGGAAACATCCTCTCTACATTCGCTCTACCAGTGTCCTCTGGTCCTAGACACCCCACTATAGGAAACATCCTCTGCACATCCACACTATCTGTGTCCTCTGGTCCTAGACTCCCGCACTACCGGAAACATCGTCTCCACATTCACTCTATCAGTGTCCTCTGGTCGTAGACTCCCCCACTACAGGAAACATCCTCTCCACATCCACTCTATCGGTGTCTTCTGGTCCTAGACTCCCGCACTACCGGAAACATCGTCTCCACATCCACTCTATCAGTGTCCTCTGGTCCTAGACTCCCCCACTACAGGAAACATCCTCTCCACATCCACTCTATCTGTGTCCTCTGGTCCTAGACTCCACCACGACAGGAAACATCCTCTCCACATCCACTCTATCTCTGTCCTCTGGTCCTAGACTCACCCAGCACAGGAAAGATCCTCTCCACATCCACTCTATCAGTGTCCTCTGGTCCTCGACAGCCCCACTACAGGAAATATCTTCTCCACATTCACTCTATCTGTGTCCTCTGCTCCTAGACTCCCCCTATATAGGAAACATCGTCTGCACATCCACTCTATCTGTGTCCTCTGGTCCTTGACTCTTCCACTACAGGAAACATCCGCTCCACATCCACGGAATCCGTGTCCTCTGGTCATAGACTCCCCCACTACAGGAAACATCCCCTCCACATCTACTCTACCTGTGTCCCCTGGTCCTAGACTCCACCACTACAGGAAACATCCACTCCACATCCACTGTATCTGTGCCCTGTTGTCCTAGACTCCCCCACAATAGGAAACATATTCTCCACATCCACTCTATCTGTGTCCTCTGGTGCTAGACTCCCCTCTACAGGAAATACCCTCTCCACATCCACTCTATCAGTGTCCGCTGGTCCTAGACTCCCCCACTATAGGAAACATCCTCTCCACATCCACTCTATCTGTGTCCTCTGGTCCTAGACTCCCCCACAACAGGTAAAATCCTCTCCACATCCACTACATCTGTGTTCTCCGGTCCTGGACTCCCCCACGATAGGATACATCCTCTCCACATCCACCCTATCTGTGTCCTCTGGTCCTCGACTCACCCATTATAGGAAACATCCTCTCCTCATTCACTCTATCTGTGTCCTCTGGTCCTAGACTCCCCCACTACAGGAAACTTCCTCTCTACATTCACTCTAGCTGTGTCCTCTGGTCCTAGACACCCCACTATAGGAAACATCCTCTGCACATCCACACTATCTGTGTCCTCTGGTCCTAGACTCCCGCACTACCGGAAACATCGTCTCCACATTCACTCTATCAGTGTCCTCTGGTCGTAGACTCCCCCACTACAGGAAACATCCTCTCCACATCCACTCTATCGGTGTCTTCTGGTCCTAGACTCCCGCACTACCGGAATCATCGTCTCCACATCCACTCTATCAGTGTCCTCTGGTCCTAGACTCCCCCACTACAGGAAACATACTCTCCACATCCACTCTATCTGTGTCCTCTGGTCCTAGACTCCCCCACTGCAGGAAACATCCTCTCCACTTCCACTCTATCTGTGTCCTCTGGTCCTAGACTCCCCCACGACAGGTAACATCCTCTCCACATCCACTCTATCTGTGTCCTCTGGTCCTAGACTCCCCCACTACCGGAATCATCGTCTCCACATCCACTCTATCAGTGTCCTCTGGTCCTAGACTCCCCCACTACAGGAAACATTCTCTCCACATCCACTCTATCTGTGTCCTCTGGTCCTAGACTCCCCCACTGCAGGAAACATCCTCTCCACTTCCACTCTATCTGTGTCCTCTGGTCCTAGATTCCCCCACTACAGGAAACATCCTCTCCACTTCCACTCTATCTGTGTTCTCTGGTCCTAGACTCCCCCATTACCGGAAACATCGTCTCCACATCCACTACAACTGTGTCCTCTAGTCCTAGACTCCCCTACTACAGGAAACATCCTCTCCACATCCACTCTATCAGTGTCCTCTGGTCCTAGACTCCCCCACTACAGGAAACATCCTCTCCACATCCACACTATCTGTGTCCTCTGGTCCTAGACTCCCGCACTACCGGAAACATCGTCTCCACATTCACTCTATCAGTGTCCTCTGGTCGTAGACTCCCCCACTACAGGAAACATCCTCTCCACATCCACTCTATCTGTGTCTTCTGGTCCTAGACTCCCGCACTACCGGAAACATCGTCTCCACATCCACTTTATCAGTGTCCTCTGGTCCTAGACTCCCCCACTACAGGAAACATCCTCTCCTCATTCACTCTATCTGTGTCCTCTGGTCCTCGACTCCCCCACTACAGGAAAGATCCTCTGCACATCCACTCTATCTGTGTCCTCTTGTCCTAGACTCCCCCACTACAGAAAAGATCCTCTGCACATCCACTCTATCTGTGTCCTCTTGTCCTAGACTCCCCCACTACAAGAAACATCCTCTCCACATCCACTCAATCAGTGTCCTCTTGTCCTAGACTCGCCCTCTACAGGAAACATCCTCTCCACATCCACTCTATCAGTGTCCTCTGGTTCTAGGCTCCCCCACTACAGGAAACATCCTCTCCACATCCACTCTATCAGTGTCCTCTGGTCCTAGGCTCCCCCACTACAGGAAACAGCCTCTCCACATCCGCTCTATCTGTGTACTCTGGTCCTAGACACACCCACTACAGTAAACATCCTCTCCTCATCCACTCTATCTGTGTCCTCTGGTCCTAGACTCACACACCACAGGAAAGATCCTCTCCACATCCACTCTATCACTGTCCTCTGGTCCTAGACAGCCCCACTACAGGAAACATCATCTCCACATTCACTCTATCTGTGCCCTCTGCTCCTAGACTCCCCCTATATAGGAAACATCGTCTGCACATCCACTCAATCTGTGTCCTCTGGTCCTAGACTCACCCACTACAGGAAACATCCTCTCCACATCCACTCTATCCGTACCCTCTGGTCCTAGACTGCCCCACTACAGAAAAGATCCTCTCCACATCCACTCTATCAGTGCCCTCTGGTCCTTGGCTCCCCCACTACAGGAAACAGCCTCTCCACATCCGCTCTATCTGTGTACTCTGGTCCTAGACTCCCCCTATACAGGAAACATCCTCCCCACATCCACTCTATCTGTGTCCTCTGGTCCTAGACTCGCCCTCTACAGGAAACATCCTCTCCACATCCACTCTATCAGTGTCCTCTGGTCCTAGGCTCCCCCACTACAGGAAACAGCCTCTCCACATCCGCTCTATCTGTGTACTCTGGTCCTAGACACACCCACTACAGGAAACATCCTCTCCTCATCCACTCTATCTGTGTCCTCTGGTCCTAGACTCACCCACCACAGGAAAGATCCTCTCCACATTCACTCTATCTGTGTCCTCTGCTCCTAGACTCCCCCTATATAGGAAACATCGTCTGCACATCCACTCTATCTGTGTCCTCTGGTCCTAGACTCCCCCACTACAGGTAAAATCCTCTCCACATCCACACTATCTGTCTCCTCGGGTCCTAGATTCACCCACTATAGGAAACATCCTCTCCACATCCACTCTATCCGTGCCCTCTGGTCCTAGACTGCCCCACTTCAGAAAAGATCCTCTCCACATCCACTCTATCAGTGTCCTCTGGTCCTTGGCTCCCCCACTACAGGAAACAGCCTCTCCACATCCGCTCTATCTGTGTACTCTGGTCCTAGACTCCCCCTATACAGGAAACATCCTCCCCACATCCACTCTATCTGTATCCTCTGTTCCTAGATACACCCACTACAGGAAGCATCCTCTCCACATCCACTCTATCTCTGTCCTCTGGTCCTAGACTCACCCAGCACAGGAAAGATCCTCTCCACATCCACTCTATCAGTGTCCTGGGTCCTCGACAGCCCCACTACAGGAAACATCTTCTCCACATTCACTCTATCTGTGTCCTCTGCTCCTAGACTCCCCCTATATAGGAAACACCGTCTGCACATCCACTCTGTCTGTGTCCTCTGCACCTAGACTCCCCCACTATAGGGAAAATACTCTCCACATCCACTCTAACTGCGTCCTCTTGTCCAAGACTCCCCCACTACAAGAAATATCCACTCCACATCCACACTATCTGTGTCCTCTGGTCATAGACTGCCCCACTACAGGTAAAATCCTCTCCACATCCACTATATCTGTGTTCTCCGGTACTGGACTCCCCCACGATAGGATACATCCTCTCCACATCCACCCTATCTGTGTCCTCTGGTCCTTGACTCCCCCACTACAGGATACATCCGCTCCACATCCACTCTATCTGTGTCCTCGGTCCTAGACTCACCCATTATAGGAAACATCCTCTCCTCATTCACTCTATCTGTGTCCTCTGGTCCTAGACTCCCCCACTATAGGAAACATCCTCTGCACATCCACTCTATCTGTGTCCTCTTGTCCTAGACTCCCCCACTACAAGAAACAGCCTCTCCACATCCACTCTATCTGTGTCCTCTGGTCCTAGACTCACCCACCACAGGTAAGATCCTCTCCACATCCACTCTATCAGTGTCCTCTGATCCTAGACAGCCCCACTACAGGAAACATTTTCTCCACATTCACTCTATCAGTGACCTCTGCTCCTAGACTCCCCCTATATAGGAAACATCGTCTGCACATCCACTCTATCTGTCACCTCTCGTCCTAGACTCCCCCACTACAGGTAAAATCCTTTCCACATCCACTATATCTGTGTTCTCCGGTCCTGGACTCCCCCACTACAAGAAATATCCACTGCACATCCACACTATCTGTGTCCTCTGATCATAGACTGCAGCACTACAGGAAACATCCCCTCCACATCCACTCTACCTGTGTCCTCTGGTCCTAGACTCCACCACTACAGGAAACATCCTCTCCACATCCACTCTATCTGTGCCCTGTTGTCCTAGACTCCCCCACAATAGGAAACACATTCTCCACATCCACTCTATCTGTGTCCTCTGGTGCTAGACTCCCCACTATAGGAAACACCCTCTCCACATCCACTCTATCTGTGTCCTCTGGTCCTAGACTCCCCCACTACAGATAAAATCCTCTCCACATCCACTGTATCTGTGTTCTCCGGTCCTGGAATCCCCCACGATAGGAAACATCCTCTCCACATCCACAGTATCTGTGTCCTCTGATCATAGACTGCAGCACTACAGGAAACATCCCCTCCACATCCACTCTACCTGTGTCCTCTGGTCCTAGACTCCCCCACTACAGGAAACATCCTCTCCACATCCACTCTATCTGTGCCCTCTGGTCCCAGACTGCCCCACTACAGAAAAGATCCTCTCCACATCCACTCTATCTGTGTCCTCTGGTCCTAGACTCCCCCACGACAGGAAACATCCTCTCCACATCCACTCTATCTGTGTCCTCTGGTCCTAGACTCCCCCCACTACAGGAAACATCCTCTCCACATCCACTCTATATATGTCCTCTGGTCCTCGACTCACCCATTATAGGAAACATCCTCTCCTCATTCACTCTATCTGTGTCCTCTGGTCCTAGACTCCCCCCACTACAGGAAACATCCTCTCCACATCCAGTCTATCTGTGTCCTCTGGTCCTAGACTCCCCCACGACAGGAAACATCCTCTCCACATCCACTCTATCTGTGTCCTCTGGTCCTAGACTCCCCCACTACATGAAACATCCTCTCCACATTCACTCTATCTGTGTCCTCTGGTCCTAGACTCCCCCAAGACAGGAAACATCCTCTCCACATCCACACTATCAGTGTCCTCTGGTCCTAGACTCCCCCACTGCATGAACATCCTCTCCACATTCACTCTATCTGTGTCCTCTGGTCCTAGACTCCCCCACTACAGGAAACATCCTCTCCACATCCACTCTATCTGTGTCCACTGGTCCTAGACTCCCCCACTACAGGGAACATCCTCTCCACATCCACTCTATCTGTGGTCCTAGACTCCCCCACTACAGGGAACATCCTCTCCACATCCACTCTGTCTGTGTACTCTGGTCCTAGACTCACCCATTATAGGAAACATCCTCTCCTCATTCACTCTATCTGTGTCCTCTGGTCCTAGACTCCCCCACTATAGGAAACATCCTCTGCACATCCACTCTATCTGTGTCCTCTTGTCCTAGACTCCCCCACTACAAGAAACAGCCTCTCCACATCCACTCTATCTGTGTCCTCTGGTCCTAGACTCCCCCACGACAGGAAACATCCTATCCACATCCACTCTATCTGTGTCCTCTGGTCCTAGACACCCCCACTACAGGAAACATCCTCTCCACATCCACTCTATCTGTGTCCTCTGGTCCTCGACTCACCCATTATAGGAAAGATCCTCTCCTCATTCACTCTATCTGTGTCCTCTGGTCCTAGACTCACCCACTATAGGAAACATCCTCTCCACATCCACTCTATCTGTGTCCTCTGGTCCTAGACTCCCCCCACTACAGGAAACATCCTCTCCACATCCAGTCTATCTGTGTCCTCTGTTCCTAGACTCCCCCACGACAGGAAACATCCTCTCCACATCCACTCTATCTGTGTCCTCTGGTCCTAGACTCCCCCACTACATGAAACATCCTCTCCACATTCACTCTATCTGTGTCCTCTGGTCCTAGACTCCCCCAAGACAGGAAACATCCTCTCCACATCCACACTATCAGTGTCCTCTGGTCCTAGACTCCCCCACTGCATGAACATCCTCTCCACATTCACTCTATCTGTGTCCTCTGGTCCTAGACTCCCCCACTACAGGAAACATCCTCTCCACATCCACTCTATCTGTGTCTTCTGGTCCTAGACTCCCCCACGGCATGAAACATCCTTTCCACATTCACTCTATCCGTGTCCTCTGGTCCTAGACTCCCCCAAGACAGGAAACATCCTCTCCACATCCACTCTATCAGTGTCCTCTGGTCCTAGACTCCCCCACTGCATGACCATCCTCTCCACATTCACTCTATCTGAGTCCTCTGGTCCCAGACTCCCCCACTACAGGCAACATCCTCTCCACATCCACTCTATCTGTATCCTCTCCTCCGAGACTCCCGCTCTACTTGAAACATCCTCTCCACATCCACTCTATCTGTGTCCTCTGGTCCTAGACTCCCCCACTACAGGAAACATCCTCTCTTCATTCACTCTACCAGTGTCCTCTGGTCCTAGACACCCCACTATAGGAAACATCCTCTCCACATCCACTCTATCTGTGTCCTCTGGTCCTAGACTCCCCCACTACAGGAAACATCCTCTATACATTCACTCTACCAGTGTCCTCTGGTCCTAGACTGCCCCACTACAGAAAAGATCCTCTCCACATCCACTCTATCTGTGTCCTCTGGTCCTAGACTCCCCCACGACAGGAAACATCCTCTCCACATCCACTCTATCTGTGTCCTCTGGTCCTAGACTCCCCCCACTACAGGAAACATCCTCTCCACATCCAGTCTATCTGTGTCCTCTGGTCCTAGACTCCCCCACGACAGGAAACATCCTCTCCACATCCACTCTATCTGTGTCCTCTGGTCCTAGACTCCCCCACTGCATGAAACATCCTCTCCACATTCACTCTCTCTGTGTCCTCTGGTCCTAGACTCCCCCAAGACAGGAAACATCCTCTCCACATCCACACTATCAGTGTCCTCTGGTCCTAGACTCCCCCACTGCATGAACATCCTCTCCACATTCACTCTATCTGTGTCCTCTGGTCCTAGACTCCCCCACTACAGGAAACATCCTCTCCGCATCCACTCTATCTGTGTCCTCTGGTCCTAGACTCCCCCACTGCATGAAACATCCTTTCCACATTCACTCTATCTGTGTCCTCTGGTCCTAGACTCCCCCAAGACAGGAAACATCCTCTCCACATCCACTCTATCAGTGTGCTCTGGTCCTAGACTCCCCCACTGCATGACCATCCTCTCCACATTCACTCTATCTGTGTCCTCTGGTCCTAGACTCCCCCACTACAGGAAACATCCTCTCCACATCCACTCTATCTGTATCCTCTCGTCCGAGACTCCCGCTCTACTTGAAACATCCTCTCCACATCCACTCTATCTGTGTCCTCTGGTCCTAGACTCCCCCACTACAGGAAACATCCTCTCTACATTCGCTCTACCAGTGTCCTCTGGTCCTAGACACCCCACTATAGGAAACATCCTCTGCACATCCACACTATCTGTGTCCTCTGGTCCTAGACTCCCGCACTACCGGAAACATCGTCTCCACATTCACTCTATCAGTGTCCTCTGGTCGTAGACTCCCCAACTACAGGAAACATCCTCTCCACATCCACTCTATCGGTGTCTTCTGGTCCTAGACTCCCGCACTACCGGAAACATCGTCTCCACATCCACTCTATCAGTGTCCTCTGGTCCTAGACTCACCCACTATAGGAAACATCCTCTCCACATCCACTCTATCTGTGTCCTCTGGTCCTAGACTCCCCCCACTACAGGAAACATCCTCTCCACATCCAGTCTATCTGTGTCCTCTGTTCCTAGACTCCCCCACGACAGGAAACATCCTCTCCACATCCACTCTATCTGTGTCCTCTGGTCCTAGACTCCCCCACTACATGAAACATCCTCTCCACATTCACTCTATCTGTGTCCTCTGGTCCTAGACTCCCCCAAGACAGGAAACATCCTCTCCACATCCACACTATCAGTGTCCTCTGGTCCTAGACTCCCCCACTGCATGAACATCCTCTCCACATTCACTCTATCTGTGTCCTCTGGTCCTAGACTCCCCCACTACAGGAAACATCCTCTCCACATCCACTCTATCTGTGTCTTCTGGTCCTAGACTCCCCCACGGCATGAAACATCCTTTCCACATTCACTCTATCCGTGTCCTCTGGTCCTAGACTCCCCCAAGACAGGAAACATCCTCTCCACATCCACTCTATCAGTGTCCTCTGGTCCTAGACTCCCCCACTGCATGACCATCCTCTCCACATTCACTCTATCTGTGTCCTCTGGTCCCAGACTCCCCCACTACAGGCAACATCCTCTCCACATCCACTCTATCTGTATCCTCTCCTCCGAGACTCCCGCTCTACTTGAAACATCCTCTCCACATCCACTCTATCTGTGTCCTCTGGTCCTAGACTCCCCCACTACAGGAAACATCCTCTCTTCATTCACTCTACCAGTGTCCTCTGGTCCTAGACACCCCACTATAGGAAACATCCTCTCCACATCCACTCTATCTGTGTCCTCTGGTCCTAGACTCCCCCACTACAGGAAACATCCTCTATACATTCACTCTACCAGTGTCCTCTGGTCCTAGACTGCCCCACTACAGAAAAGATCCTCTCCACATCCACTCTATCTGTGTCCTCTGGTCCTAGACTCCCCCACGACAGGAAACATCCTCTCCACATCCACTCTATCTGTGTCCTCTGGTCCTAGACTCCCCCCACTACAGGAAACATCCTCTCCACATCCAGTCTATCTGTGTCCTCTGGTCCTAGACTCCCCCACGACAGGAAACATCCTCTCCACATCCACTCTATCTGTGTCCTCTGGTCCTAGACTCCCCCACTGCATGAAACATCCTCTCCACATTCACTCTCTCTGTGTCCTCTGGTCCTAGACTCCCCCAAGACAGGAAACATCCTCTCCACATCCACACTATCAGTGTCCTCTGGTCCTAGACTCCCCCACTGCATGAACATCCTCTCCACATTCACTCTATCTGTGTCCTCTGGTCCTAGACTCCCCCACTACAGGAAACATCCTCTCCGCATCCACTCTATCTGTGTCCTCTGGTCCTAGACTCCCCCACTGCATGAAACATCCTTTCCACATTCACTCTATCTGTGTCCTCTGGTCCTAGACTCCCCCAAGACAGGAAACATCCTCTCCACATCCACTCTATCAGTGTGCTCTGGTCCTAGACTCCCCCACTGCATGACCATCCTCTCCACATTCACTCTATCTGTGTCCTCTGGTCCTAGACTCCCCCACTACAGGAAACATCCTCTCCACATCCACTCTATCTGTATCCTCTCGTCCGAGACTCCCGCTCTACTTGAAACATCCTCTCCACATCCACTCTATCTGTGTCCTCTGGTCCTAGACTCCCCCACTACAGGAAACATCCTCTCTACATTCGCTCTACCAGTGTCCTCTGGTCCTAGACACCCCACTATAGGAAACATCCTCTGCACATCCACACTATCTGTGTCCTCTGGTCCTAGACTCCCGCACTACCGGAAACATCGTCTCCACATTCACTCTATCAGTGTCCTCTGGTCGTAGACTCCCCAACTACAGGAAACATCCTCTCCACATCCACTCTATCGGTGTCTTCTGGTCCTAGACTCCCGCACTACCGGAAACATCGTCTCCACATCCACTCTATCAGTGTCCTCTGGTCCTAGACTCCCCCACTACAGGAAACATCCTCTCCACATCCACTCTATCTGTGTCCTCTGGTCCTAGACTCCCCCACTGCAGGAAACATCCTATCCACATCCACTCTATCTGTGTCCTCTGGTCCTAGACTCCCCCACGACAGGAAACATCCTCTCCACATCCACTCTATCTCTGTCCTCTGGTCCTAGACTCACCCAGCACAGGAAAGATCCTCTCCACATCCACTCTATCAGTGTCCTCTGGTCCTCGACAGCCCCACTACAGGAAATATCTTCTCCACATTCACTCTATCTGTGTCCTCTGGTCCTAGACTCCCCCTATATAGGAAACATCGTCTGCACATCCACTCTATCTGTGTCCTCTGGTCCTTGACTCTTCCACTACAGGAAACATCCGCTCCACATCCACGGAATCCGTGTCCTCTGGTCATAGACTCCCCCACTACAGGAAACATCCCCTCCACATCTACTCTACCTGTGTCCCCTGGTCCTAGACCACCACTACAGGAAACATCCACTCCACATCCACTGTATCTGTGCCCTGTTGTCCTAGACTCCCCCACAATAGGAAACATATTCTCCACATCCACTCTATCTGTGTCCTCTGGTGCTAGACTCCCCTCTACAGGAAATACACTCTCCACATCCACTCTATCAGTGTCCGCTGGTCCTAGACTCCCCCACTATAGGAAACATTCTCTCCACATCCACTCTATCTGTGTCCTCTGGTCCTAGACTCCCCCACTACAGGTAAAATCCTCTCCACATCCACTACATCTGTGTTCTCCGGTCCTGGACTCCCCCACAATAGGATACATCCTCTCCACATCCACCCTATCTGTGTCCTCTGGTCCTAGACTCCCCCACTACAGGAAACATCCTCTCCACGTCCACTCTATCTGTGTCCTCTGGTCCTAGACTCCTCCACTACAGGAAACATCCGCTCCACATCCACTCTATCTGTGTCCTCTGGTCCTAGACTCCCCCTCTACAGGAAACATCCTCTCCACTTCCACACTATCTGTGTCCTCTGGTCCTAGGCTCCCCGATTACAGGAAACATACTCACCACATCCACTCTATCTGTGTCCTCTGGTCCTAGACTCCCCCACGACAGGAAACATCCTCTCCACATCCACTCTATCTGTGTCCTCTGGTCCTAGACTCCCCCCACTACAGGAAACATCCTCTCCACATCCACTCTATCTGTGTCCTCTGGTCCTCGACTCACCCATTATAGGAAACATCCTCTCCTCATTCACTCTATCTGTGTCCTCTGGTCCTAGACTCCCCCACTATAGGAAACATCCTCTCCACATCCACTCTATCTGTGTCCTCTGGTCCTAGACTCCCCCCACTACAGGAAACATCCTCTCCACATCCAGTCTATCTGTGTCATCTGGTCCTAGACTCCCCCACGACAGGAAACATCCTCTCCACATCCACTCTATCTGTGTCCTCTGGTCCTAGACTCCCCCACTGCATGAAACATCTTCTCCACATTCACTCCATCTGTGTCCTCTGGTCCTAGACTCCCCCAAGAAAGGGAACATCCTCTCCACATCCACTCTATCAGTGTCCTCTGGTCCTAGACTCCCCCACTGCATGAACATCCTCTCCACATTCACTCTATCTGTGTCCTCTGGTCCTAGACTCCCCCACTACAGGAAACATTCTCTCCACATCCACTCTATCTGTGTCCTCTCGTCCGAGACTCCCGCTCTACTTGAAACATCCTCTCCACATCCACTCTATCTGTGTCCTCTGGTCCTAGACCCCCACTACAGGAAACTTCCTCTCTACATTCACTCTACCTGTGTCCTCTGGTCCTAGACACCCCACTATAGGAAACATCCTCTGCACATCCACACTATCTGTGTCCTCTGGTCCTAGACTCCCGCACTACCGGAAACATCGTCTCCACATTCACTCTATCAGTGTCCTCTGGTCGTAGACTCCCCCACTACAAGAAACATCCTCTCCACATCCACTCTATCGGTGTCTTCTGGTCCTAGACTCCCGCACTACCGGAATCATCGTCTCCACATCCACTCTATCAGTGTCCTCTGGTCCTAGACTCCCCCACTACAGGAAACATACTCTCCACATCCACTCTATATGTGTCCTCTGGTCCTAGACTCCCCCACTGCAGGAAACATCCTCTCCACTTCCACTCTATCTGTGTCCTCTGGTCCTAGACTCCCCCACGACAGGAAACATCCTCTCCACATCCACTCTATCTGTGTCCTCTGGTCCTAGACTCCCCCACTACCGGAAACATCGTCTCCACATCCACTCTATCTGTGCCCTCTGGTCCTAGATTCCCCCACTACAGGAAACATCCTCTCCACTTCCACTCTATCTGTGTCCTCTGGTCCTAGACTCCCCCATTACCGGAAACATCGTCTCCACATCCACTACAACTGTGTCCTCTAGTCCTAGACTCCCCTACTACAGGAAACATCCTCTCCACATCCACTCTATCAGTGTCCTCTGGTCCTAGACTCCCCCTCTACAGGAAACATCCTCTCCACATCCACTCTATCTGTGTCCTCTGGTCCTAGACTCCCCCACTACAGGAAACATCCTCTGCACATCCACACTATCTGTGTCCTCTGGTCCTAGACTCCCGCACTACCGGAAACATCGTCTCCACATTCACTCTATCAGTGTGCTCTGGTCGTAGACTCCCCCACTACAGGAAACATCCTCTCCACATCCACTCTATCTGTGTCTTCTGGTCCTAGACTCCCGCACTACCGGAAACATCGTCTCCACATCCACTTTATCAGTGTCCTCTGGTCCTAGACTCCCCCACTACAGGAAACATCCTCTCCTCATTCACTCTATCTGTGTCCTCTGGTCCTCGACTCCCCCACTACAGGAAAGATCCTCTGCACATCCACTCTATCTGTGTCCTCTTGTCCTAGACTCCCCCACTACAGAAAATATCCTCTGCACATCCACTCTATCTGTGTCCTCTTGTCCTAGACTCCCCCACTACAAGAAACATCCTCTCCACATCCACTCAATCAGTGTCCTCTTGTCCTAGACTCGCCCTCTACAGGAAACATCCGCTCCACATCCATTCTATCAGTGTCCTCTGGTCCTAGGCTCCCCCACTACAGGAAACATCCTCTCCACATCCACTCTATCAGTGTCCTCTGGTCCTAGGCTCCCCCACTGCAGGAAACAGCCTCTCCACATCCGCTCTATCTGTGTACTCTGGTCCTAGACACACCCACTACAGTAAACATCCTCTCCTCATCCACTCTATCTGTGTCCTCTGGTCCTAGACTCACCCACCACAGGAAAGATCCTCTCCACATCCACTCTAACACTGTCCTCTTGTCCTAGACAGCCCCACTACAGGAAACATCCTCTCCACATTCACTCTATCTGTGCCCTCTGCTCCTAGACTCCCCCTATATAGGAAACATCGTCTGCACATCCACTCAATCTGTGTCCTCTGGTCCTAGACTCACCCACTACAGGAAACATCCTCTCCACATCCACTCTATCCGTGCCCTCTGGTCCTTGACTGCCCCACTACAGAAAAGATACTCTCCACATCCACTCTATCAGTGCCCTCTGGTCCTTGGCTCCCCCACTACAGGAAACAGCCTCTCCACATCCGCTCTATCTGTGTACTCTGGTCCTAGACTCCCCCTATACAGGAAACATCCTCCCCACATCCACTCTATCTGTGTCCTCTGGTCCTAGACTCGCCCTCTACAGGAAACATCCTCTCCACATCCACTCTATCAGTGTCCTCTGGTCCTAGGCTCCCCCACTACAGGAAACAGCCTCTCCACATCCGCTCTATCTGTGTACTCTGGTCCTAGACACACCCACTACAGGAAACATCCTCTCCTCATCCACTCTATCTGTGTCCTCTGGTCCTAGACTCACCCACCACAGGAAAGATCCTCTCCACATTCACTCTATCTGTGTCCTCTGCTCCTAGACTCCCCCTATATAGGAAACATCGTCTGCACATCCACTCTATCTGTGTCCTCTGGTCCTAGACTCCCCCACTACAGGTAAAATCCTCTCCACATCCACACTATCTGTCTCCTCGGGTCCTAGACTCACCCACTATAGGAAACATCCTCTCCACATCCACTCTATCCGTGCCCTCTGGTCCTAGACTGCCCCACTTCAGAAAAGATCCTCTCCACATCCACTCTATCAGTGTCCTCTGGTCCTTGGCTCCCCCACTACAGGAAACAGCCTCTCCACATCCGCTCTATCTGTGTACTCTGGTCCTAGACTCCCCCTATACAGGAAACATCCTCCCCACATCCACTCTATCTGTGTCCTCTGTTCCTAGACACACCCACTACAGGAAGCATCCTCTCCACATCCACTCTATCTCTGTCCTCTGGTCCTAGACTCACCCAGCACAGGAAAGATCCTCTCCACATCCACTCTATCAGTGTCCTGGGTCCTCGACAGCCCCACTACAGGAAACATCTTCTCCACATTCACTCTATCTGTGTCCTCTGCTCCTAGACTCCCCCTATATAGGAAACACCGTCTGCACATCCACTCTGTCTGTGTCCTCTGCACCTAGACTCCCCCACTATAGGAAAAGTACTCTCCACATCCACTCTAACTGCGTCCTCCTGTCCAAGACTCCCCCACTACAAGAAATATCCACTCCACATCCACACTATCTGTGTCCTCTGGTCATAGACTGCCCCACTACAGGAAACATCCACTCCACATCCACTGTATCTGTGCCCTGTTGTCCTAGACTCCCCCACAATAGGAAACATTTTCTCCACATCCACTCTGTCTGTGTCCTCTGGTGCTAGACTCCCCTCTATAGGAAATACCCTCTCGACATCCACTCTATCAGTGTCCTCTGGTCCTAGACTCCCCCACTATAGGAAACATCCTCTCCACATCCACTCTATCTGTGTCCTCTGGTCCTAGACTCCCCCACTACAGGTAAAATCCTCTCCACATCCACTATATCTGTGTTCTCCGGTACTGGACTCCCCCACGATAGGATACATCCTCTCCACATCCACCCTATCTGTGTCCTCTGGTCCTAGACTCCCCCACTACAGGAAACATCCTCTCCACATCCACTCTATCTGTGTCCTCTGGTCCTAGACTCCTCCACTACAGGATACATCCGCTCCACATCCACTCTATCTGTGTCCTCGGGTCCTAGACTCACCCATTATAGGAAACATCCTCTCCTCATTCACTCTATCTGTGTCCTCTGGTCCTAGACTCCCCCACTATAGGAAACATCCTCTGCACATCCACTCTATCTGTGTCCTCTTGTCCTAGACTCCCCCACTACAAGAAACAGCCTCTCCACATCCACTCTATCTGTGTCCTCTGGTCCTAGACTCACCCACCACAGGAAAGATCCTCTCCACATCCACTCTATCAGTGTCCTCTGATCCTAGACAGCCCCACTACAGGAAACATTTTCTCCACATTCACTCTATCAGTGACCTCTGCTCCTAGACTCCCCCTATATAGGAAACATCGTCTGCACATCCACTCTATCTGTCACCTCTCGTCCTAGACTCCCCCACTACAGGTAAAATCCTTTCCACATCCACTATATCTGTGTTCTCCGGTCCTGGACTCCCCCACTACAAGAAATATCCACTGCACATCCACACTATCTGTGTCCTCTGATCATAGACTGCAGCACTACAGGAAACATCCCCTCCACATCCACTCTACCTGTGTCCTCTGGTCCTAGACTCCACCACTACAGGAAACATCCTCTCCACATCCACTCTATCTGTGCCCTGTTGTCCTAGACTCCCCCACAATAGGAAACACATTCTCCACATCCACTCTATCTGTGTCCTCTGGTGCTAGACTCCCCACTATAGGAAACACGCTCTCCACATCCACTCTATCTGTGTCCTCTGGTCCTAGACTCCCCCACTACAGATAAAATCCTCTCCACATCCACTGTATCTGTGTTCTCCGGTCCTGGAATCCCCCACGATAGGAAACATCCTCTCCACATCCACAGTATCTGTGTCCTCTGGTCCTAGACTCCCCCACTATAGGAAACATCCTCTCCACATCCACTCTATCTGTGCCCTCTGGTCCCAGACTGCCCCACTACAGAAAAGATCCTCTCCACATCCACTCTATCTGTGTCCTCTGGTCCTAGACTCCCCCACGACAGGAAACATCCTCTCCACATCCACTCTATCTGTGTCCTCTGGTCCTAGACTCCCCCCACTACAGGAAACATCCTCTCCACATCCACTCTATATATGTCCTCTGGTCCTCGACTCACCCATTATAGGAAACATCCTCTCCTCATTCACTCTATCTGTGTCCTCTGGTCCTAGACTCCCCCACTATAGGAAACATCCTCTCCACATCCACTCTATCTGTGTCCTCTGGTCCTAGACTCCCCCCACTACAGGAAACATTCTCTCCACATCCAGTCTATCTGTGTCCTCTGGTCCTAGACTCCCCCACGACAGGAAACATCCTCTCCACATCCACTCTATCTGTGTCCTCTGGTCCTATACTCCCCCACTGCATGAACATCCTCTCCACATTCACTCTATCTGTGTCCTCTGGTCCTAGACTCCCCCACTACAGGAAACATCCTCTCCACCTCCACTCTATCTGTGTCCTCTCGTCCGAGACTCCCGCTCTACTTGAAACATCCTCTCCACATCCACTCTATCTGTGTCCTCTGGTCCTAGACTCCCCCACTACAGGAAACATCCTCTCTACATTCACTCTACCTGTGTCCTCTGGTCCTAGACACCCCACTATAGGAAACATCCTCTGCACATCCACACTATCTGTGTCCTCTGGTCCTAGACTCCCGCACTACCGGAAACATCGTCTCCACATTCACTCTATCAGTGTCCTCTGGTCGTAGACTCCCCCACTACAGGAAACATCCTCTCCACATCCACTCTATCGGTGTCTTCTGGTCCTAGACTCCCGCACTACCGGAAACATCGTCTCCACATCCACTCTATCAGTGTCCTCTGGTCCTAGACTCCCCCACTACAGGAAACATCCTCTCCACATCCACTCTATCTGTGTCCTCTGGTCCTAGACGCCCCCACTGCAGGAAACATCCTCTCCACATCCACTCTATCTGTGTCCTCTGGTCCTAGACTCCCCCACGACAGGAAACATCCTCTCCACATCCACTCTATCTGTGTCCTCTGGTCCTAGACTCCCCCACTACCGGAAACATCGTCTCCACATCCACTCTATCTGTGTCCTCTGGTCCTAGATTCCCCCACAACAGGAAACATCCTCTCCACTTCCACTCTATCTGTGTCCTCTGGTCCTAGACTCCCCCATTAGCGGAAACATCGTCTCCACATCCACTACATCTGTGTCCTCTGGTCCTAGACTCCCCTACTACAGGAAACATCCTCTCCACATCCACTCTATCTGTGTCCTCTGGTCCTCGACTCACCCATTATAGGAAACATCCTCTCCTCATTCACTCTATCTGTGTCCTCTGGTCCTAGACTCCCCCACTATAGGAAACATCCTCTCCACATCCACTCTATCTGTGTCCTCTGGTCCTAGACTCCCCCCACTACAGGAAACATCTTCTCCACATCCAGTCTATCTGTGTCCTCTGGTCCTAGACTCCCCCACGACAGGAAACATCCTCTCCACATCCACTCTATCTGTGTCCTCTGGTCCTAGACTCCCCCACTGCATGAAACATCCTCTCCACATTCACTCTATCTGTGTCCTCTGGTCCTAGACTCCCCCAAGACAGGAAACATCCTCTCCACATCCACTCTATCAGTGTCCTCTGGTCCTAGGCTCCCCCACTACAGGAAACATCCTCTCTACATTCACTCTAACTGTGTCCTCTGGACCTAGACACCCCACTATAGGAAACATCCTCTGCACATCCACACTATCTGTGTCCTCTGGTCCTAGACTCCCGCACTACCGGAAACATCGTCTCCACATTCACTCTATCAGTGTCCTCTGGTCGTAGACTCCCCCACTACAGGAAACATCCTCTCCACATCCACTCTATCGGTGTCTTCTGGTCCTAGACTCCCGCACTACCGGAAACATCGTCTCCACATCCACTCTATCAGTGTCCCCTGGTCCTAGACTCCCCCACTACAGGAAACATCCTCTCCACATCCACTCTATCTGTGTCCTCTGGTCCTAGACTCCCCCACTGCAGGAAACATCCTATCCACATCCACTCTATCTGTGTCCTCTGGTCCTAGACTCCCCCACGACAGGAAACATCCTCTCCACATCCACTCTATCTCTGTCCTCTGGTCCTAGACTCACCCAGCACAGGAAAGATCCTCTCCACATCCACTCTATCAGTGTCCTCTGGTCCTCGACAGCCCCACTACAGGAAACATCTTCTCCACATTCACTCTATCTGTGTCCGCTGCTCCTAGACTCCCCCTATATAGGAAACATCGTCTGCACATCCACTCTATCTGTGTCCTCTGGTCCTTGACTCTTCCACTACAGGAAACATCCGCTCCACATCCACGGAATCCGTGTCCTCTGGACCTAGCCTCCCCCACTATAGGAAAAATACTCTCCACATCCACTCTAACTGCGTCCTCTTGTCCAAGACTCCCCCACTACAAGAAATATCCACTCCACATCCACACTATCTGTGTCCTCTGGTCATAGACTCCCCCTCTACAGGAAACATCCCCTCCACATCTACTCTACCTGTGTCCCCTGGTCCTAGACTCCACCACTACAGGAAACATCCACTCCACATCCACTGTATCTGTGCCCTGTTGTCCTAGACTCCCCCACAATAGGAAACATATTCTCCACATCCACTCTATCTGTGTCCTCTGGTGCTAGACTCCCCTCTACAGGAAATACCCTCTCCACATCCACTCTATCAGTGTCCGCTGGTCCTAGACTCCCCCACTATAGGAAACATCCTCTCCACATCCACTCTATCTGTGTCCTCTGGTCCTAGACTCCCCCACTACAGGTAAAATCCTCTCCACATCCACTACATCTGTGTTCTCCGGTCCTGGACGCCCCCACGATAGGATACATCCTCTCCACATCCACCCTATCTGTGTCCTCTGGTCCTAGACTCCCCCACTACAGGAAACATCCTCTCCACATCCACTCTATCTGTGTCCTCTGGTCCTAGACTCCTCCACTACAGGAAACATCCGCTCCACATCCACTCTATCTGTGTCCTCGGGTCCTAGACTCCCCCACTACAGGAAACATCCTCTCCACTTCCACTCTATCTGTGTCCTCTCGTCCTAGGCTCCCCGATTACAGGAAACATACTCACCACATCCACTCTATCTGTGTCCTCTGGTCCTAGACTCCCCCACGACAGGAAACATCCTCTCCACATCCACTCTATCTGTGTCCTCTGGTCCTAGACTCCCCCCACTACAGGAAACATCCTCTCCACATCCACTCTATCTGTGTCCTCTGGTCCTCGACTCACCCATTATAGGAAACATCCTCTCCTCATTCACTCTATCTGTGTCCTCTGGTCCTAGACTCCCCCACTATAGGAAACATCCTCTCCACATCCACTCTATCTGTGTCCTCTGGTCCTAGACTCCCCCCACTACAGGAAACATCCTCTCCACATCCAGTCTATCTGTGTCCTCTGGTCCTAGACTCCCCCACGACAGGAAACATCCTCTCCACATTCACTCTATCTGTGTCCTCTGGGCCTAGACTCCCCCAAGACAGGAAACATCCTCTCCACATCCACACTATCAGTGTCCTCTGGTCCTAGACTCCCCCACTGCATGAACATCCTCTCCACATTCACTCTATCTGTGTCCTCTGGTCCTAGACTCCCGCACTACCGGAAACATCGTCTCCACATTCACTCTATCAGTGTCCTCTGGTCGTAGACTCCCCCACTACAGGAAACATCCTCTCCACATCCACTCTATCGGTGTCTTCTGGTCCTAGACTCCCCCACTACAGGAAACATCCCCTCCACATCTACTCTACCTGTGTCCCCTGGTCCTAGACTCCACCACTACAGGAAACATCCACTCCACATCCACTGTATCTGTGCCCTGTTGTCCTAGACTCCCCCACAATAGGAAACATATTCTCCACATCCACTCTATCTGTGTCCTCTGGTGCTAGACTCCCCTCTACAGGAAATACCCTCTCCACATCCACTCTATCAGTGTCCGCTGGTCCTAGACTCCCCCACTATAGGAAACATCCTCTCCACATCCACTCTATCTGTGTCCTCTGGTCCTAGACTCCCCCACTACAGGTAAAATCCTCTCCACATCCACTACATCTGTGTTCTCCGGTCCTGGACTCCCCCACGATAGGATACATACTCTCCACATCCGCCCTATCTGTGTCCTCTGGTCCTAGACTCCCCCACTACAGGAAACATCCTCTCCACATCCACTCTATCTGTGTCCTCTGGTCCTAGACTCCTCCACTACAGGAAACATCCGCTCCACATCCACTCAATCTGTGTCCTCGGGTCCTAGACTCCCCCACTACAGGAAACATCCTCTCCACTTCCACTCTATCTGTGTCCTCTGGTCCTAGGCTCCCCGATTACAGGAAACATACTCACCACATCCACTCTATCTGTGTCCTCTGGTCCTAGACTCCCCCACGACAGGAAACATCCTCTCCACATCCACTCTATCTCTGTCCTCTGGTCCTAGACTCACCCAGCACAGGAAAGATCCTCTCCACATCCACTCTATCAGTGTCCTCTGGTCCTCGACAGCCCCACTACAGGAAACATCTTCTCCACATTCACTCTATCTGTGTCCGCTGCTCCTAGACTCCCCCTATATAGGAAACATCGTCTGCACATCCACTCTATCTGTGTCCTCTGGTCCTTGACTCTTCCACTACAGGAAACATCCGCTCCACATCCACGGAATCCGTGTCCTCTGGACCTAGCCTCCCCCACTATAGGAAAAATACTCTCCACATCCACTCTAACTGCGTCCTCTTGTCCAAGACTCCCCCACTACAAGAAATATCCACTCCACATCCACACTATCTGTGTCCTCTGGACATAGACTCCCCCACTACAGGAAACATCCCCTCCACATCTACTCTACCTGTGTCCTCTGGTGCTAGACTCCCCTCTACAGGAAACATCCACTCCACATCCACTGTATCTGTGCCCTGTTATCCTAGACTCCCCCACAATAGGAAACATATTCTCCACATCCACTCTATCTGTGTCCTCTGGTGCTAGACTCCCCTCTACAGGAAATACCCTCTCCACATCCACTCTATCAGTGTCCGCTGGTCCTAGACTCCCCCACTATAGGAAACATCCTCTCCACATCCACTCTATCTGTGTCCTCTGGTCCTAGACTCCCCCCACTACAGGAAACATCCTCTCCACATCCACTCTATCTATGTCCTCTGGTCCTCGACTCACCCATTATAGGAAACATCCTCTCCTCATTCACTCTATCTGTGTCCTCTGGTCCTAGACTCCCCCACTATAGGAAACAGCATCTCCACATCCACTCTATCTGTGTCCTCTGGTCCTAGACTCCCCCCACTACAGGAAACATTCTCTCCACATCCAGTCTATCTGTGTCCTCTGGTCCTAGACTCCCCCACGACAGGAAACATCCTCTCCACATCCACTCTATCTGTGTCCTCTGGTCCTATACTCCCCCACTGCATGAACATCCTCTCCACATTCACTCTATCTGTGTCCTCTG
Source organism: Hypanus sabinus (assembly GCF_030144855.1). NCBI lineage: Eukaryota > Metazoa > Chordata > Chondrichthyes > Myliobatiformes > Dasyatidae > Hypanus > Hypanus sabinus. The sequence goes on along the minus strand of NW_026781457.1, from coordinate 116,339 downwards.
GTCCTAGACTCCCCCACTACAGGAAACATCCTCTCCACATCCATTCTATCTGTGTTCTCTCGTCCGAGACTCCCGCTCTACTTGAAACATCCTCTCCACATCCACTCTATCTGTGTCCTCTGGTCCTAGACTCCCCCACTACAGGAAACATCCTCTCTACATTCACTCTACCTGTGTCCTCTGGTCCTAGACACCCCACTATAGGAAACATCCTCTGCATATCCACACTATCTGTGTCCTCTGGTCCTAGACTCCCGCACTACCGGAAACATCGTCTCCACATTCACTCTATCAGTGTCCTCTGGTCGTAGACTCCCCCACTACAGGAAACATCCTCTCCACATCCACTCTATCGGTGTCTTCTTGTCCTAGACTCCCGCACTACCAGAAACATCGTCTCCACATTCACTCTATCAGTGCCCTCTGGTCCTAGACTCCCCCACTACAGGAAACATCCTCTCCACATCCACTCTATCTGTGTCCTCTGGTCCTAGACTCCCACACTGCAGGAAACATCCTCTCCACATCCACTCTATCTGTGTCCTCTGTTCCTAGACTCCCCCGCGACAGGAAACATCCTCTCCACATCCACTCTATCTGTGTCCTCTGGTCCTAGACTCCCCCACTACCGGAAACATCGTCTCCACATCCACTCTATCTGTGTCCTCTGGTCCTAGATTCCCACACAACAGGAAACATCCTCTCCACTTCCACTCTATCTGTGTCCTCTGGTCCTAGACTCCCCCATTAGCGGAAACATCGTCTCCACATCCACTACATCTGTGTCCTCTGGTCCTAGACTCCCCCACTACAGGAAACATCCTCTCCACTTCCACTCTATCTGTGTCCTCTGGTCCTCGACTCACCCATTATAGGAAACATCCTCTCCTCATTCACTCTATCTGTGTCCTCTGGTCCTAGACTCCCCCACTATAGGAAACATCCTCTCCACATCCACTCTATCTGTGTCCTCTGGTCCTAGACTCCCTCCACTACAGGAAACATCTTCTCCACATCCAGTCTATCTGTGTCCTCTGGTCCTAGACTCCCCCACGACAGGAAACATCCTCTCCACATCCACTCTATCTGTGTCCTCTGGTCCTAGACTCCCCCACTGCATGAAACATCCTCTCCACATTCACTCTATCTGTGTCCTCTGGTCCTAGACTCCCCCAAGACAGGAAACATCCTCTCCACATCCACTCTATCAGTGTCCTCTGGTCCTAGACTCCCCCACTACAGGAAACATCCTCTCTACATTCACTCTAACTGTGTCCTCTGGTCCTAGACACCCCATTATAGGAAACATCCTCTGCACATCCACACTATCTGTGTCCTCTGGTCCTAGACTCCCGCACTACCGGAAACATCGTCTCCACATTCACTCTATCAGTGTCCTCTGGTCGTAGACTCCCCCACTACAGGAAACATCCTCTCCACATCCACTCTATCGGTGTCTTCGGGTCCTAGACTCCCGCACTACCGGAAACATCGTCTCCACATCCACTCTATCAGTGTCCTCTGGTCCTAGACTCCCCCACTACAGGAAACATCCTCTCCACATCCACTCTATCTGTGTCCTCTGGTCCTAGACTCCCCCACTGCAGGAAACATCCTATCCACATCCACTCTATCTGTGTCCTCTGGTCATAGACTCCCCCACGACAGGAAACATCCTCTCCACATCCACTCTATCTCTGTCCTCTGGTCCTAGACTCACCCAGCACAGGAAAGATCCTCACCACATCCACTCTATCAGTGTCCTCTGGTCCTCGACAGCCCCACTACAGGAAACATCCTCTCCACATCCACTCTATCTGTGTCCTCTGGTCCTAGACCCCCACTGCAGGAAACATCCTCTCCACATCCACTCTATCTGTGTCCTCTGGTCCTAGACACCCCACGACAGGAAACATCCTCTCCACATTCACTCTATCTGTGTCCTCTGGTCCTAGACTCCCCCACTACCGGAAACATCGTCTCCACATCCACTCTATCTGTGTCCTCTGGTCCTAGATTCCCCCACAACAGGAAACATCCTCTCCACTTCCACTCTATCTGTGTCCTCTGGTCCTAGACTCCCCCATTAGCGGAAACATCGTCTCCACATCCACTACATCTGTGTCCTCTGGTCCTAGACTCCCCTACTACAGGAAACATCCTCTCCACATCCACTCTATCTGTGTCCTCTGGTCCTCGACTCACCCATTATAGGAAACATCCTCTCCTCATTCACTCTATCTGTGTCCTCTGGTCCTAGACTCCCCCACTATAGGAAACATCCTCTCCACATCCACTCTATCTGTGTCCTCTGGTCCTAGACTCCCCCCACTACAGGAAACATCTTCTCCACATCCAGTCTATCTGTGTCCTCTGGTCCTAGACTCCCCCACGACAGGAAACATCCGCTCCACATCCACTCTATCTTTGTCCTCTGGTCCTAGACTCCCCCACTGCATGAAACATCCTCTCCACTTTCACTCTATCTGTTTCCTCTGGTCCTAGACTCCCCCCACTACAGGAAACATCCTCTCCACATCCACTCTATCTATGTCCTCTGGTCCTCGACTCACCCATTATAGGAAACATCCTCTCCTCATTCACTCTATCTGTGTCCTCTGGTCCTAGACTCCCCCACTATAGGAAACAGCATCTCCACATCCACTCTATCTGTGTCCTCTGGTCCTAGACTCCCCCCACTACAGGAAACATTCTCTCCACATCCAGTCTATCTGTGTCCTCTGGTCCTAGACTCCCCCACGACAGGAAACATCCTCTCCACATCCACTCTATCTGTGTCCTCTGGTCCTATACTCCCCCACTGCATGAACATCCTCTCCACATTCACTCTATCTGTGTCCTCTGGTCCTAGACTCCCCCACTACAGGAAACATCCTCTCCACATCCATTCTATCTGTGTTCTCTCGTCCGAGACTCCCGCTCTACTTGAAACATCCTCTCCACATCCACTCTATCTGTGTCCTCTGGTCCTAGACTCCCCCACTACAGGAAACATCCTCTCTACATTCACTCTACCTGTGTCCTCTGGTCCTTGACACCCCACTATAGGAAACATCCTCTGCACATCCACACTATCTGTGTCCTCTGGTCCTAGACTCCCGCACTACCGGAAACATCGTCTCCACATTCACTCTATCAGCGTCCTCTGGTCGTAGACTCCCCCACTACAGGAAACATCCTCTCCACATCCACTCTATCGGTGTCTTCTGGTCCTAGACTCCCGCACTACCAGAAACATCGTCTCCACATTCACTCTATCAGTGTCCTCTGGTCCTAGACTCCCCCACTACAGGAAACATCCTCTCCACATCCACTCTATCTGTGTCCTCTGGTCCTAGACTCCCACACTGCAGGAAACATCCTCTCCACATCCACTCTATCTGTGTCCTCTGTTCCTAGACTCCCCCACGACAGGAAACATCCTCTCCACATCCACTCTATCTGTGTCCTCTGGTCCTAGACTCCCCCACTACCGGAAACATCGTCTCCACATCCACTCTATCTGTGTCCTCTGGTCCTAGATTCCCCCACAACAGGAAACATCCTCTCCACTTCCACTCTATCTGTGTCCTCTGGTCCTAGACTCCCCCATTAGCGGAAACATCGTCTCCACATCCACTACATCTGTGTCCTCTGGTCCTAGACTCCCCCACTACAGGAAACATCCTCTCCACATCCACTCTATCTGTGTCCTCTGGTCCTCGACTCACCCATTATAGGAAACATCCTCTCCTCATTCACTCTATCTGTGTCCTCTGGTCCTTGACTCCCCCCACTACAGGAAACATCTTCTCCACATCCAGTCTATCTGTGTCCTCTGGTCCTAGACTCCCCCACGACAGGAAACATCCTCTCCACATCCACTCTATCTGTGTCCTCTGGTCCTAGACTCCCCCACTGCATGAAACATCCTCTCCACATTCACTCTATCTGTGTCCTCTGGTCCTAGACTCCCCCAAGACAGGAAACATCCTCTCCACATCCACTATCAGTGTCCTCTGGTCCTAGACTCCCCCATTATAGGAAACATCCTCTGCACATCCACACTATCTGTGTCCTCTGGTCCTAGACTCCCGCACTACCGGAAACATCGTCTCCACATTCACTCTATCAGTGTCCTCTGGTCGTAGACTCCCCCACTACAGGAAACATCCTCTCCACATCCACTCTATCGGTGTCTTCGGGTCCTAGACTCCCGCACTACCGGAAACATCGTCTCCACATCCACTCTATCAGTGTCCTCTGGTCCTAGACTCCCCCACTACAGGAAACATCCTCTCCACATCCACTCTATCTGTGTCCTCTGGTCCTAGACTCCCCCACTGCAGGAAACATCCTATCCACATCCACTCTATCTGTGTCCTCTGGTCCTAGACTCCCCCACGACAGGAAACATCCTCTCCACATCCACTCTATCTCTGTCCTCTGGTCCTAGACTCACCCAGCACAGGAAAGATCCTATCCACATCCACTCTATCAGTGTCCTCTGGTCCTCGACAGCCCCACTACAGGAAACATCCTCTCCACATCCACTCTATCTGTGTCCTCTGGTCCTAGACACCCCACGACAGGAAACATCCTCTCCACATTCACTCTATCTGTGTCCTCTGGTCCTAGACTCCCCCACTACAGGAAACATCCTCTCCACATCCACTCTATCGGTGTCTTCGGGTCCTAGACTCCCGCACTACCGGAAACATCGTCTCCACATCCACTCTATCAGTGTCCTCTGGTCCTAGACTCCCCCACTACAGGAAACATCCTCTCCACATCCACTCTATCTGTGTCCTCTGGTCCTAGACTCCCCCACTGCAGGAAACATCCTATCCACATCCACTCTATCTGTGTCCTCTGGTCCTAGACTCCCCCACGACAGGAAACATCCTCTCCACATCCACTCTATCTCTGTCCTCTGGTCCTAGACTCACCCAGCACAGGAAAGATCCTCTCCACATCCACTCTATCAGTGTCCTCTGGTCCTCGACAGCCCCACTACAGGAAACATCCTCTCCACATCCACTCTATCTGTGTCCTCTGGTCCTAGACACCCCACGACAGGAAACATCCTCTCCACATTCACTCTATCTGTGTCCTCTGGTCCTAGACTCCCCCACTACCGGAAACATCGTCTCCACATCCACTCTATCTGTGTCCTCTGGTCCTAGATTCCCCCACAACAGGAAACATCCTCTCCACTTCCACTCTATCTGTGTCCTCTGGTCCTAGACTCCCCCATTAGCGGAAACATCGTCTCCACATCCACTACATCTGTGTCCTCTGGTCCTAGACTCCCCTACTACAGGAAACATCCTCTCCACATCCACTCTATCTGTGTCCTCTGGTCCTCGACTCACCCATTATAGGAAACATCCTCTCCTCATTCACTCTATCTGTGTCCTCTGGTCCTAGACTCCCCCACTATAGGAAACATCCTCTCCACATCCACTCTATCTGTGTCCTCTGGTCCTAGACTCCCCCCACTACAGGAAACATCTTCTCCACATCCAGTCTATCTGTGTCCTCTGGTCCTAGACTCCCCCACGACAGGAAACATCCGCTCCACATCCACTCTATCTTTGTCCTCTGGTCCTAGACTCCCCCACTGCATGAAACATCCTCTCCACATTCACTCTATCTGTGTCCTCTGGTCCTAGACTCCCCCAAGACAGGAAACATCCTCTCCACATCCACTCTATCAGTGTCCTCTAGTCCTAGACTCCCCCACTACAGGAAACATCCTCTCTACATTCACTCTAACTGTGTCCTCTGGTCCTAGACACCCCACTATAGGAAACATCCTCTGCACATCCACACTATCTGTGTCCTCTGGTCCTAGACTCCCGCACTACCGGAAACATCGTCTCCACATTCACGCTATCAGTGTCCTCTGGTCGTAGACTCCCCCACTACAGGAAACATCCTCTCCACATCCACTCTATCGGTGTCTTCTGGTCCTAGACTCCCGCACTACCGGAAACATCGTCTCCACATCCACTCTATCAGTGTCCTCTGGTCCTAGACTCCCCCACTACAGGAAACATCCTCTCCACATCCACTCTATCTGTGTCCTCTGGTCCTAGACTCCCCCACTGCAGGAAACATCCTATCCACATCCACTCTATCTGTGTCCTCTGGTCCTAGACTCCCCCACGACAGGAAACATCCTCTCCACATCCACTCTATCTCTGTCCTCTGGTCCTAGACTCACCCAGCACAGGAAAGATCCTCTCCACATCCACTCTATCAGTGTCCTCTGGTCCTCGACAGCCCCACTACAGGAAACATCTTCTCCACATTCACTCTATCTGTGTCCGCTGCTCCTAGACTCCCCCTATATAGGAAACATCGTCTGCACATCCACTCTATCTGTGTCCTCTGGTCCTTGACTCTTCCACTACAGGAAACATCCGCTCCACATCCACGGAATCCGTGTCCTCTGGACCTAGCCTCCCCCACTATAGGAAAAATACTCTCCACATCCACTCTAACTGCGTCCTCTTGTCCAAGACTCCCCCACTACAAGAAATATCCACTCCACATCCACACTATCTGTGTCCTCTGGTCATAGACTCCCCCACTACAGGAAACATCCCCTCCACATCCACTGTATCTGTGCCCTGTTGTCCTAGACTCCCCCACAATAGGAAACATATTCTCCACATCCACTCTATCTGTGTCCTCTGGTGCTAGACTCCCCTCTACAGGAAATACCCTCTCCACATCCACTCTATCAGTGTCCGCTGGTCCTAGACTCCCCCACTATAGGAAGCATCCTCTCCACATCCACTCTATCTGTGTCCTCTGGTCCTAGACTCCCCCACTACAGGTAAAATCCTCTCCACATCCACTACATCTGTGTTCTCCGGTCCTGGACTCCCCCACGATAGGATACATCCTCTCCACATCCACCCTATCTGTGTCCTCTGGTCCTAGACTCCCCCACTACAGGAAACATCCTCTCCACATCCACTCTATCTGTGTCCTCTGGTCCTAGACTCCTCCACTACAGGAAACATCCGCTCCACATCCACTCTATCTGTGTCCTCGGGTCCTAGACTCCCCCACTACAGGAAACATCCTCTCCACTTCCACTCTATCTGTGTCCTCTGGTCCTAGGCTCCCCGATTACAGGAAACATACTCACCACATCCACTCTATCTGTGTCCTCTGGTCCTAGACTCCCCCACGACAGGAAACATCCTCTCCACATCCACTCTATCTGTGTCCTCTGGTCCTAGTCTCCCCCCACTACAGGAAACATCCTCTCCACATCCACTCTATCTGTGTCCTCTGGTCCTCGACTCACCCAATATAGGAAACATCCTCTCCTCATTCACTCTATCTGTGTCCTCTGGTCCTAGACTCCCCCACTATAGGAAACATCCTCTCCACATCCACTCTATCTGTGTCCTCTGGTCCTAGACTCCCCCCACTACAGGAAACATCCTCTCCACATCCAGTCTATCTGTGTCCTCTGGTCCTAGACTCCCCCACGACAGGAAACATCCTCTCCACATCCACTCTATCTGTGTCCTCTCGTCCTAGACTCCCCCACTGCATGAAACATCCTCTCCACATTCACTCTATCTGTGTCCTCTGGTCCTAGACTCCCCAAGACAGGAAACATCCTCTCCACATCCACACTATCAGTGTCCTCTGGTCCTAGACTCCCCCACTGCATGAACATCCTCTCCACATTCACTCTATCTGTGTCCTCTGGTCCTAGACTCCCCCACTACAGGAAACATCCTCTCCACATCCACTCTATCTGTGTCCTCTCGTCCGAGACTCCCGCTCTACTTGAAAAATCCTCTGCACATCCACACTATCAGTGTCCTCTGGTCCTAGACTCCCCCACTGCATGAACATCCTCTCCACATTCACTCTATCCGTGCCCTCTGGTTCTAGACTGCCCCACTACAGAAAAGATCCTCTCCACATCCACTCTATCAGTGTCCTCTGGTCCTTGGCTCCCCCACTACCGGAAACATCGTCTCCACATCCACTCTATCTGTGTCCTCTGGTCCTAGATTCCCCCACTACAGGAAACATCCTCTCCACTTCCACTCTAGCTGTGTCCTCTGGACCTAGACTCCCCCATTACCGGAAACATCGTCTCCACATCCACTACATCTGTGTCCTCTGGTCCTAGACTCCCCTACTACAGGAAACATCCTCTCCACATCCACTCTATCTGTGTCCTCTGGTCCTCGACTCACCCATTATAGGAAACATCCTCTCCTCATTCACTCTATCTGTGTCCTCTGGTCCTAGACTCCCCAACTATAGGAAACATCCTCTCCACATCCACTCTATCTGTGTCCTCTGGTCCTAGACTCCCCCCACTACAGGAAACATCCTCTCCACATCCAGTCTATCTGTGTCCTCTGGTCCTAGACTCCCCCACGACAGGAAACATCCGCTCCACATCCACTCTATCTTTGTCCTCTGGTCCTAGACTCCCCCACTGCATGAAACATCCTCTCCACATTCACTCTATCTGTGTCCTCTGGTCCTAGACTCCCCCAAGACAGGAAACATCCTCTCCACATCCACTCTATCAGTGTCCTCTAGTCCTAGACTCCCCCACTACAGGAAACATCCTCTCTACATTCACTCTAACTGTGTCCTCTGGTCCTAGACACCCCACTATAGGAAACATCCTCTGCACATCCACACTATCTGTGTCCTCTGGTCCTAGACTCCCGCACTACCGGAAACATCGTCTCCACATTCACGCTATCAGTGTCCTCTGGTCGTAGACTCCCCCACTACAGGAAACATCCTCTCCACATCCACTCTATCGGTGTCTTCTGGTCCTAGACTCCCGCACTACCGGAAACATCGTCTCCACATCCACTCTATCAGTGTCCTCTGGTCCTAGACTCCCCCACTACAGGAAACATCCTCTCCACATCCACTCTATCTGTGTCCTCTGGTCCTAGACTCCCCCACTGCAGGAAACATCCTATCCACATCCACTCTATCTGTGTCCTCTGGTCCTAGACTCCCCCACGACAGGAAACATCCTCTCCACATCCACTCTATCTCTGTCCTCTGGTCCTAGACTCACCCAGCACAGGAAAGATCCTCTCCACATCCACTCTATCAGTGTCCTCTGGTCCTCGACAGCCCCAGTACAGGAAACATCTTCTCCACATTCACTCTATCTGTGTCCGCTGCTCCTAGACTCCCCCTATATAGGAAACATCGTCTGCACATCCACTCTATCTGTGTCCTCTGGTCCTTGACTCTTCCACTACAGGAAACATCCGCTCCACATCCACGGAATCCGTGTCCTCTGGACCTAGCCTCCCCCACTATAGGAAAAATACTCTCCACATCCACTCTAACTGCGTCCTCTTGTCCAAGACTCCCCCACTACAAGAAATATCCACTCCACATCCACACTATCTGTGTCCTCTGGTCATAGACTCCCCCACTACAGGAAACATCCCCTCCACATCCACTGTATCTGTGCCCTGTTGTCCTAGACTCCCCCACAATAGGAAACATATTCTCCACATCCACTCTATCTGTGTCCTCTGGTGCTAGACTCCCCTCTACAGGAAATACCCTCTCCACATCCACTCTATCAGTGTCCGCTGGTCCTAGACTCCCCCACTATAGGAAGCATCCTCTCCACATCCACTCTATCTGTGTCCTCTGGTCCTAGACTCCCCCACTGCAGGAAACATCCTATCCACATCCACTCTATCTGTGTCCTCTGGTCCTAGACTCCCCCACGACAGGAAACATCCTCTCCACATCCACTCTATCTCTGTCCTCTGGTCCTAGACTCACCCAGCACAGGAAAGATCCTCTCCACATCCACTCTATCAGTGTCCTCTGGTCCTCGACAGCCCCAGTACAGGAAACATCTTCTCCACATTCACTCTATCTGTGTCCGCTGCTCCTAGACTCCCCCTATATAGGAAACATCGTCTGCACATCCACTCTATCTGTGTCCTCTGGTCCTTGACTCTTCCACTACAGGAAACATCCGCTCCACATCCACGGAATCCGTGTCCTCTGGACCTAGCCTCCCCCACTATAGGAAAAATACTCTCCACATCCACTCTAACTGCGTCCTCTTGTCCAAGACTCCCCCACTACAAGAAATATCCACTCCACATCCACACTATCTGTGTCCTCTGGTCATAGACTCCCCCACTACAGGAAACATCCCCTCCACATCCACTGTATCTGTGCCCTGTTGTCCTAGACTCCCCCACAATAGGAAACATATTCTCCACATCCACTCTATCTGTGTCCTCTGGTGCTAGACTCCCCTCTACAGGAAATACCCTCTCCACATCCACTCTATCAGTGTCCGCTGGTCCTAGACTCCCCCACTATAGGAAGCATCCTCTCCACATCCACTCTATCTGTGTCCTCTGGTCCTAGACTCCCCCACTACAGGTAAAATCCTCTCCACATCCACTACATCTGTGTTCTCCGGTCCTGGACTCCCCCACGATAGGATACATCCTCTCCACATCCACCCTATCTGTGTCCTCTGGTCCTAGACTCCCCCACTACAGGAAACATCCTCTCCACATCCACTCTATCTGTGTCCTCTGGTCCTAGACTCCTCCACTACAGGAAACATCCGCTCCACATCCACTCTATCTGTGTCCTCGGGTCCTAGACTCCCCCACTACAGGAAACATCCTCTCCACTTCCACTCTATCTGTGTCCTCTGGTCCTAGACTCCCCCACTACAGGAAACATCCTCTCCACATCCACTCTATCTGTGTCCTCTGGTCCTAGACTCCTCCACTACAGGAAACATCCGCTCCACATCCACTCTATCTGTGTCCTCTGGTCCTAGGCTCCCCGATTACAGGAAACATACTCACCACATCCACTCTATCTGTGTCCTCTGGTCCTAGACTCCCCCACGACAGGAAACATCCTCTCCACATCCACTCTATCTGTGTCCTCTGGTCCTAGTCTCCCCCCACTACAGGAAACATCCTCTCCACATCCACTCTATCTGTGTCCTCTGGTCCTCGACTCACCCAATATAGGAAACATCCTCTCCTCATTCACTCTATCTGTGTCCTCTGGTCCTAGACTCCCCCACTATAGGAAACATCCTCTCCACATCCACTCTATCTGTGTCCTCTGGTCCTAGACTCCCCCCACTACAGGAAACATCCTCTCCACATCCAGTCTATCTGTGTCCTCTGGTCCTAGACTCCCCCACGACAGGAAACATCCTCTCCACATCCACTCTATCTGTGTCCTCTCGTCCTAGACTCCCCCACTGCATGAAACATCCTCTCCACATTCACTCTATCTGTGTCCTCTGGTCCTAGACTCCCCCAAGACAGGAAACATCCTCTCCACATCCACACTATCAGTGTCCTCTGGTCCTAGACTCCCCCACTGCATGAACATCCTCTCCACATTCACTCTATCTGTGTCCTCTGGTCCTAGACTCCCCCACTACAGGAAACATCCTCTCCACATCCACTCTATCTGTGTCCTCTCGTCCGAGACTCCCGCTCTACTTGAAAAATCCTCTGCACATCCACACTATCAGTGTCCTCTGGTCCTAGACTCCCCCACTGCATGAACATCCTCTCCACATTCACTCTATCCGTGCCCTCTGGTTCTAGACTGCCCCACTACAGAAAAGATCCTCTCCACATCCACTCTATCAGTGTCCTCTGGTCCTTGGCTCCCCCACTACCGGAAACATCGTCTCCACATCCACTCTATCTGTGTCCTCTGGTCCTAGATTCCCCCACTACAGGAAACATCCTCTCCACTTCCACTCTAGCTGTGTCCTCTGGACCTAGACTCCCCCATTACCGGAAACATCGTCTCCACATCCACTACATCTGTGTCCTCTGGTCCTAGACTCCCCTACTACAGGAAACATCTTCTCCACATCCACTCTATCTGTGTCCTCTGGTCCTCGACTCACCCATTATAGGAAACATCCTCTCCTCATTCACTCTATCTGTGTCCTCTGGTCCTAGACTCCCCCACTATAGGAAACATCCTCTCCACATCCACTCTATCTGTGTCCTCTGGTCCTAGACTCCCCCCACTACAGGAAACATCCTCTCCACATCCAGTCTATCTGTGTCCTCTGGTCCTAGACTCCCCCACGACAGGAAACATCCTCTCCACATCCACTCTATCTGTGTCCTCTGGTCCTAGACTCCCCCACTGCAAGAAACATCCTCTCCACATTCACTCTATCTGTGTCCTCTGGTCCTAGACTCCCCCAAGACAGGAAACATCCTCTCCACATCCACTCTATCAGTGTCCTCTGGTCCTAGACTCCCCCACTGCATGAACATCCTCTCCACATTCACTCTATCTGTGTCCTCTGGTCCTAGACTCCCCCACTACAGGAAACATCCTCTCCACATCCACTCTATCTGTGTCCTCTCGTCCGAGACTCCCGCTCTACTTGAAACATCCTCTCCACATCCACTCAATCTGTGTCCTCTGGTCCTAGACTCCCCCACTACAGGAAACATCCTCTCTACATTCACTCTACCTGTGTCCTCTGGTCCTAGACACCCCACTATAGGAAACATCCTCTGCACATCCACACTATCTGTGTCCTCTGGTCCTAGGCTCCCGCACTACCGGAAACATCGTCTCCACATTCACTCTATCAGTGTCCTCTGGTCGTAGACTCCCCCACTATAGGAAAAATACTCTCCACATCCACTCTAACTGCGTCCTCTTGTCCAGGACTCCCCCACTACAAGAAATATCCACTCCACATTCACACTATCTGTGTCCTCTGGTCATAGACTCCCCCACTACAGGAAACATCCCCTCCACATCTACTCTACCTGTGTCCCCTGTTCCTAGACTCCACCACTACAGGAAACATCCACTCCACATCCACTGTATCTGTGCCCTGCTGTCCTAGACTCCCCCACAATAGGAAACATATTCTCCACATCCACTCTATCTGTGTCCTCTGGTGCTAGACTCCCCTCTACAGGAAATACCCTCTCCACATCCACTCTATCAGTGTCCGCTGGTCCTAGACTCCCCCACTATAGGAAACATCCTCTCCACATCCACTCTATCTGTGTCCTCTGGTCCTAGACTCCCCCACTACAGGTAAAATCCTCTCCACATCCACTACATCTGTGTTCTCCAGTCCTGGACTCCCCCACGATAGGATACATCCTCTCCACATCCACCCTATCTGTGTCCTCTGGTCCTAGACTCCCCCACTACAGGAAACATCCTCTCCACATCAACTCTATCTGTGTCCTCTGGTCCTAGACTCCTCCACTACAGGAAACATCCGCTCCACATCCACGCTATCTGTGTCCTCGGGTCCTAGACTCCCCCACTACAGGAAACATCTTCTCCACTTCCACTCTATCTGTGTCCTCTGGTCCTAGACTCCCCCACGACAGGAAACATCCTCTCCACATCCACTCTATCTGTGTCCTCTGGTCCTAGACTCCCCCCACTACTGGAAACATCCTCTCCACATCCACTCTATCTGTGTCCTCTGGTACTCGACTCACCCATTATAGGAAACATCCTCTCCTCATTCACTCTATCTGTGTCCTCTGGTCCTAGACTCCCCCACTATAGGAAACATCCTCTCCACATCCACTCTATCTGTGACCTCTGGTCCTAGACTCCCCCCACTACAGGAAACATCCTCTCCACATCCAGTCTATCTGTGTCCTCTGGTCCTAGACTCCCCCACGACAGGAAACATCCTCTCCACATCCACTCTATCTGTGTCCTCTGGGCCTAGACTCCCCCACTGCATGAAACATCCTCTCCACATTCACTCTGTCTGTGTCCTCTGGTCCTAGACTCCCCCAAGACAGAAAACATCCTCTCCACATCCACTCTATCAGTGTCCTCTGGTCCTAGACTCCCCCACTGCATGAACATCCTCTCCACATTCACTCTATCTGTGTCCTCTGGTCCTAGACTCCCCTACTACAGGAAACATCCTCTCCACATCCACTCTATCTGTGTCCTCTCGTCCGAGACTCCCGCTCTACTTGAAAAATCCTCTGCACATCCACACTATCAGTGTCCTCTGGTCCTAGACTCCCCCACTGCATGAACATCCTCTCCACATTCACTCTATCCGTGCCCTCTGGTTCTAGACTGCCCCACTACAGAAAAGATCCTCTCCACATCCACTCTATCAGTGTCCTCTGGTCCTTGGCTCCCCCACTACCGGAAACATCGTCTCCACATCCACTCTATCTGTGTCCTCTGGTCCTAGATTCCCCCACTACAGGAAACATCCTCTCCACTTCCACTCTAGCTGTGTCCTCTGGACCTAGACTCCCCCATTACCGGAAACATCGTCTCCACATCCACTACATCTGTGTCCTCTGGTCCTAGACTCCCCTACTACAGGAAACATCCTCTCCACATCCACTCTATCTGTGTCCTCTGGTCCTCGACTCACCCATTATAGGAAACATCCTCTCCTCATTCACTCTATCTGTGTCCTCTGGTCCTAGACTCCCCCACTATAGGAAACATCCTCTCCACATCCACTCTATCTGTGTCCTCTGGTCCTAGACTCCCCCCACTACAGGAAACATCCTCTCCACATCCAGTCTATCTGTGTCCTCTGGTCCTAGACTCCCCCACGACAGGAAACATCCTCTCCACATCCACTCTATCTGTGTCCTCTGGTCCTAGACTCCCCCACTGCAAGAAACATCCTCTCCACATTCACTCTATCTGTGTCCTCTGGTCCTAGACTCCCCCAAGACAGGAAACATCCTCTCCACATCCACTCTATCAGTGTCCTCTGGTCCTAGACTCCCCCACTGCATGAACATCCTCTCCACATTCACTCTATCTGTGTCCTCTGGTCCTAGACTCCCCCACTACAGGAAACATCCTCTCCACATCCACTCTATCTGTGTCCTCTCGTCCGAGACTCCCGCTCTACTTGAAACATCCTCTCCACATCCACTCAATCTGTGTCCTCTGGTCCTAGACTCCCCCACTACAGGAAACATCCTCTCTACATTCACTCTACCTGTGTCCTCTGGTCCTAGACACCCCACTATAGGAAACATCCTCTGCACATCCACACTATCTGTGTCCTCTGGTCCTAGGCTCCCGCACTACCGGAAACATCGTCTCCACATTCACTCTATCAGTGTCCTCTGGTCGTAGACTCCCCCACTATAGGAAAAATACTCTCCACATCCACTCTAACTGCGTCCTCTTGTCCAGGACTCCCCCACTACAAGAAATATCCACTCCACATTCACACTATCTGTGTCCTCTGGTCATAGACTCCCCCACTACAGGAAACATCCCCTCCACATCTACTCTACCTGTGTCCCCTGTTCCTAGACTCCACCACTACAGGAAACATCCACTGCACATCCACTGTATCTGTGCCCTGCTGTCCTAGACTCCCCCGCAATAGGAAACATATTCTCCACATCCACTCTATCTGTGTCCTCTGGTGCTAGACTCCCCTCTACAGGAAATACCCTCTCCACATCCACTCTATCAGTGTCCGCTGGTCCTAGACTCCCCCACTATAGGAAACATCCTCTCCACATCCACTCTATCTGTGTCCTCTGGTCCTAGACTCCCCCACTACAGGTAAAATCCTCTCCACATCCACTACATCTGTGTTCTCCAGTCCTGGACTCCCCCACGATAGGATACATCCTCTCCACATCCACCCTATCTGTGTCCTCTGGTCCTAGACTCCCCCACTACAGGAAACATCCTCTCCACATCAACTCTATCTGTGTCCTCTGGTCCTAGACTCCTCCACTACAGGAAACATCCGCTCCACATCCACGCTATCTGTGTCCTCGGGTCCTAGACTCCCCCACTACAGGAAACATCCTCTCCACTTCCACTCTATCTGTGTCCTCTGGTCCTAGACTCCCCCACGACAGGAAACATCCTCTCCACATCCACTCTATCTGTGTCCTCTGGTCCTAGACTCCCCCCACTACTGGAAACATCCTCTCCACATCCACTCTATCTGTGTCCTCTGGTCCTCGACTCACCCATTATAGGAAACATCCTCTCCTCATTCACTCTATCTGTGTCCTCTGGTCCTAGACTCCCCCACTATAGGAAACATCCTCTCCACATCCACTCTATCTGTGACCTCTGGTCCTAGACTCCCCCCACTACAGGAAACATCCTCTCCACATCCAGTCTATCTGTGTCCTCTGGTCCTAGACTCCCCCACGACAGGAAACATCCTCTCCACATCCACTCTATCTGTGTCCTCTGGTCCTAGACTCCCCCACTGCATGAAACATCCTCTCCACATTCACTCTGTCTGTGTCCTCTGGTCCTAGACTCCCCCAAGACAGAAAACATCCTCTCCACATCCACTCTATCAGTGTCCTCTGGTCCTAGACTCCCCCACTGCATGAACATCCTCTCCACATTCACTCTATCTGTGTCCTCTGGTCCTAGACTCCCCCACTACAGGAAACATTCTCTCCACATCCACTCTATCTGTGTCCTCTCGTCCGAGACTCCCGCTCTACTTGAAACATCCTCTCCACATCCACTCTATCTGTGTCCTCTGGTCCTAGACTCCCCCACTACAGGAAACTTCCTCTCTACATTCACTCTACCTGTGTCCTCTGGTCCTAGACACCCCACTATAGGAAACATCCTCTGCACATCCACACTATCTGTGTCCTCTGGTCCTAGACTCCCGCACTACTGGAAACATCGTCTCCACATTCACTCTATCAGTGTCTTCTGGTCGTAGCCTCCCCCACTACAGCAAACATCCTCTCCACATCCACTCTATCGGTGTCTTCTGGTCCTAGACTCCCGCACTACCGGAAACATCGTCTCCACATCCACTCGATCAGTGTCCTCTGGTCCTAGACTCCCCCACTACAGGAAACATCCTCTCCACATCCACTCTATCTGTGTCCTCTGGTCCTAGACTCCCCCACTGCAGGAAACATCCTCTCCACATTCACTCTATCTGTGTCCTCTGGTCCTAGACTCCCCCACGACAGGAAACATCCTCTCCACATCCACTCTATCTGTGTCCTCTGGTCCTAGACTCCCCCACTACCGGAAACATCGTCTCCACATCCACTCTATCTGTGTCCTCTGGTCCTAGATTCCCCCACTACAGGAA
The DNA here is from genome assembly GCF_030144855.1 of Hypanus sabinus. Taxonomy (NCBI): domain Eukaryota; kingdom Metazoa; phylum Chordata; class Chondrichthyes; order Myliobatiformes; family Dasyatidae; genus Hypanus; species Hypanus sabinus. The sequence goes on along the minus strand of NW_026781457.1, from coordinate 99,187 downwards.
ACATCCTCTCCACTTCCACTCTATCTGTGTCCTCTGGTCCTGGACTCCCCCATTACCGGAAACATCGTCTCCACATCCACTACATCTGTGTCCTCTGGTCCTAGACTCCCCTACTACAGGAAACATCCTCTCCACATCCACTCTATCAGTGTCCTCTGGTCCTAGACTCCCCCACTACAGGAAACATCCTCTCCACATCCACTCTATCTGTGTCCTCTGGTCCTAGACTCCCCCACTACAGGAAACATCCTCTGCACCTCCACACTATCTGTGTCCTCTGGTCCTATACTCAAGCACTACCGGAAACATCGTCTCCACATTCACTCTATCAGTGTCCTCTGGTCGTAGACTCCCCCACTACAGGAAACATCCTCTCCACATCCACTCTATCTCTGTCTTCTGGTCCTAGACTCCCGCACTACCGGAAACATCGTCTCCACATCCACTCTATCAGTGTCCTCTGGTCCTAGACTCCCCCACTACAGGGAACATTCTCTCCTCATTCACTCTATTTGTGTCCTCTGGTCCTCGACTCCCCCACTACAGGAAAGATCCTCTGCACATCCACTCTATCTGTGTCCTCTTGTCCTAGACTCCCCCACTACAGAAAATATCCTCTGCACATCCACTCTATCTGTGTCCTCTTGTCCTAGACTCCCCCACTACAAGAAACATCCTCTCCACATCCACTCAATCAGTGTCCTCTGGTCCTAGGCTCCCCCACTACAGGAAACATCCTCTCCACATCCACTCTATCAGTGTCCTCTGGTCCTAGGCTTCCCCACTACAGGAAACAGCCTCTCCACATCCACTCTATCTGTGTCCTCTGGTCCTAGACTCCCCCACTGCATGAAACATCCTCTCCACATTCACTCTGTCTGTGTCCTCTGGTCCTAGCCTCCCCCACTACAGGAAACTTCCTCTCTACATTCACTCTACCTGTGTCCTCTGGTCCTAGACACCCCACTATAGGAAACATCCTCTGCACATCCACACTATCTGTGTCCTCTGGTCCTAGACTCCCGCACTACTGGAAACATCGTCTCCACATTCACTCTATCAGTGTCCTCTGGTCGTAGACTCCCCCACTACAGGAAACATCCTCTCCACATCCACTCTATCGGTGTCTTCTGGTCCTAGACTCCCGCACTACCGGAAACATCGTCTCCACATCCACTCTATCAGTGTCCTCTGGTCCTAGACTCCCCCACTACAGGAAACATCCTCTCCACATCCACTCTATCTGTGTCCTCTGGTCCTAGACTCCCCCACTGCAGGAAACATCCTCTCCACATCCACTCTATCTGTGTCCTCTGGTCCTAGACTCCCCCACGACAGGAAACATCCTCTCCACATCCACTCTATCAGTGTCCTCTGGTCCTAGACTCCCGAACTACCGGAAACATCGTCTCCACATTCACTCTATCAGTGTCCTCTGGTCGTAGACTCCCCCACTACAGGAAACATCCTCACCACATCCACTCTATCTCTGTCTTCTGGTCCTAGACTCCCGCACTACCGGAAACATCGTCTCCACATCCACTCTATCAGTGTCCTCTGGTCCTAGACTCCCCCACTACAGGAAACATCCTCTCCTCATTCACTCTATCTGTGTCCTCTGGTCCTCGACTCCCCCACTACAGGAAAGATCCTCTGCACATCCACTCTATCTGTGTCCTCTTGTCCTAGACTCCCCCACTACAGAAAAGATCCTCTGCACATCCACTCTATCTGTGTCCTCTTGTCCTAGACTCCCCCACTACAAGAAACATCCTCTCCACATCCACTCAATCAGTGTCCTCTGGTCCTAGGCTCCCCCACTACAGGAAACATCCTCTCCACATCCACTCTATCAGTGTCCTCTGGTCCTAGGCTTCCCCACTACAGGAAACAGCCTCTCCACATCCGCTCTATCTGTGTACTCTGGTCCTAGACACACCCACTACAGTAAACATCCTCTCCTCATCCACTCTATCTGTGTCCTCTGCTCCTAGACTCACCCACCACAGGAAAGATCCTCTCCACATCCACTCTATCACTGTCCTCTGGTCCTAGACAGCCCCACTACAGGAAACATCTTCTCCACATTCACTCTATCTGTGTCCTCTGCTCCTAGACTCCCCCTATATAGGAAACATCGTCTGCACATCCACTCAATCTGTGTCCTCTGGTCCTAGACTCACCCACTACAGGAAACATCCTCTCCACATCCACTCTATCCGTGCCCTCTGGTCCTAGACTGCCCCACTACAGAAAAGATCCTCTCCACATCCACTCTATCAGTGTCCTCTGGTCCTTGGCTCCCCCACTACAGGAAACAGCCTCTCCACATCCGCTCTATCTGTGTACTCTGGTCCTAGACTCCCCCTATACAGGAAACATCCTCCCCACATCCACTCTATCTGTGTCCTCTGCTCCTGGACTCGCCCTCTACAGGAAACATCCTCTCCAAATCCACTCTATCAGTGTCCTCTGGTCCTAGGCTCCCCCACTACAGGAAACAGCCTCTCCACATCCACTCTATCTGTGACCTCTGGTCCTCGACTCACCCATTATAGGAAACATCCTCTCCTCATTCACTCTCTCTGTGTCCTCTGGTCCTAGACTCCCCCACTATAGGAAACATCCTCTCCACATCCACACTATCTGTGTCCTCTGGTCCTAGACTCCCCCACTGCATGAAACATCCTCTCCACATTCACTCTATCTGTGTCCTCTGGTCCTAGACTCCCCCAAGACAGGACACATCCTCTCCACATCCACTGTATCAGTTTCCTCTGGTCCTAGACGCCCCCACAGCATGAACATCCTCTCCACATTCACTCTATCTGTGTCCTCTGGTCCTAGACTCCCCCACTACAGGAAACATTCTCTCCACGTCCACTCTATCTGTGTCCTCTCGTCCGAGACTCCCGCTCTACTTGAAACATCCTCTCCACATCCACTCTATCTGTGTCCTCTGGTCCTAGACTCCCCCACTACAGGAAACTTCCTCTCTACATTCACTCTACCTGTGTCCTCTGGTCCTAGACACCCCACTATAGGAAACATCCTCTGCACATCCACACTATCTGTATCCTCTGGTCCTAGACTCCCGCACTACCGGAAACATCGTCTCCACATTCACTCTATCTGTGTCCTCTGGTCGTAGACTCCCCCACTACAGGAAACATCCTCTCCACATCCACTCTATCGGTGTCTTCTGGTTCTAGACTCCCGCACTACCGGAAACATCGTCTCCACATCCACTCTATCAGTGTCCTCTGGTCCTAGACTCCCCCACTACAGGAAACATCCTCTCCACATCCACTCTATCTGTGTCCTCTGGTCCTAGACTCCCCCACTGCAGGAAACATCCTCTCCACATCCACTCTATCTGTGTCCTCTGGTCCTAGACTCCCCCACGACAGGAAACATCCTCTCCACATCCACTCTATCTGTGTCCTCTGGTCCTAGACTCCCCCACTACCGGAAACATCGTCTCCACATCCACTCTATCTGTGTCCTCTGGTACTAGATTCCCCCACTACAGGAAACATCCTCTCCACTTCCACTCTATCTGTGTCCTCTGGTCCTAGACGCCCCCATTACCGGAAACATCGTCTCCACATCCACTACATCTGTGTCCTCTGGTCCTAGACTCCCCTACTACAGGAAACATCCACTCCACATCCACTCTATCAGTGTCCTCTGGTCCTAGACTCCCCCACTACAGGAAACATCCTCTCCACATCCACTCTATCTGTGTCCTCTGGTCCTAGACTCCCCCACTACAGGAAACATCCTCTGCACCTCCAGACTATCTGTGTCCTCTGGTCCTAGACTCCCGCACTACCGGAAACATCGTCTCCACATTCACTCTATCAGTGTCCTCTGGTCGTAGACTCCCCCACTACAGGAAACATCCTCTCCACATCCACCCTATCTCTGTCTTCTGGTCCTAGACTCCCGCACTACCGGAAACATCGTCTCCACATCCACTCTATCAGTGTCCTCTGGTCCTAGACTCCCCCACTACAGAAAAGATCCTCTGCACATCCACTCTATCTGTGTCCTCTTGTCCTAGACTCCCCCACTACAAGAAACATCCTCTCCACATCCACTCAATCAGTGTCCTCTGGTCCTAGACTCGCCCTCTACAGGAAACATCCTCTCCACATCCACTCTATCAGTGTCCTCTGGTCCTAGGCTCCCCCACTACAGGAAACATCCTCTCCACATCCACTCTATCAGTGTCCTCTGGTCCTAGGCTCCCCCACTACAGGAAACAGTCTCTCCACATCCGCTCTATCTGTGTACTCTGGTCCTAGACACACCCACTACTGTAAACATCCTCTCCTCATCCACTCTATCTGTGTCCTCTGGTCCTAGACTCACCCACCACAGGAACGATCCTCTCCACATCCACTCTATCACTGTCCTCTGGTCCTAGACAGCCCCACTACAGGAAACATCTTCTCCACATTCACTCTATCTGTGTCCTCTGCTCCTAGACTCCCCCTATATAGGAAACATCGTCTGCACATCCACTCAATCTGTGTCCTCTGGTCCTAGACTCACCCACTACAGGAAACATCCTCTCCACATCCACTCTATCCGTGCCCTCTGGTCCTAGACAGCCCCACTACAGGAAACATCTTCTCCACATTCACTCTATCTGTGTCCTCTGCTCCTAGACTCCCCCTATATAGGAAACATCGTCTGCACATCCACTCAATCTGTGTCCTCTGGTCCTAGACTCACCCACTACAGAAAAGATCCTCTCCACATCCACTCTATCAGTGTCCTCTGGTCCTTGGCTCCCCCACTACAGGAAACAGCCTCTCCACATCCGCTCTATCTGTGTACTCTGGTCCTTGACTCCCCCTATACAGGAAACATCCTCCCCACATCCACCCTATCTGTGTCCTCTGGTCCTAGACTCGCCCTCTACAGGAAACATCCTCTCCACATCCACTCTATCAGTGTCCTCTGGTCCTAGGCTCCCACACTACAGGAAACAGCCTCTCCACATCCGCTCTATCTGTGTACTCTGGTCCTAGACACACCCACTACAGGAAACATCCTCTCCTCATCCACTCTATCTGTGTCCTCTGGTCCTAGACTCACCCACCACAGGAAAGATCCTCTCCACATTCACTCTAACTGTGTCCTCTGCTCCTAGACTCGCCCTTTATAGGAAACATCGTCTGCACATCCACTCTATCTGTGTCCTCTGGTCCTAGACTCCCCCACTACCGGAAACATCGTCTCCACATCCACTCTATCTGTGTCCTCTGGTCCTAGATTCCCCCACTACAGGAAACATCCTCTCCACTTCCACTCTATCTGTGTCCTCTGGTCCTAGACGCCCCCATTACCGGAAACATCGTCTCCACATCCACTACATCTGTGTCCTCTGGTCCTAGACTCCCCTACTACAGGAAACATCCTCTCCACATCCACTCTATCAGTGTCCTCTGGTCCTAGACTCCCCCACTACAGGAAACATCCTCTCCACATCCACTCTATCTGTGTCCTCTGGTCCTAGACTCCCCCACTACAGGAAACATCCTCTGCACCTCCACACTATCTGTGTCCTCTGGTCCTAGACTCCCGCACTACCGGAAACATCGTCTCCACATTCACTCTATCAGTGTCCTCTGGTCGTAGACTCCCCCACTACAGGAAACATCCTCTCCACATCCACTCTATCTCTGTCTTCTGGTCCTAGACTCCCGCACTACCGGAAACATCGTCTCCACATCCACTCTATCAGTGTCCTCTGGTCCTAGACGCCCCCACTACAGGAAACATCCTCTCCTCATTCACTCTATCTGTGTCCTCTGGTCCTCGACTCCCCCACTACAGGAAAGATACTCTGCACATCCACTCTATCTGTGTCCTCTTGTCCTAGACTCCCCCACTACAGAAAAGATCCTCTGCACATCCACTCTATCTGTGTCCTCTTGTCCTAGACTCCCCCACTACAAGAAACATCCTCTCCACATCCACTCAATCAGTGTCCTCTGGTCCTAGACTCGCCCTCTACAGGAAACATCCTCTCCACATCCACTCTATCAGTGTCCTCTGGTCCTAGGCTCCCCCACTACAGGAAACATCCTCTCCACATCCACTCTATCAGTGTCCTCTGGTCCTAGGCTCCCCCACTACAGGAAACAGTCTCTCCACATCCGCTCTATCTGTGTACTCTGGTCCTAGACACACCCACTACAGTAAACATCCTCTCCTCATCCACTCTATCTGTGTCCTCTGGTCCTAGACTCACCCACCACAGGAACGATCCTCTCCACATCCACTCTATCACTGTCCTCTGGTCCTAGACAGCCCCACTACAGGAAACATCTTCTCCACATTCACTCTATCTCTGTCCTCTGCTCCTAGACTCCCCCTATATAGGAAACATCGTCTGCACATCCACTCAATCTGTGTCCTCTGGTCCTAGACTCACCCACTACAGGAAACATCCTCTCCACATCCACTCTATCCGTGCCCTCTGGTCCTAGACAGCCCCACTACAGGAAACATCTTCTCCACATTCACTCTATGTGTGTCCTCTGCTCCTAGACTCCCCCTATATAGGAAACATCGTCTGCACATCCACTCAATCTGTGTCCTCTGGTCCTAGATTCCCCCACTACAGGAAACATCCTCTCCACTTCCACTCTATCTGTGTCCTCTGGTCCTAGACGCCCCCATTACCGGAAACATCGTCTCCACATCCACTACATCTGTGTCCTCTGGTCCTAGACTCCCCTACTACAGGAAACATCCTCTCCACATCCACTCTATCAGTGTCCTCTGGTCCTAGACTCCCCCACTACAGGAAACATCCTCTCCACATCCACTCTATCTGTGTCCTCTGGTCCTAGACTCCCCCACTACAGGAAACATCCTCTGCACCTCCACACTATCTGTGTCCTCTGGTCCAAGACTCCCGCACTACCGGAAACATCGTCTCCACATTCACTCTATCAGTGTCCTCTGGTCGTAGACTCCCCCACTACAGGAAACATCCTCTCCACATCCTCTCTATCTCTGTCTTCTGGTCCTAGACTCCCGCACTACCGGAAACATCGTCTCCACATCCACTCTATCAGTGTCCTCTGGTCCTAGACGCCCCCACTACAGGAAACATCCTCTCCTCATTCACTCTATCTGTGTCCTCTGGTCCTCGACTCCCCCACTACAGGAAAGATACTCTGCACATCCACTCTATCTGTGTCCTCTTGTCCTAGACTCCCCCACTACAGAAAAGATCCTCTGCACATCCACTCTATCTGTGTCCTCTTGTCCTAGACTCCCCCACTACAAGAAACATCCTCTCCACATCCACTCAATCAGTGTCCTCTGGTCCTAGACTCGCCCTCTACAGGAAACATCCTCTCCACATCCACTCTATCAGTGTCCTCTGGTCCTAGGCTCCCCCACTACAGGAAACATCCTCTCCACATCCACTCTATCAGTGTCCTCTGGTCCTAGGCTCCCCCACTACAGGAAACAGTCTCTCCACATCCGCTCTATCTGTGTACTCTGGTCCTAGACACACCCACTACAGTAAACATCCTCTCCTCATCCACTCTATCTGTGTCCTCTGGTCCTAGACTCACCCACCACAGGAACGATCCTCTCCACATCCACTCTATCACTGTCCTCTGGTCCTAGACAGCCCCACTACAGGAAACATCTTCTCCACATTCACTCTATCTCTGTCCTCTGCTCCTAGACTCCCCCTATATAGGAAACATCGTCTGCACATCCACTCAATCTGTGTCCTCTGGTCCTAGACTCACCCACTACAGGAAACATCCTCTCCACATCCACTCTATCCGTGCCCTCTGGTCCTAGACAGCCCCACTACAGGAAACATCTTCTCCACATTCACTCTATGTGTGTCCTCTGCTCCTAGACTCCCCCTATATAGGAAACATCGTCTGCACATCCACTCAATCTGTGTCCTCTGGTCCTAGACTCACCCACTACAGAAAAGATCCTCTCCACATCCACTCTATCAGTGTCCTCTGGTCCTTGGCTCCCCCACTACAGGAAACAGCCTCTCCACATCCGCTCTATCTGTGTACTCTGGTCCTTGACTCCCCCTATACAGGAAACATCCTCCCCACATCCACCCTATCTGTGTCCTCTGGTCCTAGACTCGCCCTCTACAGGAAACATCCTCTCCACATCCACTCTATCAGTGTCCTCTGGTCCTAGCCTCCCCCACTACAGGAAACAGCCACTCCACATCCGCTCTATCTGTGTACTCTGGTCCTAGACACACCCACTACAGGAAACATCCTCTCCTCATCCACTCTATCTGTGTCCTCTGGTCCTAGACTCCCCCACTACAGGAAACATCCTCTGCACCTCCACACTATCTGTGTCCTCTGGTCCTAGACTCCCGCACTACCGGAAACATCGTCTCCACATTCACTCTATCAGTGTCCTCTGGTCGTAGACTCCCCCACTACAGGAAAGATCCTCTCCTCATTCACTCTATCTGTGTCCTCTGGTCCTAGACTCCCCCACTACAGAAAAGATCCTCTGCACATCCACTCTATCAGTGTCCTCTTGTCCGAGACTCCCCCACTACAAGAAACATCCTCTCCAAATCCACTCTATCAGTGTCCTCTGGTCCTAGACTCACCCACCACAGGAAAGATCCTCTCCACATCCACTCTATCAGTGTCCTCTGGTCCTAGACTCCCCCACTACAGGAAACATCCTCTCCACGTCCACTCTATCTGTGTCCTCTGGTCTTAGACTCCCCCACTATAAAAAACATCCTCTCCACATCCAATCTATCAGTGTCCTCTGGTCCTCGACAGCCCCACTACAGGAAACATCTTCTCCACATTCACACCATCTGTGTCCTCTGCTCCTAGACTCCCCCTATATAGGAAACATCGTCTGCAGATCCACTCTATCTCTGTCCTCTGGTCCTTGACTCTTCCACTACAGGAAAGATCCTCTCCTCATTCACTCTATCTGTGTCCTCTGGTCCTAGACTCCCCCACTACAGAAAAGATCCTCTGCACATCCACTCTATCTGTGTCCTCTTGTCCTAGACTCCCCCACTACAAGAAACATCCTCTCCACATCCACTCTATCAGTGTCCTCTGGTCCTAGACTCGCCCTCTACAGGAAACATCCTCTCCACATCCACTCTATCAGTGTCCTCTGGTCCTAGGCTCCCCCACTACAGGAAACATCCTCTCCACATCCACTCTTTCAGTGTCCTCTGGTCCTAGACTCCCCCACTACAAGAAACATCCTCTCCACATCCACTCTATCTGTGTCCTCTGGACGTAGACTCCCCCACTACAGGAAACATCCTCTCCACATCCACTCTATCTGTGTCTTCTGGTCCTAGACTTCCGCACTACCGGAAACATCGTCTCCACATCCACTCTATCAGTGTCCTCTGGTCCTAGACTCCCCCACTACAGGAAAGATCCTCTCCTCATTCACTCTATCTGTGTCCTCTGGTCCTAGACTCCCCCACTACAGAAAAGATCCTCTGCACATCCACTCTATCAGTGTCCTCTTGTCCGAGACTCCCCCACTACAAGAAACATCCTCTCCAAATCCACTCTATCAGTGTCCTCTGGTCCTAGACTCGCCCTCTACAGGAAACATCCTCTCCACATCCACTCTATCAGTGTCCTCTGGTCCTAGGCTCCCCCACTACAGGAAACAGCCTCTCCACATCCGCTCTATCTGTGTACTCTGGTCCTAGACACACCCACTACAGTAAACATCCTCTCCTCATACACTCTATATGTGTCCTCTGGTCCTAGACTCACCCACCACAGGAAAGATCCTCTCCAAATCCACTCTACCACTGTCCTCTGGTCCTAGACAGCCCCACTACAGGAAACATCTTCTCCACATTCACTCTATCTGTGTCCTCTGCTCCTAGACTCCCCCTATATAAGAAACATCGTCTGCACATCCACTCTAGCTGTGTCCTCTGGTCCTAGACTCCCCCACTACAGGTAAAATCCTCTCCACATCCACACTATCTGTGTCCTCTGGTCCTAGACTCACCCACTACAGGAAACATCTTCTCCACATCCACTCTATCCGGGCCCTCTGGTCCTAGACAGCCCCACTACAGAAAAGATCCTCTCCACATCCACTCTATCAGTGTCCTCTCGTCCTTGGCTCCCCCACTACAGGAAACAGCCTCTCCACATCCGCTCTATCTGTGTACTCTGGTCCTAGATTCCCCCTATACAGGAAACATCCTCCCCACATCCACTCTGTCTCTGTCCTCTGGTCCTACCTAGACTCACCCAGCACAGGAAAGATCCTCTCCACATCCACTCTATCAGTGTCCTGGGTCCTCGACAGCCCCACTACAGGAAACATCTTCTCCACATTCACTCTATCTGTGTCCTCTGCTCCTAGACTCCCCCTATATAGGAAACACCGTCTGCACATCCACTCTATCTGTGTCCTCTGCACCTAGACTCCCCCACTATAGGAAAAATACTCTCCACATCCACTCTAACTGCGTCCTCTTGTCCATGACTACCCCACTACAAGAAATATCCACTCCACATCCACACTATCTGTGTCCTCTGGTCATAGTCTCCCCCACTACAGGAAACATCCCCTCCACATCTACTCTACCTGTGTCCTCTGGTCCTATACTCCACCACTACAGGAAACATCCACTCCACATCCACTGTATCTGTGCCCTGTTGTCCTAGACTCCCCCACAATAGGAAACACATTCTCCACATCAACACTATCTGTGTCCTCTGGTGCTAGACTCCCCACTATAGGAAACACCCTCGCCACATCCACTCTATCTGTGTCCTCTGGTCCTAGACTCCCCCACTACAGATGAAATCCTCTCCACATCCACTGTATCTGTGTTCTCCGGTCCTGGACCCCCACGATAGGAAACATCCTCTCCACATCCACTATATCTGTGTCCTCTGGTGCTAGACTCACCCACTACAGGAAACATCCTCTCCACATCCACTCTATCTGTGCCCTCTGGTCCTAGACTGCCCCACTACAGAAAAGATCCTCTCCACATCCGCTCTATCTGTGTACTCTGGTACTAGACTCCCCCTATACAGCACACATCCTCCCCACATCCACTCTATCTGTGTCCTCTGTTCCTAGACACACCCACTACAGGAAACATCCTCTCCACATCCACTCTAACTCTGTCCTCTGGTCCTAGACTCACCCACCACAGGAAAGATCCTCTCCACATCCACTCTATCAGTGTCCTCTGGTCCTAGACTCCCCCACTACAGGAAACATCCTCTCCACGTCCACTCTATCTGTGTCCTCTGGTCTTAGACTCCCCCACTATAAAAAACATCCTCTCCACATCCACTCTATCAGTGTCCTCTGGTCCTCGACAGCCCCACTACAGGATACATCTTCTCCACATTCACACCATCTGTGTCCTCTGCTCCTAGACTCCCCCTATATAGGAAACATCGTCTGCAGATCCACTCTATCTCTGTCCTCTGGTCCTTGACTCTTCCACTACAGGAAACATCCGCTCCACATCCACTGAATCTGTGTCCTCTGGCCCTAGACTCCCCCACTATAGGAAAAATCCTCTCCACATCCACTCTAACTGCGTCCTCTGGTCCTAGATTCCCCCACTACAGGAAACATCCTCTCCACTTCCACTCTATCTGTGTCCTCTGTTCCTAGACTCCCCCATTACCGGACACATCGTCTCCACATCCACTCCATCTGTGTCCTCTGGTCCTAGACTCCCCCTAATACAGGAAACATCCTCTCCACATCCACTCTATCAGTGTCCTCTGGTCCTAGACTCCCCCACTACAGGAAACATCCTCTCCACATCCACTCTATCTGTGTCCTCTGGTCCTAGACTCCCCCACTACAGGAAACATCCTCTGCACATCCACACTATCTGTGTCCTCTGGTCCTAGACTCCCGCACTACCGGAAACATCGTCTCCACATTCACTCTATCAGTGTCCTCTGGTCGTAGACTCCCCCACTACAGGAAACATCCTCTCCACGTCCACTCTATCTGTGTCCTCTGGTCATAGACTCCCCCACTATAAAAAAACATCCTCTCCACATCCACTCTATCAGTGTCCTCTGGTCCTCGACAGCCCCACTACAGGAAACATCTTCTCCACATTCACTCCATCTGAGTCCTCTGCTCCTAGACTCCCCCTATATAGGAAACATCGTCTGCAGATCCACTCTATCTCTGTCCTCTGGTCCTTGACTCTTCCACTACAGGAAACATCGGCTCCACATCCACTGAATCTGTGTCCTCTGGCCCTAGACTCCCCCACTATAGGAAAAATCCTCTCCACATCCACTCTAACTGCGTCCTCTGGTCCTAGATTCCCCCACTACAGGAAACATCCTCTCCACTTCCACTCTATCTGTGTCCTCTGGTCCTAGACTCCCCCATTACCGGAAACATCGTCTCCACATCCACTCCATCTGTGTCCTCTGGTCCTAGACTCCCCTACTACAGGAAACATCCTCTCCACATCCACTCTATCAGTGTCCTCTGGTCCTAGACTCCCCCACTACAGGAAACATCCTCTCCACATCCACTCTATCTGTGTCCTCTGGTCCTAGACTCCCCCACTACAGGAAACATCCTCTCCACATCCACTCTATCTGTGTCTTCTGGTCCTAGACTTCCGCACTACCGGAAACATCGTCTCCACATTCACTCTATCAGTGTCCTCTGGTCCTAGACTCCCCCACTACAGGAAACATCCTCTCCTCATTCACTATATCTGTGTCCTCTGGTCCTCGACTCCCCCACTACAGGAAAGATCCTCTCCTCATTCACTCTATCTGTGTCCTCTGGTCCTAGACTCCCCCACTACAGAAAAGATCCTCTGCACATCCACTCTATCTGTGTCCTCTTGTCCTAGACTCCCCCACTACAAGAAACATCCTCTCCACATCCACTCTATCAGTGTCCTCTGGTCCTAGACTCGCTCTCTACAGGAAACATCCTCTCCACATCCACTCTATCAGTGTCCTCTGGTCCTAGGCTCCCCCACTACAGGAAACATCCTCTCCACATCCACTCTTTCAGTGTCCTCTGGTCCTAGACTCCCCCACTACAAGAAACATCCTCTCCACATCCACTCTATCTGTGTCCTCTGGTCGTAGACTCCCCCACTACAGGAAACATCCTCTCCACATCCACTCTATCTGTGTCTTCTGGTCCTAGACTTCCGCACTACCGGAAACATCGTCTCCACATCCACTCTATCAGTGTCCTCTGGTCCTAGACTCCCCCACTACAGGAAAGATCCTCTCCTCATTCACTCTATCTGTGTCCTCTGGTCCTAGACTCCCCCACTACAGAAAAGATCCTCTGCACATCCACTCTATCTGTGTCCTCTTGTCCTAGACTCCCCCACTACAAGAAACATCCTCTCCAAATCCACTCTATCAGTGTCCTCTGGTCCTAGACTCGCCCTCTACAGGAAACATCCTCTCCACATCCACTCTATCAGTGTCCTCTGGTCCTAGACTCGCCCTCTACAGGAAACATCCTCTCCACATCCACTCTATCAGTGTCCTCTGGTCCTAGGCTCCCCCACTACAGGAAACAGCCTCTCCACATTCGCTCTATCTGTGTCCTCTGCTCCTAGACTCCCCCTAGATAGGAAACATCGTCTGCACATCCACTCTAGCTGTGTCCTCTGGTCCTAGACTCACCCACTACAGGAAACATCTTCTCCACATCCACTCTATCCGGGCCCTCTGGTCCTAGACTGCCCCACTACAGAAAAGATCCTCTCCACATCCACTCTATCAGTGTCCTCTCGACCTTGGCTCCCCCACTACAGGAAACAGCCTCTCCACATCCGCTCTATCTGTGTACTCTGGTCCTAGATTCCCCCTATACAGGAAACATCCTCCCCACATCCACTCTGTCTCTGTCCTCTGGTCCTACCTAGACTCACCCAGCACAGGAAAGATCCTCTCCACATCCACTCTATCAGTGTCCTGGGTCCTCGACAGCCCCACTACAGGAAACATCTTCTCCACATTCACTCTATCTGTGTCCTCTGCTCCTAGACTCCCCCTATATAGGAAACACCGCCTGCACATCCACTCTATCTGTGCCCTCTGCACCTAGACTCCCCCACTATAGGAAAAATACTCTCCACATCCACTCTAACTGCGTCCTCTTGTCCATGACTACCCCACTACAAGAAATATCCACTCCACATCCACACTATCTGTTTCCTCTGGTCATAGTCTCCCCCACTACAGGAAACATCCCCTCCACATCTACTCTACCTGTGTCCTCTGTTCCTAGCCTCCACCACTACAGGAAACATCCACTCCACATCCACTGTATCTGTGCCCTGTTGTCCTAGACTCCCCCACAATAGGAAACACATTCTCCACATCAACTCTATCTGTGTCCTCTGGTGCTAGACTCCCCACTATAGGAAAAACCCTCGCCACATCCACTCTATCTGTGTCCTCTGGTCCTAGACTCCCCCACTACAGATAAAATCCTCTCCACATCCACTGTATCTGTGTTCTCCGGTCCTGGACCCCCACGATAGGAAACATCCTCTCCACATCCACTGTATCTGTGTCCTCTGGTGCTAGACTCACCCACTACAGGAAACATCCTCTCCACATCCACTCTATCTGTGCCCTCTGGTCCTAGACTGCCCCACTACAGAAAAGATCCTCTCCACATCCGCTCTATCTGTGTACTCTGGTACTAGACTCCCCCTATACAGGACACATCCTCCCCACATCCACTCTATCTGTGTCCTCTGTTCCTAGACACACCTACTACAGGAAACATCCTCTCCACATCCACTCTAACTCTGTCCTCTGGTCCTAGACTCACCCACCACAGGAAGGATCCTCTCCACATCCACTCTATCAGTGTCCTCTGGTCCTAGACTCCCCCACTACAGGAAACATCCTCTCCACGTCCACTCTATCTGTGTCCTCTGGTCTTAGACTCCCCCACTATAAAAAACATCCTCTCCACATCCACTCTATCAGTGTCCTCTGGTCCTCGACAGCCCCACTACAGGAAACATCTTCTCCACATTCACTCCATCTGTGTCCTCTGCTCCTAGACTCCCCCTGTATAGGAAACATCGTCTGCAGATCCACTCTATCTCTGTCCCCTGGTCCTTGACTCTTCCACTACAGGAAACATCCGCTCCACATCCACTGAATCTGTGTCCTCTGGCCCTAGACTCCCCCACTATAGGAAAAATCCTCTCCACATCCACTCTAACTGCGTCCTATGGTCCTAGATTCCCCCACTACAGGAAACATCCTCTCCACTTCCACTCTATCTGTGTCCTCTGGTCCTAGACTCCCCCATTACCGGAAACATCGTCTCCACATCCACTCCATCTGTGTCCTCTGGTCCTAGACTCCCCTATTACAGGAAACATCCTCTCCACATCCACTCTATCAGTGTCCTCTGGTCCTAGACTCCCCCACTACAGGAAACATCCTCTCCACATCCACTCTATCTGTGTCCTCTGGTCCTAGACTCCCCCACTACAGGAAACATCCTCTGCACATCCACACTATCTGTGTCCTCTGGTCCTAGAATCCCGCACTACCGGAAACATCGTCTCCACATTCACTCTATCAGTGTCCTCTGGTCGTAGACTCCCCCACTACAGGAAACATCCTCTCCACGTCCACTCTATCTGTGTCCTCTGGTCATAGACTCCCCCACTATAAAAAAACATCCTCTCCACATCCACTCTATCAGTGTCCTCTGGTCCTCGACAGCCCCACTACAGGAAACATCTTCTCCACATTCACTCCATCTGTGTCCTCTGCTCCTAGACTCCCCCTATATAGGAAACATCGTCTGCAGATCCACTCTATCTCTGTCCTCTGGTCCTTGACTCTTCCACTACAGGAAACATCCGCTCCACATCCACTGAATCTGTGTCCTCTGGCCCTAGACTCCCCCACTATAGGAAAAATCCTCTCCACATCCACTCTAACTGCGTCCTCTGGTCCTAGACTCCCCTAATACAGGAAACATCCTCTCCACATCCACTCTATCAGTGTCCTCTGGTCCTAGACTCCCCCACTACAGGAAACATCCTCTCCACATCCACTCTATCTGTGTCCTCTGGTCCTAGACTCCCCCACTACAGGAAACATCCTCTGCACATCCACACTATCTGTGTCCTCTGGTCCTAGACTCCCCCATTACCGGAAACATCGTCTCCACATCCACTCCATCTGTGTCCTCTGGTCCTAGACTCCCCTAATACAGGAAACATCCTCTCCACATCCACTCTATCAGTGTCCTCTGGTCCTAGACTCCCCCACTACAGGAAACATCCTCTCCACATCCACTCTATCTGTGTCCTCTGGTCCTAGACTCCCCCACTACAGGAAACATCCTCTGCACATCCACACTATCTGTGTCCTCTGGTCCTAGACTCCCGCACTACCGGAAACATCGTCTCCACATTCACTCTATCAGTGTCCTCTGGTCGTAGACTCCCCCACTACAGGAAACATCCTCTCCACATCCACTCTATCTGTGTCTTCTGGTCCTAGACTTCCGCACTACCGGAAACATCGTCTCCACATCCACTCTATCAGTGTCCTCTGGTCCTAGACTCCCCCACTACAGGAAACATCCTCTCCTCATTCACTCTATCTGTGTCCTCTGGTCCTCGACTCCCCCACTACAGGAAAGATCCTCTCCTCATTCACTCTATCTGTGTCCTCTGGTCCTAGACTCCCCCACTACAGAAAAGATCCTCTGCACATCCACTCTATCTGTGTCCTCTTGTCCTAGACTCCCCCACTACAAGAAACATCCTCTCCACATCCACTCTATCAGTGTCCTCTGTTCCTAGACTCGTTCTCTACAGGAAACATCCTCTCCACATCCACTCTATCAGTGTCCTCTGGTCCTAGGCTCCCCCACTACAGGAAACAGCCTTTACACATCCGCTCTATCTGTGTACTCTGGTCCTAGACACACCCACTACAGTAAACATCCTCTCCTCATCCACTCTATCTGTGTCCTCTGGTCCTAGACTCACCCACCACAGGAAAGATCCTCTCCACATCCACTCTACCACTGTCCTCTGGTCCTAGACAGCCCCACTACAGGAAACATCTTCTCCACATTCACTCTATCTGTGTCCTCTGCTCCTAGACTCCCCCTATATAGGAAACATCGTCTGCACATCCACTCTAGCTGTGTCCTCAAGTCCTAGACTCCCCCACTACAGGTAAAATCCTCTCCACATCCACACTATCTGTGTCCTCTGGTCCTAGACTCACCCACTACAGGAAACATCCTCTCCACATCCACTCTATCCGGGCCCTCTGGTCCTAGACTGCCCCACTACAGAAAAGATCCTCTCCACATCCACTCTATCAGTGTCCTCTGGTCCTTGGCTCCCCCACTACAGGAAACAGCCTCTCCACATCGGCTCTATCTGTGTACTCTGGTCCTAGACTCCCCCTATACAGGAACCATCCTCCCCACATCCACTCTATCTGTGTCCTCTGGTCCTAGACTCGCCCTCTACAGGAAACATCCTCTCCTCATCCACTCTATCTGTGTCCTCTGGTCCTAGACTCACCCACCACAGGAAAGATCATCTCCACATCCACTCTATCACTGTCCTCTGGTCCTAGACAGCCCCACTACAGGAAACATCTTCTCCACATTCACTCTATCTGTGTCCTCTGCTCCTAGACTCCCCCTATATAGGAAACATCGTCTGCACATCCACTCTATCTGTGTCCTCTGGTCCTAGACTCCCCCACTACAGGTAAAATCCTCTCCACATCCACACTATCTGTGTCCTCTGGTCCTAGACTCACCCACTATAGGAAACATCCTCTCCACATCCACTCTATCCGTGCCCTCTGGTCCTAGACTGCCCCACTACAGAAAGGATCCTCTCCACATCCACTCTATCAGTGTCCTCTGGTCCTTGGCTCCCCCACTACAGGAAACAGCCTCTCCACATCCGCTCTATCTGTGTACTCTGGTCCTAGACTCCCACTATACAGGAAACATCCTCCCCACATCCACTCTATCTGTGTCCTCTGGTCCTAGACACACCCACTACAGGATGCATCCTCTCCACATCCACTCTATCTCTGTCCTCTGGTCCTAGACTCACCCAGCACAGGAAAGATCCTCTCCACATCCACTCTATCAGTGTCCTCTGGTCCTCGACAGCCCCACTACAGGAAACATCTTCTCCACATTCACTCTATCTGTGTCCTCTGCTCCTAGACTCCCCCTATATAGGAAACATCGTCTGCACATCCACTCTATCTGTGTCCTCTGGACCTAGACTCCCCCACTATAGGAAAAATACTCTGCACATCCACTCTAACTGCGTCCTCTTGTCCAAGACTCCCCCACTACAAGAAATATCCACTCCACATCCACACTATCTGTGTCCTCTGGTCATATACTCCACCACTACAGGAAACATCCGCTCCACATCCACTCTATCTGTGTCCTCGGGTCCTAGACTCACCCATTATAGGAAACATCCTCTCCTCATTCACACTATCTGTGTCCTCTGGTCCTAGACTCCCCCACTATAGGAAACATCCTCTGCACATCCACTCTATCTGTGTCCTCTTGTCCTAGACTCCCCCACTACAAGAAACATCCTCTCCACATCCGCACTAACAGTGTCCTCTGGTCCTAGACTCGCCCTCTACAGGAAACATCCTCTCCACATCCACTCTATCAGTGTCCTCTGGACCTAGGCTCCCCCAGTACAGGAAACAGCCTCTCCACATCCGCTCTATCTGTGTACTCTGGTCCTAGACACACCCACTACAGGAAACATCCTCTCCACATCCACTCTATCTGTGTCCTCTGGTCCTAGACTCACCCACCAAAGGAAAGATCCTCTCCACATTCACTCTATCAGTGTCCTCTGGTCCTAGACTCCCCCTATATAGGAAACATCGTCTGCACATCCACTCTATCTGTGTCCTCTCGTCCTAGACTCCCCCACTACAGGTAAAATCCTTTCCACATCCACTATATCTGTGTTCTCCGGTCCTGGACTTCCCCACTACAAGAAATATCCCCTGCACATCCACACTATCTGTGTCCTCTGATCATAGACTGCAGCACTACAGGAAACATCCCCTCCACATCCACTCCACCTGTGTCCTCTGGTCCTAGACTCCACCACTACAGGAAACATCCTCTCCACATCCACTCTATCTGTGCCCTGTTGTCCTAGACTCCCCCGCAATAGGAAACACATTCTCCACATCCACTGTATCTGTGTCCTCTGGTGCTAGACTCACCCACTACAGGAAACATCCTCTCCACATCCACTCTATCTGTGTCCTCTGGTCATAGACTCCCCCACTATAAGAAACATCCTCTCCACATCCACTCTATCAGTGTCCTCTGGTCCTCGACAGCCCCACTACAGGAAACATCTTCTCCACATTCACTCCATCTGTGTCCTCTGCTCCTAGACTCCCCCTATATAGGAAACGTCGTCAGCACATCCACTCTATCTCTGTCCTCTGGTCCTTGACTCTTCCACTACAGGAAACATCCGCTCCACATCCACTGAATCTGTGTCCTCTGGCCCTAGACTCCCCCACTATAGGAAAAATCCTCTCCACATCCACTCTAACTGCGTCCTCTGGTCCTAGATTCCCCCACTACAGGAAACATCCTCTCCACTTCCACTCTATCTGTGTCCTCTGGTCCTAGACTCCCCCATTACCGGAAACATCGTCTCCACATCCACTCCATCTGTGTCCTCTGGTCCTAGACTCCCCTACTACAGGAAACATCCTCTCCACATCCACTCTATCAGTGTCCGCTGGTCCTAGACTCCCCCACTACAGGAAACATCCTCTCCACATTCACTCTATCAGTGTCCTCTGGTCGTAGACTCCCCCACTACAGGAAACATCCTCTCCACATCCACTCTATCTGTGTCTTCTGGTCCTAGACTTCCGCACTACCGGAAACATCGTCTCCACATCCACCCTATCTGTGTCCTCTGGTCCTAGACTCCCCCACTACAGGAAACATCCTCTCCACATCCACTCTATCTGTGTCCTCTGGTCCTAGACTCCTCCACTACAGGAAACATCCTCTGCACATCCACTCTATCTGTGTCCTCTTGTCCTAGACTCCCGCAGTACAGGAAACAGCCTCTCCACATCCGCTCTATCTGTGTACTCTGGTCCTAGACACACCCACTACAGGAAACATCCTCTCCACATCCACTCTATCTGTGTCCTCTCGTCCTAGACTCCCCCACTACAGGTAAAATCCTTTCCACATCCACTATATCTGTGTTCTCCGGTCCTGGACTCCCCCACTAGAAGAAATATCCACTGCACATCCACACTATCTGTGTCCTCTGATCATAGACTGCAGCACTACAGGAAACATCCCCTCCACATCCACTCCACCTGTGTCCTCTGGTCCTAGACTCCACCACTACAGGAAACATCCTCTCCACATCCACTCTATCTGTGCCCTGTTGTCCTAGACTCCCCCGCAATAGGAAACACATTCTCCACATCCACTCTATCTGTGTCCTCTGGTGCTAGACTCCCCACTATAGGAAACACCCTCTCCGCATCCACTCTATCTGTGTCCTCTGGTCCTAGACTCCCCCACTACAGATAAAATCCTCTCCACATCCACTGTATCTGTGTTCTCCGGTCCTGGACTCCCCCACGATAGGAAACATCCTCTCCACATCCACTGTATCTGTGTCCTCTGGTGCTTGACTCACCCACTACAGGAAACATCCTCTCCACATCCACTATATCTGTGCCCTCTGGTCCTAGACTGCCCCACTACAGAAAAGATCCTCTCCACATCCGCTCTATCTGTGTACTCCGGTCCTAGACTCCCCCTATACAGGAAACATCCTCCCCACATCCACTCTATCTGTGTCCTCTGCTCCTAGACTCCCCCTATATAGGAAACATCGTCAGCACATCCACTCTGTCTCTGTCCTCTGGTCCTTGACTCTTCCACTACAGGAAACTTCCGCTCCACATCCACTGAATCTGAGTCCTCTGGCCCTAGACTCCCCCACTATAGGAAAAATCCTCTCCACATCCACTCTAACTGCGTCCTCTGGTCCTAGATTCCCCCACTACAGGAAACATCCTCTCCACTTCCACTCTATCTGTGTCCTCTGGTCCTAGACTCCCCCATTACCGGAAACATCGTCTCCACATCCACTCCATCTGTGTCCTCTGGTCCTAGACTCCCCTACTACAGGAAACATCCTCTCCACATCCACTCTATCAGTGTCGTCTGGTCCTAGACTCCCCCACTACAGGAAACATCCTCTCCACATCCACTCTATCTGTGTCCTCTGGTCCTAGACTCCCCCACTACAGGAAACATCCTCTGCACATCCACACTATCTGTGTCCTCTGGTCCTAGACTCCCGCACTACCGGAAACATCGTCTCCACATTCACTCTATCAGTGTCCTCTGGTCGTAGACTCCCCCACTACAGAAAACATCCTCTCCACATCCACTCTATCTGTGTCCTCTGGTCCTAGACTTCCGCACTACCGGAAACATCGTCTCCACATCCACTCTATCAGTGTCCTCTGGTCCTAGACTCCCCACTACAGGAAACATCCTCTCCACATCCACTCTATCTGTGTCCTCTGGTCCTAGACTCCCCCACTACAGGAAACATCCTCTCCACATCCACTCTATCTGTGTCCTCTGGTCCTAGACTCCTCCACTACAGGAAACATCCGCTCCACATCCACTCTATCTGTGTCCTCGGGTCCTAGACTCACCCATTATAGGAAACATCCTCTCCTCATTCACTCTATCTGTGTCCTCTGGTCCTAGACTCCCCCACTATAGGAAACATCCTCTGCACATCCACTCTATCAGTGTCCTCTGGTCCTAGACTCCCCCACTACAGGAAACATCCTCTCCACGTCCACTCTATCTGTGTCCTCTGGTCATAGTCTCCCCCACTATAAGAAACATCCTCTCCACATCCACTCTATCAGTGTCCTCTGGTCCTCGACTCCCCCACTACAGATAAAATCCTCTCCACATCCACTGTATCTGTGTTCTCCGGTCCTGGACTCCCCCACGATAGGAAACATCCTCTCCACATCCACTGTATCTGTCTCCTCTGGTGCTAGACTCACCCACTACAGGAAACATCCTCTCCACATCCACTCTATCTGTGCCCTCTGGTCCTAGACTGCCCCACTACAGAAAAGATCCTCTCCACATCCGCTCTATCTGTGTACTCCGGTCCTAGACTCCCCCTATACAGGAAACATCCTCCCCACATCCACTCTATCTGTGTCCTCTGTTCCTAGACTCACCCACCACAGGAAAGATCCTCTCCACATCCACTCTATCAGTGTCCTCTGGTCCTAGACTCCCCCACTACAGGAAACATCCTCTCCACGTCCACTCTATCTGTGTCCTCTGGTCATAGACTCCCCCACTATAAGAAACATCCTCTCCACATCCACTCTATCAGTGTCCTCTGGTCCTCGACAGCCCTACTACAGGAAACATCTTCTCCACATTCACTCCATCTGTGTCCTCTGCTCCTAGACTCCCCCTATATAGGAAACATCGTCAGCACATCCACTCTATCTCTGTCCTCTGGTCCTTGACTCTTCCACTACAGGAAACATCCGCTCCACATCCACTGAATCTGTGTCCTCTGGCCCTAGACTCCCCCACTATAGGAAAAATCCTCTCCACATCCACTCTAACTGCGTCCTCTGGTCCTAGATTCCCCCACTACAGGAAACATCCTCTCCACTTCCACTCTATCTGTGTCCTCTGGTCCTAGACTCCCCCATTACCGGAAACATCGTCTCCACATCCACTCCATCTGTGTCCTCTGGTCCTAGACTCCCCTACTACAGGAAACATCCTCTCCACATCCACTCTATCAGTGTCCTCTGGTCCTAGACTCCCCCACTACAGGAAACATCCTCTCCACATCCACTCTATCTGTGTCCTCTGGTCCTAGACTCCCCCACTACAGGAAACATCCTCTGCACATCCACACTATCTGTGTCCTCTGGTCCTAGACTCCCGCACTACCGGAAACATCGTCTCCACATTCACTCTATCAGTGTCCTCTGCTCGTAGACTCCCCCACTACAGGAAACATCCTCTCCACATCCACTCTATCCGTGTCTTCTGGTCCTAGACTTCCGCACTACCGGAAACATCGTCTCCACATCCACCCTATCTGTGTCCTCTGGTCCTAGACTCCCCCACTACAGGAAACATCCTCTCCACATCCACTCTATCTGTGTCCTCTGGTCCTAGATTCCTCCACTACAGGAAACATCCGCTCCACATCCACTCTATCTGTGTCCTCGGGTCCTAGACTCACCCATTATAGGAAACATCCTCTCCTCATTCACTCTATCTGAGTCCTCTGGTCCTAGACTCCCCCACTATAGGAAACATCCTCTGCACATCCACTCTATCTGTGTCCTCTTGTCCTAGACTCCCCCACTACAAGAAACATCCTCTCCACATCCGCTCTATCAGTGTCCTCTGGTCCTAGACTCGCCCTCTACAGGAAACATCCTCTCCACATCCACTCTATCAGTGTCCTCTGGACCTAGGCTCCCCCAGTACAGGAAACAGCCTCTCCACATCTGCTCTATCTGTGTACTCTGGTCCTAGACACACCCACTACAGGAAACATCCTCTCCACATCCACTCTATCTGTGTCCTCTGGTCCTAGACTCACCCACCAAAGGAAAGATCCTCTGCACATCCACTCTATCTGTGTCCTCTGCTCCTAGACTCCCCCTATATAGGAAACATCGTCTGCACATCCACTCTATCTGTGTCCTCTCGTCCTAGACTCCCCCACTACAGGTAAAATCCTTTCCACATCCACTATATCTGTGTTCTCCGGTCCTGGACTCCCCCACTACAAGAAATATCCACTGCACATCCACACTATATGTGTCCTCTGATCATAGACTGCAGCACTACAGGAAACATCCCCTCCACATCCACTCCACCTGTGTCCTCTGGTCCTAGACTCCACCACTACAGGAAACATCCTCTCCACATCCACTCTATCTGTGCCCTGTTGTCCTAGACTCCCCCGCAATAGGAAACACATTCTCCACATCCACTCTATCTGTGTCCTCTGGTGCTAGACTCCCCACTATAGGAAACACCCTCTCCGCATCCACTCTATCTGTGTCCTCTGGTCCTAGACTCCCCCACTACAGATAAAATCCTCTCCACATCCACTGTATCTGTGTTCTCCGCTCCTGAACTCCCCCACGATAGGAAACATCCTCTCCACATCCACTGTATCTGTCTCCTCTGGTGCTAGACTCACACACTACAGGAAACATCCTCTCCACATCCACTCTATCTGTGCCCTCTGGTCCTAGACTGCCCCACTACAGAAAAGATCCTCTCCACATCCGCTCTATCTGTGTACTCCGGTCCTAGACTGCCCCACTACAGAAAAGATCCTCTCCACATCCGCTCTATCTGTGTACTCCGGTCCTAGACTCCCCCTATACAGGAAACATCCTCCCCACATCCACTCTATCTGTGTCCTCTGTTCCTAGACTCACCCACCACAGGAAAGATCCTCTCCACATCCACTCTATTAGTGTCCTCTGGTCCTAGACTCCCCCACTACAGGAAACATCCTCTCCACGTCCACTCTATCTGTGTCCTCTGGTCATAGACTCCCCCACTATAAGAAACATCCTCTCCACATCCACTCTATCAGTGTCCTCTGGTCCTCGACAGCCCCACTACAGGAAACATCTTCTCCACATTCACTCCATCTGTGTCCTCTGCTCCTAGACTCCCCCTATATAGGAAACATCGTCAGCACATCCACTCTATCTCTGTCCTCTGGTCCTTGCATCTTCCACTACAGGAAACATCCGCTCCACATCCACTGAATCTGTGTCCTCTGGCCCTAGACTCCCCCA
Source organism: Hypanus sabinus (assembly GCF_030144855.1). Lineage (NCBI taxonomy): Eukaryota > Metazoa > Chordata > Chondrichthyes > Myliobatiformes > Dasyatidae > Hypanus > Hypanus sabinus. The sequence goes on along the minus strand of NW_026781457.1, from coordinate 74,189 downwards.
CTATAGGAAAAATCCTCTCCACATCCACTCTAACTGCGTCCTCTGGTTCTAGATTCCCCCACTACAGGAAACATCCTCTCCACTTCCACTCTATCTGTGTCCTCTGGTCCTAGACTCCCCCATTACCGGAAACATCGTCTCCACATCCACTCCATCTGTGTCCTCTGGTCCTAGACACCCCTACTACAGGAAACATCCTCTCCACATCCACTCTATCAGTGTCCTCTGGTCCTAGACTCCCCCACTACAGGAAACATCCTCTCCACATCCACTCTATCTGTGTCCTCTGGTCCTAGACTCCCCCACTACAGGAAACATCCTCTGCACATCCACACTATCTGTGTCCTCTGGTCCTAGACTCCCGCACTACCGGAAACATCGTCGCCACATTCACTCTATCAGTGTCCTCTGGTCGTAGACTCCCCCACTACAGGAAACACCCTCTCCACATCCACTCTATCTGTGTCTTCTGGTCCTAGACTTCCGCACTACCGGAAACATCGTCTCCACATCCACTCTATCAGTGTCCTCTGGTCCTAGACTCCCCCACTACAGGAAACATCCTCTCCTGATTCACTCTATCTGTGTCCTCTGGTCCTCGACTCCCCCACTACAGGAAAGATCCTCTCCTCATTCACTCTATCTGTGTCCTCTGGTCCTAGACTCCCCCACTACAGAAAAGATCCTCTGCACATCCACTCTATCTGTGTCCTCTTGTCCTAGACTCCCCCACTACAAGAAACATCCTCTCCACATCCACTCTATCAGTGTCCTCTGGTCCTAGACCCGCCCTCTACAGGAAACATCCTCTCCACATCCACTCTATCAGTGTCCTCTGGTCCTAGGCTCCCCCACTACAGGAAACAGCCTCTCCACATCCGCTCTATCTGTGTACTCTGGTCCTAGACACACCCACTACAGTAAACATCCTCTCCTCATCCACTCTATCTGTGTCCTCTGGTCCTAGACTCACCCACCACAGGAAAGATCCTCTCCAAATCCACTCTACTACTGTCCTCTGGTCCTAGACAGCCCCACTACAGGAAACATCTTCTCCACATTCACTCTATCTGTGTCCTCTGCTCCTAGACTCCCCCTATATAGGAAACATCGTCTGCACATCCACTCTAGCTGTGTCCTCTGGTACTAGACTCCCCCACTACAGGTAAAATCCTCTCCACATCCACACTATCTGTGTCCTCTGGTCCGAAACTCACCCACTACAGGAAACATCCTCTCCACATCCACTCTATCAGTGTCCTCTGGTCCTTGGCTCCCCCACTACAGGAAACAGCCTCTCCACATCCGCTCTATCTGTGTACTCTGGTCCTAGACTCCCCCTATACAGGAAACATCCTCCACACATCCACTCTATCTGTGTCCTCTGGTCCTAGACTCGCCCTCTACAGGAAACATCCTCTCCACATCCACTCTATCAGTGTCCTCTGGTCCTAGGCTCCCCCACTACAGGAAACAGCCTCTCCACATCCGCTCTATCTGTGTCCTCTGGTCCTAGACTCACCCACCACAGGAAAGATCCTCTCCACATCCACTCTATCACTGTCCTCTGGTCCTAGACAGCCCCACTACAGGAAACATCTTCTCCACATTCACTCTATCTGTGTCCTCTGCTCCTAGACTCCCCCTACATAGGAAACATCGTCTGCACATCCACTCTATCTGTGTCCTCTGGTCCTAGACTCACTCACTATAGGAAACATCCTCTCCGCATCAACTCTATCCGTGCCCTCTGGTCCTAGACTGCCCCACTACAGAAAGGATCCTCTCCACACCCACTCTATCAGTGTCCTCTGGTCCTTGGCTCCCCCACTACAGGAAACAGCCTCTCCACATCCGCTATATCTGTGTACTCTGGTCCTAGACTCCCCCTATACAGGAAACATCCTCCCCACATCCACTCTATCTGTGTCCTCTGGTCCTAGACACACCCACTACAGGAAGCATCCTCTCCACATCCACTCAATCTCTGTCCTCTGGTCCTAGACTCACCCAGCACAGGAAAGATCCTCTCCACATCCACTCTACCTGTGTCCTCTGGTCCTAGACTCCACCACTACAGGAAACATCCTCTCCACATCCACTCTATCTGGGCCCTGTTGTCCTAGACTCCCCCACAATAGGAAACACATTCTCCACATCCACTCTATCTGTGTCCTCTGGTGCTAGACTCCCCACTATAGGAAACACCCTCTCCACATCCACTCTATCAGTGTCCTCTGGTCCTAGGCTCCCCCACTACAGGAAACAGCCTCTCCACATCCGCTCTATCTGTGTACTCTGGTCCTAGACACACCCACTACAGTAAACATCCTCTCCTCATCCACTCTATCTGTGTCCTCTGGTCCTAGACTCCCCCACTACAGGTAAAATCCTCTCCACATCCACTATATCTGTGTTCTCCGGTACTGGACTCCCCAACGATAGGATACATCCTCTCCACATCCACCCTATCTGTGTCCTCTGGTCCTAGACTCCCCCACTACAGGAAACATCCTCTCCACATCCACTCTATCTGTGTCCTCTGGTCCTAGACTCCTCCACTACAGGAAACAGCCGCTCCACATCCACTCTCTCTGTGTCCTCGGGTCCTAGACTCACCCATTATAGGAAACATCCTCTCCTCATTCACTCTATCTGTGTCCTCTGGTCCTAGACTCCCCCACTATAGGAAACATCCTCTGCACATCCACTCTATCTGTGTCCTCTTGTCCTAGACTCCCCCACTACAAGAAACATCCTCTCCACATCCACTCTATCAGTGTCCTCTGGTCCTAGACTCGCCCTCTACAGGGAACATCCTCTCCACATCCACTCTATCAGTGTCCTCTGGACCTAGGCTCCCCCACTACAGGAAACAGCCTGTCCACATCCGCTCTATCTGTGTACTCTGGTCCTAGACACACCCACTACAGGAAACATCCTCTCCACATCCACTCTATCTGTGTCCTCTGGTCCTAGACTCACCCACCACAGGAAAGATCCTCTCCACATCCACTCTATCACTGTCCTCTGATCCTAGACAGCCCCACTACAGGAAACATCTTCTCCACATTCACACTATCAGTGTCCTCTGCTCCTAGACTCCCCCACTACAGGAAACATCCTCTCCACATCCACTATATCTGTGTTCTCTAGTCCTGGACTCCCCCACTACAAGAAATATCCACTGCACATCCACACTATCTGTGTCCTCTGATCATAGACTGCAGCACTACAGGAAACATCCTCTCCACATCCACTCTACCTGTGTCCTCTGGTCCTAGACTCCACCACTACAGGAAACATCCTCTCCAGATCCACTCTATCTGTGCCCTGTTGTCCTAGACTCGCCCACAATAGGAAACACATTCTCCACATCCACTCTATCTGTGTCCTCTGGTGCTAGACTCCCCACTATAGGAAACACCCTCTCCACATCCACTCTATCTGTGTCCTCTGGTCCTAGACTCCCCCACTACAGATAAAATCCTCTCCACATCCACTATATCTGTGTTCTCCGGTCCTGGACTCCCCCACGATAGGAATCATCCTCTCCACATCCACTGTATCTGTGTCCTCTGGTGCTAGACTCACCCACTACAGGAAACATCCTCTCCACTTCCACTCTATCTGTGCCCTCTGGTCATAGACAGCCCCACTACAGAAAAGATCCTCTCCACATCCGCTCTATCTGTGTACTCTGGTCCTAGACTCCCCCTATACAGGAAACATCCTCCCCACATCCACTCTATCTGTGTCCTCTGGTCCTAGACACACCCACTACAGGAAACATCCTCTCCACATCCACTCTAACTCTCTCCTCTGGTCCTAGAATCACCCACCATAGGAAACATCCTCTCCACGTCCACTCTATCTGTGTCCTCTGGTCATAGACTCCCCCACTATAAGAAACATCCTCTCCACATCCACTCTATCAGTGTCCTCTGGTCCTCGACAGCCCCACTACAGGAAACATCTTCTCCACATTCACTCTATCTGTGTCCTCTGCTCCTAGACTCCCCCTATATAGGAAACATCGTCTGCACATCCACTCTATCTCTGTCCTCTGGTCCTTGACTCTTCCACTACAGGAAAAATCCTCTCCACATCCACTCTAACTGCGTCCTCTTGTCCTAGACTCCCCCACTACAAGAAATATCCACTCCACATCCACTCTATCTGTGTCCTCTGGTCCTAGACTCCCCCACGACAGGAAACATCCTCTCCACTTCCACTCTATCTGTGCCCTCTGGTCCTAGACAGCCCCACTACAGAAAAGATCCTCTCCACATCCGCTCTATCTGTGTACTCTGGTCCTAGACTCCCCCTATACAGGAAACATCCTCCACACATCCACTCTATCTGTGTCCTCTGGTCCTAGACACACCCACTACAGGAAACATCCTCTCCACATCCACTCTATCTCTGTCCTCTGGTCCTTGACTCTTCCACTACAGGAAACATCCGCTCCACATCCACTGAATCAGTGTCCTCTGGCCCTAGACTCCCCCACTATAGGAAAAATCCTCTCCACATCCACTCTAACTGCGTCCTCTTGTCCTAGACTCCCCCACTACAAGAAATATCCACTCCACATCCACACTATCTGTGTCCTCTGGTCATAGACTCCCCCACTACAGGAAACTTCCCCTCCACATCTACTCTACCTGTGTCCTCTGGTCCTAGACTCCACCACTACTGGAAACATCCACTCCGCATCCACTCTATCTGTGCCCTCTGGTCCTAGACTCCCCCACTACAGGAAACATCGTCCCCACATCCACTCTATCTGTGTCCTCTGGTCCTAGATTCCCCCACTACAGGAAACATCCTCTCCACATCCACTCTATCAGTGTCCTCTGGTCCTAGACTCGCCCTCTACAGGGAACATCCTCTCCACATCCACTCTATCAGTGTCCTCTGGACCTAGGCTCCCCCACTACAGGAAACAGCCTGTCCACATCCGCTCTATCTGTGCACTCTGGTCCTAGACACACCCACTACAGGAAACATCCTCTCCACATCCACTCTATCTGTGTCCTCTGGTCCTAGACTCACCCACCACAGGAAAGATCCTCTCCACATCCACTCTATCAGTGTCCTCTGATCCTAGACAGCCCCACTACAGGAAACATCTTCTCCACATTCACACTATCAGTGTCCTCTGCTCCTAGACTCCCCCACTACAGGAAACATCCTCTCCACATCCACTATATCTGTGTTCTCCGGTCCTGGACTCCCCCACTACAAGAAATATCCACTGCACATCCACACTATCTGTGTCCTCTGATCATAGACTGCAGCACTACAGGAAACATCCTCTCCACATCCACTCTACCTGTGTCCTCTGGTCCTAGACTCCACCACTACAGATAAAATCCTCTCCACATCCACTATATCTGTGTTCTCCGGTCCTGGACTCCCCCACGATAGGAATCATCCTCTCCACATCCACTGTATCTGTGTCCTCTGGTGCTAGACTCACCCACTACAGGAAACATCCTCTCCACTTCCACTCTATCTGTGCCCGCTGGTCCTAGACAGCCCAACTACAGAAAAGATCCTCTCCACATCCGCTCTATCTGTGTACTCTGGTCCTAGACTCCCCCTATACAGGAAACATCCTCCACACATCCACTCTATCTGTGTCCTCTGGTCCTAGACACACCCACTACAGGAAACATCCTCTCCACATCCACTCTAACTCTCTCCTCTGGTCCTAGAATCACCCACCACAGGAAACATCCTCTCCACGTCCACTCTATCTGTGTCCTCTGGTCATAGACTCCCCCACTATAAGAAACATCCTCTCCACATCCACTCTATCAGTGTCCTCTGGTCCTCGACAGCCCCACTACAGGAAACATCTTCTCCACATTCACTCTATCTGTGTCCTCTGCTCCTAGACTCCCCCTATATAGGAAACATCGTCTGCACATCCACTCTATCTCTGTCCTCTGGTCCTTGACTCTTCCACTACAGGAAACATCCGCTCCACATCCACTGAATCAGTGTCCTCTGGCCCTAGACTCCCCCACTATAGGAAAAATCCTCTCCACATCCACTCTAACTGCGTCCTCTTGTCCTAGACTCCCCCACTACAAGAAATATCCACTCCACATCCACACTATCTGTGTCCTCTGGTCATAGACTCCCCCACTACAGGAAACTTCCCCTCCACATCTACTCTACCTGTGTCCTCTGGTCCTAGACTCCACCACTACTGGAAACATCCACTCCGCATCCACTCTATCTGTGCCCTCTGGTCCTAGACTCCCCCACTACAGGAAACATCGTCCCCACATCCACTCTATCTGTGTCCTCTGGTCCTAGATTCCCCCACTACAGGAAACATCCTCTCCACTTCCACTCTATCTGTGTCCTCTGGTCCTAGACTCCCCCACTGTAGGAAACATCCACTCCACATCCACTCTATCTGTGTCCTCTGGTCCTAGACTACCTCACTGTAGGAAACATCCGCTCCACATCCACTCTATCTGTGTCCTCTGCTCCTAGACTCCCCCACTACCGGAAACATCGTCTCCACATCCACTCTATCTGTGTCCTCTGGTCCTAGATTCCCCCACTACAGGAAACATCCTCTCCACATCCACTCTATCTGTGTCCTCTGGCCCGAGACTCCCCCACTACATGATACATGCTCTCCACATCCAGTGTCCTCTGGTCCTAGTCTCCCCCACTACAGGTAACATCCTCTCCACATCCACTCTATCTGTGTCCTCTGCACCTAGGCTCCCCCTCTGCATGAAACATCCTCTCCACACTCACTCTATCTGTGTCCTCTGGCCCTAGACTCCTCCACTACAGGAAACATCCTCTCCACATCCTCTCTATCTGTGTCCTCTCGTTCGAGACTCCCGCTCTACTTGAAACATCCTCTCCACATCCACTCTATCTGGGTCCTCTGGTCCTAGACTCCCCCACTACAGGAAACATCCTCTCTACATTCACTCTACCTGTGCCCTCTGGTCCTAGTCTCCCCCACTATTGGAAACATCCTCTCCACATCCACTCTATCTGTGTCCTCTGGTCCTAGACTACCCCCACTACAGGAAACATCCTCTCCACATCCAGTATATCTGTGTCCTCTGGTCCTAGACTCCCCCACTGCAGGAAACATCCTCTCCACATCCACTCTAACTGTGTCCTCTGGTCCTAGACTCCCCCACGACAGGAAACATCCACTCCACATCCACTCTATCTGTGTCCTCTGGTCCGAGACTCCCCCACTACCGGAAACATCGTCTCCACATCCACTCTATCAGTGTCCTCTGGTCCTGGATTCCCCCACTACAGGAAACATCCTCTCCACTTCCACTCTATCAGTGTCCTCTGGTCCTAGGTTCCCCGATTACAGGAAACGAACTCACCACATCCACTCTATCTGCGGCTTCTGGTCCTACACTTTCCGACTATAGGAAACATCCTCTCCACATCCACACTATCTGTGTCCTCTGGTCCTAGACTGCCCCACTGAAGGAAACATCCTCTCCACATCCTCTCTATCCGTGACCTCTGGTCCTAGACTCACCCACTACAGGAAACATCCTCTCCACATCGACTCTATCCGTGCCCTCTGGTCCTAGACTCCCCCTATACAGGAAACATCCTCCCCACATCCACTCTATCTGTGTCCTCTGGTCCTGGACACACCCACTACAGGAAACAGCCTCTCCACATCCACTCTATCTCTGTCCTCTGGTCCTAGACTCACCCACCACAGGAAAGATCCTCTCCACATTCACTCTATCTGTGTCCTCTGCTCCTAGACTCCCCCTATATAGGAAACATCGTCTGCACATCCACTCTATCTGTGTCCTCTGGTCCTTGACTCTTCCACTACAGGAAACATCCGCTCCACATCCACTGAATCTGTGTCCTCTGGCCCTAGACTCCCCCACAATAGGAAAAATCCTCTCCACATCCACTCTATCTGTGTCCTCTGGTCCTAGATTCCCCCACTACAGGAAATATCCTCTCCACATCCACTCTATCTGTCTCCTCTGGCCCGAGGCTCCCCAACTACATGATACATGCTCTCCACATCCAGTGTCCTCTGGTCCTAGTCTCCCCCACTACAGGTAACATCCTCTCCACATCCACTCTATCTGTGTCCTCTGGTCCTAGGCTCCCCCTCTGCATGAAACATCCTCTCCACATTCTCTCTATCTGTGTCCTCTGGCCCTAGACTCCTCCACTACAGGAAACATCCTCTCCACATCCTCTCTATCTGTGTCCTCTCGTTCGAGACTCCCGCTCTACTTGAAACATCCTCTCCACATCCACTCTATCTGGGTCCTCTGGTCCTAGACTCCCCCACTACAGGAAACATCCTCTCTACATTCACTCTACCTGTGCCCTCTGGTCCTAGTCTCCCCCACTATTGGAAACATCCTCTCCACATCCACTCTATCTGTGTCCTCTGGTCCTAGACTACCCCCACTACAGGAAACATCCTCTCCACATCCAGTATATCTGTGTCCTCTGGTCCTAGACTCCCCCACTGCAGGAGACATCCTCTCCACATCCACTCTAACTGTGTCCTCTGGTCCTAGACTCCCCCACGACAGGAACCATCCACTCCACATCCACTCTATCTGTGTCCTCTGGTCCGAGACTCCCCCACTACCGGAAACATCGTCTCCACATCCACTCTATCAGTGTCCTCTGGTCCTGGATTCCCCCACTACAGGAAACATCCTCTCCACTTCCACTCTATCAGTGTCCTCTGGTCCTAGGTTCCCCGATTACAGGAAACGAACTCACCACATCCACTCTATCTGCGGCTTCTGGTCCTACACTTTCCGACTATAGGAAACATCCTCTCCACATCCACACTATCTGTGTCCTCTGGTCCTAGACTGCCCCACTGAAGGAAACATCCTCTCCACATCCTCTCTATCCGTGACCTCTGGTCCTAGACTCACCCACTACAGGAAACATCCTCTCCACATCGACTCTATCCGTGCCCTCTGGTCCTAGACTCCCCCTATACAGGAAACATCCTCCCCACATCCACTCTATCTGTGTCCTCTGGTCCTAGACACACCCACTACAGGAAACAGCCTCTCCACATCCACTCTATCTCTGTCCTCTGGTCCTAGACTCACCCACCACAGGAAAGATCCTCTCCACATTCACTCTATCTGTGTCCTCTGCTCCTAGACTCCCCCTATATAGGAAACATCGTCTGCACATCCACTCTATCTGTGTCCTCTGGTCCTTGACTCTTCCACTACAGGAAACATCCGCTCCACATCCACTGAATCTGTGTCCTCTGGCCCTAGACTCCCCCACAATAGGAAAAATCCTCTCCACATCCACTCTATCTGTGTCCTCTGGTCCTAGATTCCCCCACTACAGGAAACATCCTCTCCACATCCACTCTATCTGTCTCCTCTGGCCCGAGGCTCCCCAACTACATGATACATGCTCTCCACATCCAGTGTCCTCTGGTCCTAGTCTCCCCCACTACAGGTAACATCCTCTCCACATCAACTCTATCTGTGTCCTCTGGTCCTAGGCTCCCCCTCTGCATGAAACATCCTCTCCACATTCTCTCTATCTGTGGCCCTAGACTCCTCCACTACAGGAAACATCCTCTCCACATCCTCTCTATCTGTGTCCTCTCGTTCGAGACTCCCGCTCTACTTGAAACATCCTCTCCACATCCACTCTATCTGGGTCCTCTGGTCCTAGACTCCCCCACTACAGGAAACATCCTCTCTACATTCACTCTACCTGTGCCCTCTGGTCCTAGTCTCCCCCACTATTGGAAACATCCTCTCCACATCCACTCTATCTGTGTCCTCTGGTCCTAGACTACCCCCACTACAGGAAACATCCTCTCCACATCCAGTATATCTGTGTCCTCTGGTCCTAGACTCCCTCACTGCAGGAAACATCCTCTCCACATCCACTCTATCTGTGTCCTCTGGTCCTAGACTCCCCCACGACAGGAAACATCCTCTCCACATCCACTCTATCTGTGTCCTCTGGTCCGAGACTCCCCCACTACCGGAAACATCGTCTCCACATCCACTCTATCAGTGTCCTCTGGTCCTAGATTCCCCCACTACAGGAAACATCCTCTCCACTTCCACTCTATCAGTGTCCTCTGGTCCTAGGTTCCCCGATTACAGGAAACGTACTCACCACATCCACTCTATCTGCGGCCTCTGGTCCTACACTTTCCGACTATAGGAAACATCCTCTCCACATCCACACTATCTGTGTCCTCTGGTCCTAGACTGCCCCACTGAAGGAAACATCCTCTCCACATCCTCTCTATCCGTGCCCTCTGGTCCTAGACTCACCCACTACAGGAAACATCCTCTCCACATCGACTCTATCCGTGCCCTCTGGTCCTAGACTCCCCCTATACAGGAAACATCCTCCCCACATCCACTCTATCTGTGTCCTCTGGTCCTAGACACACCCACTACAGGAAACAGCCTCTCCACATCCACTCTATCTCTGTCCTCTGGTCCTAGACTCACCCACCACAGGAAAGATCCTCTCCACATTCACTCTATCTGTGTCCTCTGCTCCTAGACTCCCCCTATATAGGAAACATCGTCTGCACATCCACTCTATCTGTGTCCTCTGGTCCTTGACTCTTCCACTACAGGAAACATCCGCTCCACATCCACTGAATCTGTGTCCTCTGGCCCTAGACTCCCCCACTATAGGAAAAATCCTCTCCACATCCACTCTAACTGCGTCCTCTTGTCCTAGACTCCCCCACTACAAGAAATATTCACTCCACATCCACACTATCTGTGTCCTCTGGTCCTAGACTCCCCCACTACAGGAAACATCCCCTCCACATCTTCTCTACCTGTGTCCTCTGGTCCTAGACTCCACCACTACAGGAAACATCCACTCCACATCCACTCTATCTGTGCCCGGTTGTCCTAGACTCTCCCACAATAGGAAACATATTCTCCACATCCACTCTATCTGTGTCCTCTGGTGCTAGACTCCCCTCTATAGGAAATACCCTCTCCACATCAACTCTATCTGTGTCCTCTGGTCCTAGACTCCCCCACTACAGGTAAAATCCTCTCCACATCCACTATATCTGTGTTCTCCGGTCCTGGACTCCCCCACGATAGGATACATCCTCTCCACATCCACTCTATCTGTGTCCTCTGGTCCTGGACTCACCCACTACAGGAAACATCCTCTCCACATCCACTCTATCTGTGTCCTCTGCTCCTAGACTCCTCCACTACAGGAAACATCCGCTCCACATCCACTCTATCTGTGTCCTCTGCTCCTAGACTCCCCCACTACCGGAAACATCGTCTCCACATCCACTCTATCTGTGTCCTCTGGTCCTAGATTCCCCCACTACAGGAAACATCCTCTCCACTTCCACTCTATCTGTGTCCTCTGGTCCTAGACTCCCCCACTGTAGGAAACATCCACTCCACATCCACTCTATCTGTGTCCTCTGTCCCGAGACTCCCCCACTACATGATACATGCTCTCCACATCCAGTGTCCTCTGGTCCTAGTCTCCCCCACTACAGGTAACATCCTCTCCACATCCACTCTATCTGTGTCCTCTGGTCCTAGGCTCCCCCTCTGCATGAAACATCCTCTCCACATTCACTCTATCTGTGTCCTCTGGCCCTAGACTCCTCCACTACAGGAAACATCCTCTCCACATCCAGTATATCTGTGTCCTCTGGTCCTAGACTCCCCCACTGCAGGAAACATCCTCTCCACATCCACTCTATCTGTGTCCTCTGGTCCTAGACTCCCCCACGACAGGAAACATCCTCTCCACTTCCACTCTATCTGTGCCCTCTGGTCCTAGACAGCCCCACTACAGAAAAGATCCTCTCCACATCCGCTCTATCTGTGTACTCTGGTCCTAGACTCCCCCTATACAGGAAACATCCTCCACACATCCACTCTATCTGTGTCCTCTGGTCCTAGACACACCCACTACAGGAAACATCCTCTCCACATCCACTCTATCTCTGTCCTCTGGTCCTTGACTCTTCCACTACAGGAAACATCCGCTCCACATCCACTGAATCAGTGTCCTCTGGCCCTAGACTCCCCCACTATAGGAAAAATCCTCTCCACATCCACTCTAACTGCGTCCTCTTGTCCTAGACTCCCCCACTACAAGAAATATCCACTCCACATCCACACTATCTGTGTCCTCTGGTCATAGACTCCCCCACTACAGGAAACTTCCCCTCCACATCTACTCTACCTGTGTCCTCTGGTCCTAGACTCCACCACTACTGGAAACATCCACTCCGCATCCACTCTATCTGTGCCCTCTGGTCCTAGACTCCCCCACTACAGGAAACATCGTCCCCACATCCACTCTATCTGTGTCCTCTGGTCCTAGATTCCCCCACTACAGGAAACATCCTCTCCACTTCCACTCTATCTGTGTCCTCTGGTCCTAGACTCCCCCACTGTAGGAAACATCCACTCCACATCCACTCTATCTGTGTCCTCTGGTCCTAGACTACCTCACTGTAGGAAACATCCGCTCCACATCCACTCTATCTGTGTCCTCTGCTCCTAGACTCCCCCACTACCGGAAACATCGTCTCCACATCCACTCTATCTGTGTCCTCTGGTCCTAGATTCCCCCACTACAGGAAACATCCTCTCCACATCCACTCTATCTGTGTCCTCTGGCCCGAGACTCCCCCACTACATGATACATGCTCTCAACATCCAGTGTCCTCTGGTCCTAGTCTCCCCCACTACAGGTAACATCCTCTCCACATCCACTCTATCTGTGTCCTCTGCACCTAGGCTCCCCCTCTGCATGAAACATCCTCTCCACATTCACTCTATCTGTGTCCTCTGGCCCTAGACTCCTCCACTACAGGAAACATCCTCTCCACATCCTCTCTATCTGTGTCCTCTCGTTCGAGACTCCCGCTCTACTTGAAACATCCTCTCCACATCCACTCTATCTGGGTCCTCTGGTCCTAGACTCCCCCACTACAGGAAACATCCTCTCTACATTCACTCTACCTGTGCCCTCTGGTCCTAGTCTCCCCCACTATTGGAAACATCCTCTCCACATCCACTCTATCTGTGTCCTCTGGTCCTAGACTACCCCCACTACAGGAAACATCCTCTCCACATCCAGTATATCTGTGTCCTCTGGTCCTAGACTCCCCCACTGCAGGAAACATCCTCTCCACATCCACTCTATCTGTGTCCTCTGGTCCTAGACTCCCCCACGACAGGAAACATCCTCTCCACATCCACTCTATCTGTGTCCTCTGGTCCGAGACTCCCCCACTACCGGAAACATCGTCTCCACATCCACTCTATCAGTGTCCTCTGGTCCTGGATTCCCCCACTACAGGAAACATCCTCTCCACTTCCACTCTATCAGTGTCCTCTGGTCCTAGGTTCCCCGATTACAGGAAACGTACTCACCACATCCACTCTATCTGCGGCCTCTGGTCCTACACTTTCCGACTATAGGAAACATCCTCTCCACATCCACACTATCTGTGTCCTCTGGTCCTAGACTGCCCCACTGAAGGAAACATCCGCTCCACATCCACTGAATCTGTGTCCTCTGGCCCTAGACTCCCCCACTATAGGAAAAATCCTCTCCACATCCACTCTAACTGCGTCCTCTTGTCCTAGACTCCCCCACTACAAGAAATATTCACTCCACATCCACACTATCTGTGTCCTCTGGTCCTAGACTCCCCCACTACAGGAAACATCCCCTCCACATCTTCTCTACCTGTGTCCTCTGGTCCTAGACTCCACCACTACAGGAAACATCCACTCCACATCCACTCTATCTGTGCCCGGTTGTCCTAGACTCTCCCACAATAGGAAACATATTCTCCACATCCACTCTATCTGTGTCCTCTGGTGCTAGACTCCCCTCTATAGGAAATACCCTCTCCACATCAACTCTATCTGTGTCCTCTGGTCCTAGACTCCCCCACTACAGGTAAAATCCTCTCCACATCCACTATATCTGTGTTCTCCGGTCCTGGACTCCCCCACGATAGGATACATCCTCTCCACATCCACTCTATCTGTGTCCTCTGGTCCTGGACTCACCCACTACAGGAAACATCCTCTCCACATCCACTCTATCTGTGTCCTCTGCTCCTAGACTCCTCCACTACAGGAAACATCCGCTCCACATCCACTCTATCTGTGTCCTCTGCTCCTAGACTCCCCCACTACCGGAAACATCGTCTCCACATCCACTCTATCTGTGTCCTCTGGTCCTAGATTCCCCCACTACAGGAAACATCCTCTCCACTTCCACTCTATCTGTGTCCTCTGGTCCTAGACTCCCCCACTGTAGGAAACATCCACTCCACATCCACTCTATCTGTGTCCTCTGTCCCGAGACTCCCCCACTACATGATACATGCTCTCCACATCCAGTGTCCTCTGGTCCTAGTCTCCCCCACTACAGGTAACATCCTCTCCACATCCACTCTATCTGTGTCCTCTGGTCCTAGGCTCCCCCTCTGCATGAAACATCCTCTCCACATTCACTCTATCTGTGTCCTCTGGCCCTAGACTCCTCCACTACAGGAAACATCCTCTCCACATCCAGTATATCTGTGTCCTCTGGTCCTAGACTCCCCCACTGCAGGAAACATCCTCTCCACATCCACTCTATCTGTGTCCTCTGGTCCTAGACTCCCCCACGACAGGAAACATCCTCTCCACTTCCACTCTATCTGTGCCCTCTGGTCCTAGACAGCCCCACTACAGAAAAGATCCTCTCCACATCCGCTCTATCTGTGTACTCTGGTCCTAGACCCCCTATACAGGAAACATCCTCCACACATCCACTCTATCTGTGTCCTCTGGTCCTAGACACACCCACTACAGGAAACATCCTCTCCACATCCACTCTAACTCTCTCCTCTGGTCCTAGAATCACCCACCACAGGAAACATCCTCTCCACGTCCACTCTATCTGTGTCCTCTGGTCATAGACTCCCCCACTATAAGAAACATCCTCTCCACATCCACTCTATCAGTGTCCTCTGGTCCTCGACAGCCCCACTACAGGAAACATCTTCTCCACATTCACTCTATCTGTGTCCTCTGCTCCTAGACTCCCCCTATATAGGAAACATCGTCTGCACATCCACTCTATCTCTGTCCTCTGGTCCTTGACTCTTCCACTACAGGAAACATCCGCTCCACATCCACTGAATCAGTGTCCTCTGGCCCTAGACTCCCCCACTATAGGAAAAATCCTCTACACATCCACTCTAACTGCGTCCTCTTGTCCTAGACTCCCCCACTACAAGAAATATCCACTCCACATCCACACTATCTGTGTCCTCTGGTCATAGACTCCCCCACTACAGGAAACTTCCCCTCCACATCTACTCTACCTGTGTCCTCTGGTCCTAGACTCCACCACTACTGGAAACATCCACTCCGCATCCACTCTATCTGTGCCCTCTGGTCCTAGACTCCCCCACTACAGGAAACATCGTCCCCACATCCACTCTATCTGTGTCCTCTGGTCCTAGATTCCCCCACTACAGGAAACATCCTCTCCACTTCCACTCTATCTGTGTCCTCTGGTCCTAGACTCCCCCACTGTAGGAAACATCCACTCCACATCCACTCTATCTGTGTCCTCTGGTCCTAGACTACCTCACTGTAGGAAACATCCGCTCCACATCCACTCTATCTGTGTCCTCTGCTCCTAGACTCCCCCACTACCGGAAACATCGTCTCCACATCCACTCTATCTGTGTCCTCTGGCCCGAGACTCCCCCACTACATGATACATGCTCTCCACATCCAGTGTCCTCTGGTCCTAGTCTCCCCCACTACAGGTAACATCCTCTCCACATCCACTCTATCTGTGTCCTCTGTACCTAGGCTCCCCCTCTGCATGAAACATCCTCTCCACATTCACTCTATCTGTGTCCTCTGGCCCTAGACTCCTCCACTACAGGAAACATCCTCTCCACATCCTCTCTATCTGTGTCCTCTCGTTCGAGACTCCCGCTCTACTTGAAACATCCTCTCCACATCCACTCTATCTGGGTCCTCTGGTCCTAGACTCCCCCACTACAGGAAACATCCTCTCTACATTCACTCTACCTGTGCCCTCTGGTCCTAGTCTCCCCCACTATTGGAAACATCCTCTCCACATCCACTCTATCTGTGTCCTCTGGTCCTAGACTACCCCCACTACAGGAAACATCCTCTCCACATCCAGTATATCTGTGTCCTCTGGTCCTAGACTCCCCCACTGCAGGAAACATCCTCTCCACATCCACTCTATCTGTGTCCTCTGGTCCTAGACTCCCCCACGACAGGAAACATCCTCTCCACATCCACTCTATCTGTGTCCTCTGGTCCGAGACTCCCCCACTACCGGAAACATCGTCTCCACATCCACTCTATCAGTGTCCTCTGGTCCTGGATTCCCCCACTACAGGCAACATCCTCTCCACTTCCACTCTATCAGTGTCCTCTGGTCCTAGGTTCCCCGATTACAGGAAACGTACTCACCACATCCACTCTATCTGCGGCCTCTGGTCCTACACTTTCCGACTATAGGAAACATCCTCTCCACATCCACACTATCTGTGTCCTCTGGTCCTAGACTGCCCCACTGAAGGAAACATCCTCTCCACATCCTCTCTATCCGTGACCTCTGGACCTAGACTCACCCACTACAGGAAACATCCTCTCCACATCGACTCTATCCGTGCCCTCTGGTCCTAGACTCCCCCTATACAGGAAACATCCTCCCCACATCCACTCTATCTGTGTCCTCTGGTCCTAGACACACCCACTACAGGAAACAGCCTCTCCACATCCACTCTATCTCTGTCCTCTGGTCCTAGACTCACCCACCACAGGAAAGATCCTCTCCACATTCACTCTATCTGTGTCCTCTGCTCCTAGACTCCCCCTATATAGGAAACATCGTCTGCACATCCACTCTATCTGTGTCCTCTGGTCCTTGACTCTTCCACTACAGGAAACATCCGCTCCACATCCACTCTATCTGTGTCCTCTGGTCCTAGTCTCCCCCACTACAGGTAACATCCTCTCCACGTCCACTCTATCTGTGTCCTCTGCACCTAGGCTCCCCCTCTGCATGAAACATCCTCTCCACATTCACTCTATCTGTGTCCTCTGGCCCTAGACTCCTCCACTACAGGAAACATCCTCTCCACATCCTCTCTATCTGTGTCCTCTCGTTCGAGACTCCCGCTCTACTTGAAACATCCTCTCCACATCCACTCTATCTGGGTCCTCTGGTCCTAGACTCCCCCACTACAGGAAACATCCTCTCTACATTCACTCTACCTGTGCCCTCTGGTCCTAGTCTCCCCCACTATTGGAAACATCCTCTCCACATCCACTCTATCTGTGTCCTCTGGTCCTAGACTACCCCCACTACAGGAAACATCCTCTCCACATCCAGTATATCTGTGTCCTCTGGTCCTAGACTCCCCCACTGCAGGAAACATCCTCTCCACATCCACTCTATCTGTATCCTCTGGTCCTAGACTCCCCCACGACAGGAAACATCCTCTCCACATCCACTCTATCTGTGTCCTCTGGTCCGAGTCTCCCCCACTACCGGAAACATCGTCTCCACATCCACTCTATCAGTGTCCTCTGGTCCTGGATTCCCCCACTACAGGAAACATCCTCTCCACTTCCACTCTATCAGTGTCCTCTGGTCCTAGGTTCCCCGATTACAGGAAACGTACTCACCACATCCACTCTATCTGCGGCCTCTGGTCCTACACTTTCCGACTATAGGAAACATCCTCTCCACATCCACACTATCTGTGTCCTCTGGTCCTAGACTGCCCCACTGAAGGAAACATCCTCTCCACATCCTCTCTATCCGTGACCTCTGGTCCTAGACTCACCCACTACAGGAAACATCCTCTCCACATCGACTCTATCCGTGCCCTCTGGTCCTAGACTCCCCCTATACAGGAAACATCCTCCCCACATCCACTCTATCTGTGTCCTCTGGTCCTAGACACACCCACTACAGGAAACAGCCTCTCCACATCCACTCTATCTCTGTCCTCTGGTCCTAGACTCATCCACCACAGGAAAGATCCTCTCCACATTCACTCTATCTGTGTCCTCTGCTCCTAGACTCCCCCTATATAGGAAACATCGTCTGCACATCCACTCTATCTGTGTCCTCTGGTCCTTGACTCTTCCACTACAGGAAACATCCGCTCCACATCCACTGAATCTGTGTCCTCTGGCCCTAGACTCCCCCACTATAGGAAAAATCCTCTCCACATCCACTCTATCTGTGTCCTCTGGTCCTAGATTCCCCCACTACAGGAAACATCCTCTCCACATCCACTCTATCTGTCTCCTCTGGCCCGAGACTCCCCAACTACATGATACATGCTCTCCACATCCAGTGTCCTCTGGTCCTAGTCTCCCCCACTACAGGTAACATCCTCTCCACATCCACTCTATCTGTGTCCTCTGGTCCTAGGCTCCCCCTCTGCATGAAACATCCTCTCCACATTCACTCTATCTGTGTCCTCTGGCCCTAGACTCCTCCACTACAGGAAACATCCTCTCCACATCCTCTCTATCTGTGTCCTCTCGTTCGAGACTCCCGCTCTACTTGAAACATCCTCTCCACATCCACTTTATCTGGGTCCTCTGGTCCTAGACTCCCCCACTACAGGAAACATCCTCTCTACATTCACTCTACCTGTGCCCTCTGGTCCTAGTCTCCCCCACTATTGGAAACATCCTCTCCACATCCACTCTATCTGTGTCCTCTGGTCCTAGACTACCACCACTACAGGAAACATCCTCTCCACATCCAGTATATCTGTGTCCTCTGGTCCTGGACTCCCCCACTGCAGGAAACATCCTCTCCACATCCACTCTATCTGTGTCCTCTGGTCCTAGACTCCCCCACGACAGGAAACATCCTCTCCACATCCACTCTATCTGTGTCCTCTGGTCCGAGACTCCCCCACTACCGGAAACATCGTCTCCACATCCACTCTATCAGTGTCCTCTGGTCCTAGATTCCCCCACTACAGGAAACATCCTCTCCACTTCCACTCTATCAGTGTCCTCTGGTCCTAGGTTCCCCGATTACAGGAAACGTACTCACCACATCCACTCTATCTGCGGCCTCTGGTCCTACACTTTCCGACTATAGGAAACATCCTCTCCACATCCACACTATCTGTGTCCTCTGGTCCTAGACTGCCCCACTGAAGGAAACATTCTCTCCACATCCTCTCTATCCGTGCCCTCTGGTCCTAGACTCACCCACTACAGGAAACATCCTCTCCACATCGACTCTATCCGTGCCCTCTGGTCCTAGACTCCCCCTATACAGGAAACAACCTCCCCACATCCACTCTATCTGTGTCCTCTGGTCCTAGACACACCCACTACAGGAAACAGCCTCTCCACATCCACTCTATCTCTGTCCTCTGGTCCTAGACTCACCCACCACAGGAAAGATCCTCTCCACATTCACTCGATCTGTGTCCTCTGCTCCTAGACTCCCCCTATATAGGAAACATCGTCTGCACATCCACTCTATCTGTGTCCTTTGGTCCTTGACTCTTCCACTACAGGAAACATCCGCTCCACATCCACTGAATCTGTGTCCTCTGGCCCTAGACTCCCCCACTATAGGAAAAATCCTCTCCACATCCACTCTAACTGCGTCCTCTTGTCCTAGACTCCCCCACTACAAGAAATATTCACTCCACATCCACACTATCTGTGTCCTCTGGTCCTAGACTCCCCCACTACAGGAAACATCCCCTCCACATCTTCTCTACCTGTGTCCTCTGGTCCTAGACTCCACCACTACAGGAAACATCCACTCCACATCCACTCTATCTGTGCCCGGTTGTCCTAGACTCTCCCACAATAGGAAACATATTCTCCACATCCACTCTATCTGTGTCCTCTGGTGCTAGACTCCCCTCTATAGGAAATACCCTCTCCACATCAACTCTATCTGTGTCCTCTGGTCCTAGACTCCCCCACTACAGGTAAAATCCTCTCCACATCCACTATATCTGTGTTCTCCGGTCCTGGACTCCCCCACGATAGGATACATCCTCTCCACATCCACTCTATCTGTGTCCTCTGGTCCTGGACTCACCCACTACAGGAAACATCCTCTCCACATCCACTCTATCTGTGTCCTCTGCTCCTAGACTCCTCCACTACAGGAAACATCCGCTCCACATCCACTCTATCTGTGTCCTCTGCTCCTAGACTCCCCCACTACCGGAAACATCGTCTTCACTTCCACTCTATCTGTGTCCTCTGGTCCTAGATTCCCCCACTACAGGAAACATCCTCTCCACTTCCACTCTATCTGTGTCCTCTGGTCCTAGACTCCCCCACTGTAGGAAACATCCACTCCACATCCACTCTATCTGTGTCCTCTGTCCCGAGACTCCCCCACTACATGATACATGCTCTCCACATCCAGTGTCCTCTGGTCCTAGTCTCCCCCACTACAGGTAACATCCTCTCCACATCCACTCTATCTGTGTCCTCTGGTCCTAGGCTCCCCCTCTGCATGAAACATCCTCACCACATTCACTCTATCTGTGTCCTCTGGCCCTAGACTCCTCCACTACAGGAAACATCCTCTCCACATCCTCTCTATCTGTGTCCTCTCGTTCGAGACTCCCGCTCTACTTGAAACATCCTCTCCACATCCACACTATCTGGGTCCTCTGGTCCTAGACTCCCCCACTACAGGAAACATCCTCTCTACATTCACTCTACCTGTGCCCTCTGGTCCTAGTCTCCCCCGCTATTGGAAACATCCTCTCCACATCCACTCTATCTGTGTCCTCTGGTCCTAGACTACCCCCACTACAGGAAACATCCTCTCCACATCCAGTATATCTGTGTCCTCTGGTCCTAGACTCCCCCACTGCAGGAAACATCCTCTCCACATCCACTCTATCTGTGTCCTCTGGTCCTAGACTCCCCCACGACAGGAAACATCCTCTCCACATCCACTCTATCTGTGTCCTCTGGTCCTAGATTCCCCCACTACAGGAAACATCCTCTCCACTTCCACTCTATCTGTGTCCTCTGGTCCTAGACTCCCCCACTGTAGGAAACATCCACTCCACATCCACTCTATCTGTGTCCTCTGGTCCTAGACTACCTCACTGTAGGAAACATCCGCTCCACATCCACTCTATCTGTGTCCTCTGCTCCTAGACTCCCCCACTACCGGAAACATCGTCTCCACATCCACTCTATCTGTGTCCTCTGGCCCGAGACTCCCCCACTACATGATACATGCTCTCCACATCCAGTGTCCTCTGGTCCTAGTCTCCCCCACTACAGGTAACATCCTCTCCACATCCACTCTATCTGTGTCCTCTGTACCTAGGCTCCCCCTCTGCATGAAACATCCTCTCCACATTCACTCTATCTGTGTCCTCTGGCCCTAGACTCCTCCACTACAGGAAACATCCTCTCCACATCCTCTCTATCTGTGTCCTCTCGTTCGAGACTCCCGCTCTACTTGAAAAATCCTCTCCACATCCACTCTATCTGGGTCCTCTGGTCCTAGACTCCCCCACTACAGGAAACATCCTCTCTACATTCACTCTACCTGTGCCCTCTGGTCCTAGTCTCCCCCACTATTGGAAACATCCTCTCCACATCCACTCTATCTGTGTCCTCTGGTCCTAGACTACCCCCACTACAGGAAACATCCTCTCCACATCCAGTATATCTGTGTCCTCTGGTCCTAGACTCCCCCACTGCAGGAAACATCCTCTCCACATCCACACTATCTGTGTCCTCTGGTCATAGACTCCCCCACTACAGGAAACTTCCCCTCCACATCTACTCTACCTGTGTCCTCTGGTCCTAGACTCCACCACTACTGGAAACATCCACTCCGCATCCACTCTATCTGTGCCCTCTGGTCCTAGACTCCCCCACTACAGGAAACATCGTCCCCACATCCACTCTATCTGTGTACTCTGGTCCTAGACCCCCTATACAGGAAACATCCTCCACACATCCACTCTATCTGTGTCCTCTGGTCCTAGACACACCCACTACAGGAAACATCCTCTCCACATCCACTCTAACTCTCTCCTCTGGTCCTAGAATCACCCACCACAGGAAACATCCTCTCCACGTCCACTCTATCTGTGTCCTCTGCTCCTAGACTCCCCCTATATAGGAAACATCGTCTGCACATCCACTCTATCTCTGTCCTCTGGTCCTTGACTCTTCCACTACAGGAAACATCCGCTCCACATCCACTGAATCAGTGTCCTCTGGCCCTAGACTCCCCCACTATAGGAAAAATCCTCTACACATCCACTCTAACTGCGTCCTCTTGTCCTAGACTCCCCCACTACAAGAAATATCCACTCCACATCCACACTATCTGTGTCCTCTGGTCATAGACTCCCCCACTACAGGAAACTTCCCCTCCACATCTACTCTACCTGTGTCCTCTGGTCCTAGACTCCACCACTACTGGAAACATCCACTCCGCATCCACTCTATCTGTGCCCTCTGGTCCTAGACTCCCCCACTACAGGAAACATCGTCCCCACATCCACTCTATCTGTGTCCTCTGGTCCTAGATTCCCCCACTACAGGAAACATCCTCTCCACTTCCACTCTATCTGTGTCCTCTGGTCCTAGACTCCCCCACTGTAGGAAACATCCACTCCACATCCACTCTATCTGTGTCCTCTGGTCCTAGACTACCTCACTGTAGGAAACATCCGCTCCACATCCACTCTATCTGTGTCCTCTGCTCCTAGACTCCCCCACTACCGGAAACATCGTCTCCACATCCACTCTATCTGTGTCCTCTGGCCCGAGACTCCCCCACTACATGATACATGCTCTCCACATCCAGTGTCCTCTGGTCCTAGTCTCCCCCACTACAGGTAACATCCTCTCCACATCCACTCTATCTGTGTCCTCTGTACCTAGGCTCCCCCTCTGCATGAAACATCCTCTCCACATTCACTCTATCTGTGTCCTCTGGCCCTAGACTCCTCCACTACAGGAAACATCCTCTCCACATCCTCTCTATCTGTGTCCTCTCGTTCGAGACTCCCGCTCTACTTGAAACATCCTCTCCACATCCACTCTATCTGGGTCCTCTGGTCCTAGACTCCCCCACTACAGGAAACATCCTCTCTACATTCACTCTACCTGTGCCCTCTGGTCCTAGTCTCCCCCACTATTGGAAACATCCTCTCCACATCCACTCTATCTGTGTCCTCTGGTCCTAGACTACCCCCACTACAGGAAACATCCTCTCCACATCCAGTATATCTGTGTCCTCTGGTCCTAGACTCCCCCACTGCAGGAAACATCCTCTCCACATCCACTCTATCTGTGTCCTCTGGTCCTAGACTCCCCCACGACAGGAAACATCCTCTCCACATCCACTCTATCTGTGTCCTCTGGTCCGAGACTCCCCCACTACCGGAAACATCGTCTCCACATCCACTCTATCAGTGTCCTCTGGTCCTGGATTCCCCCACTACAGGCAACATCCTCTCCACTTCCACTCTATCAGTGTCCTCTGGTCCTAGGTTCCCCGATTACAGGAAACGTACTCACCACATCCACTCTATCTGCGGCCTCTGGTCCTACACTTTCCGACTATAGGAAACATCCTCTCCACATCCACACTATCTGTGTCCTCTGGTCCTAGACTGCCCCACTGAAGGAAACATCCTCTCCACATCCTCTCTATCCGTGACCTCTGGACCTAGACTCACCCACTACAGGAAACATCCTCTCCACATCGACTCTATCCGTGCCCTCTGGTCCTAGACTCCCCCTATACAGGAAACATCCTCCCCACATCCACTCTATCTGTGTCCTCTGGTCCTAGACACACCCACTACAGGAAACAGCCTCTCCACATCCACTCTATCTCTGTCCTCTGGTCCTAGACTCACCCACCACAGGAAAGATCCTCTCCACATTCACTCTATCTGTGTCCTCTGCTCCTAGACTCCCCCTATATAGGAAACATCGTCTGCACATCCACTCTATCTGTGTCCTCTGGTCCTTGACTCTTCCACTACAGGAAACATCCGCTCCACATCCACTCTATCTGTGTCCTCTGGTCCTAGTCTCCCCCACTACAGGTAACATCCTCTCCACGTCCACTCTATCTGTGTCCTCTGCACCTAGGCTCCCCCTCTGCATGAAACATCCTCTCCACATTCACTCTATCTGTGTCCTCTGGCCCTAGACTCCTCCACTACAGGAAACATCCTCTCCACATCCTCTCTATCTGTGTCCTCTCGTTCGAGACTCCCGCTCTACTTGAAACATCCTCTCCACATCCACTCTATCTGGGTCCTCTGGTCCTAGACTCCCCCACTACAGGAAACATCCTCTCTACATTCACTCTACCTGTGCCCTCTGGTCCTAGTCTCCCCCACTATTGGAAACATCCTC
Source organism: Hypanus sabinus (assembly GCF_030144855.1). Classification (NCBI taxonomy): domain Eukaryota; kingdom Metazoa; phylum Chordata; class Chondrichthyes; order Myliobatiformes; family Dasyatidae; genus Hypanus; species Hypanus sabinus. Next base: position 49,683 of record NW_026781457.1, on the reverse strand, counting down.
TCCACATCCACTCTATCTGTGTCCTCTGGTCCTAGACTACCCCCACTACAGGAAACATCCTCTCCACATCCAGTATATCTGTGTCCTCTGGTCCTAGACTCCCCCACTGCAGGAAACATCCTCTCCACATCCACTCTATCTGTGTCCTCTGGTCCTAGACTCCCCCACGACAGGAAACATCCTCTCCACATCCACTCTATCTGTGTCCTCTGGTCCGAGTCTCCCCCACTACCGGAAACATCGTCTCCACATCCACTCTATCAGTGTCCTCTGGTCCTGGATTCCCCCACTACAGGAAACATCCTCTCCACTTCCACTCTATCAGTGTCCTCTGGTCCTAGGTTCCCCGATTACAGGAAACGTACTCACCACATCCACTCTATCTGCGGCCTCTGGTCCTACACTTTCCGACTATAGGAAACATCCTCTCCACATCCACACTATCTGTGTCCTCTGGTCCTAGACTGCCCCACTGAAGGAAACATCCTCTCCACATCCTCTCTATCCGTGACCTCTGGTCCTAGACTCACCCACTACAGGAAACATCCTCTCCACATCGACTCTATCCGTGCCCTCTGGTCCTAGACTCCCCCTATACAGGAAACATCCTCCCCACATCCACTCTATCTGTGTCCTCTGGTCCTAGACACACCCACTACAGGAAACAGCCTCTCCACATCCACTCTATCTCTGTCCTCTGGTCCTAGACTCATCCACCACAGGAAAGATCCTCTCCACATTCACTCTATCTGTGTCCTCTGCTCCTAGACTCCCCCTATATAGGAAACATCGTCTGCACATCCACTCTATCTGTGTCCTCTGGTCCTTGACTCTTCCACTACAGGAAACATCCGCTCCACATCCACTGAATCTGTGTCCTCTGGCCCTAGACTCCCCCACTATAGGAAAAATCCTCTCCACATCCACTCTATCTGTGTCCTCTGGTCCTAGATTCCCCCACTACAGGAAACATCCTCTCCACATCCACTCTATCTGTCTCCTCTGGCCCGAGACTCCCCAACTACATGATACATGCTCTCCACATCCAGTGTCCTCTGGTCCTAGTCTCCCCCACTACAGGTAACATCCTCTCCACATCCACTCTATCTGTGTCCTCTGGTCCTAGGCTCCCCCTCTGCATGAAACATCCTCTCCACATTCACTCTATCTGTGTCCTCTGGCCCTAGACTCCTCCACTACAGGAAACATCCTCTCCACATCCTCTCTATCTGTGTCCTCTCGTTCGAGACTCCCGCTCTACTTGAAACATCCTCTCCACATCCACTCTATCTGGGTCCTCTGGTCCTAGACTCCCCCACTACAGGAAACATCCTCTCTACATTCACTCTACCTGTGCCCTCTGGTCCTAGTCTCCCCCACTATTGGAAACATCCTCTCCACATCCACTCTATCTGTGTCCTCTGGTCCTAGACTACCACCACTACAGGAAACATCCTCTCCACATCCAGTATATCTGTGTCCTCTGGTCCTGGACTCCCCCACTGCAGGAAACATCCTCTCCACATCCACTCTATCTGTGTCCTCTGGTCCTAGACTCCCCCACGACAGGAAACATCCTCTCCACATCCACTCTATCTGTGTCCTCTGGTCCGAGACTCCCCCACTACCGGAAACATCGTCTCCACATCCACTCTATCAGTGTCCTCTGGTCCTAGATTCCCCCACTACAGGAAACATCCTCTCCACTTCCACTCTATCAGTGTCCTCTGGTCCTAGGTTCCCCGATTACAGGAAACGTACTCACCACATCCACTCTATCTGCGGCCTCTGGTCCTACACTTTCCGACTATAGGAAACATCCTCTCCACATCCACACTATCTGTGTCCTCTGGTCCTAGACTGCCCCACTGAAGGAAACATTCTCTCCACATCCTCTCTATCCGTGCCCTCTGGTCCTAGACTCACCCACTACAGGAAACATCCTCTCCACATCGACTCTATCCGTGCCCTCTGGTCCTAGACTCCCCCTATACAGGAAACAACCTCCCCACATCCACTCTATCTGTGTCCTCTGGTCCTAGACACACCCACTACAGGAAACAGCCTCTCCACATCCACTCTATCTCTGTCCTCTGGTCCTAGACTCACCCACCACAGGAAAGATCCTCTCCACATTCACTCGATCTGTGTCCTCTGCTCCTAGACTCCCCCTATATAGGAAACATCGTCTGCACATCCACTCTATCTGTGTCCTTTGGTCCTTGACTCTTCCACTACAGGAAACATCCGCTCCACATCCACTGAATCTGTGTCCTCTGGCCCTAGACTCCCCCACTATAGGAAAAATCCTCTCCACATCCACTCTAACTGCGTCCTCTTGTCCTAGACTCCCCCACTACAAGAAATATTCACTCCACATCCACACTATCTGTGTCCTCTGGTCCTAGACTCCCCCACTACAGGAAACATCCCCTCCACATCTTCTCTACCTGTGTCCTCTGGTCCTAGACTCCACCACTACAGGAAACATCCACTCCACATCCACTCTATCTGTGCCCGGTTGTCCTAGACTCTCCCACAATAGGAAACATATTCTCCACATCCACTCTATCTGTGTCCTCTGGTGCTAGACTCCCCTCTATAGGAAATACCCTCTCCACATCAACTCTATCTGTGTCCTCTGGTCCTAGACTCCCCCACTACAGGTAAAATCCTCTCCACATCCACTATATCTGTGTTCTCCGGTCCTGGACTCCCCCACGATAGGATACATCCTCTCCACATCCACTCTATCTGTGTCCTCTGGTCCTGGACTCACCCACTACAGGAAACATCCTCTCCACATCCACTCTATCTGTGTCCTCTGCTCCTAGACTCCTCCACTACAGGAAACATCCGCTCCACATCCACTCTATCTGTGTCCTCTGCTCCTAGACTCCCCCACTACCGGAAACATCGTCTTCACTTCCACTCTATCTGTGTCCTCTGGTCCTAGATTCCCCCACTACAGGAAACATCCTCTCCACTTCCACTCTATCTGTGTCCTCTGGTCCTAGACTCCCCCACTGTAGGAAACATCCACTCCACATCCACTCTATCTGTGTCCTCTGTCCCGAGACTCCCCCACTACATGATACATGCTCTCCACATCCAGTGTCCTCTGGTCCTAGTCTCCCCCACTACAGGTAACATCCTCTCCACATCCACTCTATCTGTGTCCTCTGGTCCTAGGCTCCCCCTCTGCATGAAACATCCTCTCCACATTCACTCTATCTGTGTCCTCTGGCCCTAGACTCCTCCACTACAGGAAACATCCTCTCCACATCCTCTCTATCTGTGTCCTCTCGTTCGAGACTCCCGCTCTACTTGAAACATCCTCTCCACATCCACTCTATCTGGGTCCTCTGGTCCTAGACTCCCCCACTACAGGAAACATCCTCTCTACATTCACTCTACCTGTGCCCTCTGGTCCTAGTCTCCCCCGCTATTGGAAACATCCTCTCCACATCCACTCTATCTGTGTCCTCTGGTCCTAGACTACCCCCACTACAGGAAACATCCTCTCCACATCCAGTATATCTGTGTCCTCTGGTCCTAGACTCCCCCACTGCAGGAAACATCCTCTCCACATCCACTCTATCTGTGTCCTCTGGTCCTAGACTCCCCCACGACAGGAAACATCCTCTCCACATCCACTCTATCTGTGTCCTCTGGTCCTAGATTCCCCCACTACAGGAAACATCCTCTCCACTTCCACTCTATCTGTGTCCTCTGGTCCTAGACTCCCCCACTGTAGGAAACATCCACTCCACATCCACTCTATCTGTGTCCTCTGGTCCTAGACTACCTCACTGTAGGAAACATCCGCTCCACATCCACTCTATCTGTGTCCTCTGCTCCTAGACTCCCCCACTACCGGAAACATCGTCTCCACATCCACTCTATCTGTGTCCTCTGGCCCGAGACTCCCCCACTACATGATACATGCTCTCCACATCCAGTGTCCTCTGGTCCTAGTCTCCCCCACTACAGGTAACATCCTCTCCACATCCACTCTATCTGTGTCCTCTGTACCTAGGCTCCCCCTCTGCATGAAACATCCTCTCCACATTCACTCTATCTGTGTCCTCTGGCCCTAGACTCCTCCACTACAGGAAACATCCTCTCCACATCCTCTCTATCTGTGTCCTCTCGTTCGAGACTCCCGCTCTACTTGAAACATCCTCTCCACATCCACTCTATCTGGGTCCTCTGGTCCTAGACTCCCCCACTACAGGAAACATCCTCTCTACATTCACTCTACCTGTGCCCTCTGGTCCTAGTCTCCCCCACTATTGGAAACATCCTCTCCACATCCACTCTATCTGTGTCCTCTGGTCCTAGACTACCCCCACTACAGGAAACATCCTCTCCACATCCAGTATATCTGTGTCCTCTGGTCCTAGACTCCCCCACTGCAGGAAACATCCTCTCCACATCCACTCTATCTGTGTCCTCTGGTCCTAGACTCCCCCACGACAGGAAACATCCTCTCCACATCCACTCTATCTGTGTCCTCTGGTCCGAGACTCCCCCACTACCGGAAACATCGTCTCCACATCCACTCTATCAGTGTCCTCTGGTCCTGGATTCCCCCACTACAGGCAACATCCTCTCCACTTCCACTCTATCAGTGTCCTCTGGTCCTAGGTTCCCCGATTACAGGAAACGTACTCACCACATCCACTCTATCTGCGGCCTCTGGTCCTACACTTTCCGACTATAGGAAACATCCTCTCCACATCCACACTATCTGTGTCCTCTGGTCCTAGACTGCCCCACTGAAGGAAACATCCTCTCCACATCCTCTCTATCCGTGACCTCTGGACCTAGACTCACCCACTACAGGAAACATCCTCTCCACATCGACTCTATCCGTGCCCTCTGGTCCTAGACTCCCCCTATACAGGAAACATCCTCCCCACATCCACTCTATCTGTGTCCTCTGGTCCTAGACACACCCACTACAGGAAACAGCCTCTCCACATCCACTCTATCTCTGTCCTCTGGTCCTAGACTCACCCACCACAGTAAAGATCCTCTCCACATTCACTCTATCTGTGTCCTCTGCTCCTAGACTCCCCCTATATAGGAAACATCGTCTGCACATCCACTCTATCTGTGTCCTCTGGTCCTTGACTCTTCCACTACAGGAAACATCCGCTCCACATCCACTCTATCTGTGTCCTCTGGTCCTAGTCTCCCCCACTACAGGTAACATCCTCTCCACGTCCACTCTATCTGTGTCCTCTGCACCTAGGCTCCCCCTCTGCATGAAACATCCTCTCCACATTCACTCTATCTGTGTCCTCTGGCCCTAGACTCCTCCACTACAGGAAACATCCTCTCCACATCCTCTCTATCTGTGTCCTCTCGTTCGAGACTCCCGCTCTACTTGAAACATCCTCTCCACATCCACTCTATCTGGGTCCTCTGGTCCTAGACTCCCCCACTACAGGAAACATCCTCTCTACATTCACTCTACCTGTGCCCTCTGGTCCTAGTCTCCCCCACTATTGGAAACATCCTCTCCACATCCACTCTATCTGTGTCCTCTGGTCCTAGACTACCCCCACTACAGGAAACATCCTCTCCACATCCAGTATATCTGTGTCCTCTGGTCCTAGACTCCCCCACTGCAGGAAACATCCTCTCCACATCCACTCTATCTGTGTCCTCTGGTCCTAGACTCCCCCACGACAGGAAACATCCTCTCCACATCCACTCTATCTGTGTCCTCTGGTCCGAGTCTCCCCCACTACCGGAAACATCGTCTCCACATCCACTCTATCAGTGTCCTCTGGTCCTGGATTCCCCCACTACAGGCAACATCCTCTCCACTTCCACTCTATCAGTGTCCTCTGGTCCTAGGTTCCCCGATTACAGGAAACGTACTCACCACATCCACTCTATCTGCGGCCTCTGGTCCTACACTTTCCGACTATAGGAAACATCCTCTCCACATCCACACTATCTGTGTCCTCTGGTCCTAGACTGCCCCACTGAAGGAAACATCCTCTCCACATCCTCTCTATCCGTGACCTCTGGACCTAGACTCACCCACTACAGGAAACATCCTCTCCACATCGACTCTATCCGTGCCCTCTGGTCCTAGACTCCCCCTATACAGGAAACATCCTCCCCACATCCACTCTATCTGTGTCCTCTGGTCCTAGACACACCCACTACAGGAAACAGCCTCTCCACATCCACTCTATCTCTGTCCTCTGGTCCTAGACTCACCCACCACAGTAAAGATCCTCTCCACATTCACTCTATCTGTGTCCTCTGCTCCTAGACTCCCCCTATATAGGAAACATCGTCTGCACATCCACTCTATCTGTGTCCTCTGGTCCTTGACTCTTCCACTACAGGAAACATCCGCTCCACATCCACTCTATCTGTGTCCTCTGGTCCTAGTCTCCCCCACTACAGGTAACATCCTCTCCACGTCCACTCTATCTGTGTCCTCTGCACCTAGGCTCCCCCTCTGCATGAAACATCCTCTCCACATTCACTCTATCTGTGTCCTCTGGCCCTAGACTCCTCCACTACAGGAAACATCCTCTCCACATCCTCTCTATCTGTGTCCTCTCGTTCGAGACTCCCGCTCTACTTGAAACATCCTCTCCACATCCACTCTATCTGGGTCCTCTGGTCCTAGACTCCCCCACTACAGGAAACATCCTCTCTACATTCACTCTACCTGTGCCCTCTGGTCCTAGTCTCCCCCACTATTGGAAACATCCTCTCCACATCCACTCTATCTGTGTCCTCTGGTCCTAGACTACCCCCACTACAGGAAACATCCTCTCCACATCCAGTATATCTGTGTCCTCTGGTCCTAGACTCCCCCACTGCAGGAAACATCCTCTCCACATCCACTCTATCTGTGTCCTCTGGTCCTAGACTCCCCCACGACAGGAAACATCCTCTCCACATCCACTCTATCTGTGTCCTCTGGTCCGAGTCTCCCCCACTACCGGAAACATCGTCTCCACATCCACTCTATCAGTGTCCTCTGGTCCTGGATTCCCCCACTACAGGAAACATCCTCTCCACTTCCACTCTATCAGTGTCCTCTGGTCCTAGGTTCCCCGATTACAGGAAACGTACTCACCACATCCACTCTATCTGCGGCCTCTGGTCCTACACTTTCCGACTATAGGAAACATCCTCTCCACATCCACACTATCTGTGTCCTCTGGTCCTAGACTGCCCCACTGAAGGAAACATCCTCTCCACATCCTCTCTATCCGTGACCTCTGGTCCTAGACTCACCCACTACAGGAAACATCCTCTCCACATCGACTCTATCCGTGCCCTCTGGTCCTAGACTCCCCCTATACAGGAAACATCCTCCCCACATCCACTCTATCTGTGTCCTCTGGTCCTAGACACACCCACTACAGGAAACAGCCTCTCCACATCCACTCTATCTCTGTCCTCTGGTCCTAGACTCACCCACCACAGGAAAGATCCTCTCCACATTCACTCTATCTGTGTCCTCTGCTCCTAGACTCCCCCTATATAGGAAACATCGTCTGCACATCCACTCTATCTGTGTCCTCTGGTCCTTGACTCTTCCACTACAGGAAACATCCGCTCCACATCCACTGAATCTGTGTCCTCTGGCCCTAGACTCCCCCACTATAGGAAAAATCCTCTCCACATCCACTCTATCTGTGTCCTCTGGTCCTAGATTCCCCCACTACAGGAAACATCCTCTCCACATCCACTCTATCTGTCTCCTCTGGCCCGAGACTCCCCAACTACATGATACATGCTCTCCACATCCAGTGTCCTCTGGTCCTAGTCTCCCCCACTAAAGGTAACATCCTCTCCACATCCACTCTATCTGTGTCCTCTGGTCCTAGGCTCCCCCTCTGCATGAAACATCCTCTCCACATTCACTCTATCTGTGTCCTCTGGCCCTAGACTCCTCCACTACAGGAAACATCCTCTCCACATCCTCTCTATCTGTGTCCTCTCGTTCGAGACTCCCGCTCTACTTGAAACATCCTCTCCACATCCACTCTATCTGGGTCCTCTGGTCCTAGACTCCCCCACTACAGGAAACATCCTCTCTACATTCACTCTACCTGTGCCCTCTGGTCCTAGTCTCCCCCACTATTGGAAACATCCTCTCCACATCCACTCTATCTGTGTCCTCTGGTCCTAGACTACCACCACTACAGGAAACATCCTCTCCACATCCAGTATATCTGTGTCCTCTGGTCCTGGACTCCCCCACTGCAGGAAACATCCTCTCCACATCCACTCTATCTGTGTCCTCTGGTCCTAGACTCCCCCACGACAGGAAACATCCTCTCCACATCCACTCTATCTGTGTCCTCTGGTCCGAGACTCCCCCACTACCGGAAACATCGTCTCCACATCCACTCTATCAGTGTCCTCTGGTCCTAGATTCCCCCACTACAGGAAACATCCTCTCCACTTCCACTCTATCAGTGTCCTCTGGTCCTAGGTTCCCCGATTACAGGAAACGTACTCACCACATCCACTCTATCTGCGGCCTCTGGTCCTACACTTTCCGACTATAGGAAACATCCTCTCCACATCCACACTATCTGTGTCCTCTGGTCCTAGACTGCCCCACTGAAGGAAACATTCTCTCCACATCCTCTCTATCCGTGCCCTCTGGTCCTAGACTCACCCACTACAGGAAACATCCTCTCCACATCGACTCTATCCGTGCCCTCTGGTCCTAGACTCCCCCTATACAGGAAACAACCTCCCCACATCCACTCTATCTGTGTCCTCTGGTCCTAGACACACCCACTACAGGAAACAGCCTCTCCACATCCACTCTATCTCTGTCCTCTGGTCCTAGACTCACCCACCACAGGAAAGATCCTCTCCACATTCACTCGATCTGTGTCCTCTGCTCCTAGACTCCCCCTATATAGGAAACATCGTCTGCACATCCACTCTATCTGTGTCCTTTGGTCCTTGACTCTTCCACTACAGGAAACATCCGCTCCACATCCACTGAATCTGTGTCCTCTGGCCCTAGACTCCCCCACTATAGGAAAAATCCTCTCCACATCCACTCTAACTGCGTCCTCTTGTCCTAGACTCCCCCACTACAAGAAATATTCACTCCACATCCACACTATCTGTGTCCTCTGGTCCTAGACTCCCCCACTACAGGAAACATCCCCTCCACATCTTCTCTACCTGTGTCCTCTGGTCCTAGACTCCACCACTACAGGAAACATCCACTCCACATCCACTCTATCTGTGCCCGGTTGTCCTAGACTCTCCCACAATAGGAAACATATTCTCCACATCCACTCTATCTGTGTCCTCTGGTGCTAGACTCCCCTCTATAGGAAATACCCTCTCCACATCAACTCTATCTGTGTCCTCTGGTCCTAGACTCCCCCACTACAGGTAAAATCCTCTCCACATCCACTATATCTGTGTTCTCCGGTCCTGGACTCCCCCACGATAGGATACATCCTCTCCACATCCACTCTATCTGTGTCCTCTGGTCCTGGACTCACCCACTACAGGAAACATCCTCTCCACATCCACTCTATCTGTGTCCTCTGCTCCTAGACTCCTCCACTACAGGAAACATCCGCTCCACATCCACTCTATCTGTGTCCTCTGCTCCTAGACTCCCCCACTACCGGAAACATCGTCTTCACTTCCACTCTATCTGTGTCCTCTGGTCCTAGATTCCCCCACTACAGGAAACATCCTCTCCACTTCCACTCTATCTGTGTCCTCTGGTCCTAGACTCCCCCACTGTAGGAAACATCCACTCCACATCCACTCTATCTGTGTCCTCTGTCCCGAGACTCCCCCACTACATGATACATGCTCTCCACATCCAGTGTCCTCTGGTCCTAGTCTCCCCCACTACAGGTAACATCCTCTCCACATCCACTCTATCTGTGTCCTCTGGTCCTAGGCTCCCCCTCTGCATGAAACATCCTCTCCACATTCACTCTATCTGTGTCCTCTGGCCCTAGACTCCTCCACTACAGGAAACATCCTCTCCACATCCTCTCTATCTGTGTCCTCTCGTTCGAGACTCCCGCTCTACTTGAAACATCCTCTCCACATCCACTCTATCTGGGTCCTCTGGTCCTAGACTCCCCCACTACAGGAAACATCCTCTCTACATTCACTCTACCTGTGCCCTCTGGTCCTAGTCTCCCCCGCTATTGGAAACATCCTCTCCACATCCACTCTATCTGTGTCCTCTGGTCCTAGACTACCCCCACTACAGGAAACATCCTCTCCACATCCAGTATATCTGTGTCCTCTGGTCCTAGACTCCCCCACTGCAGGAAACATCCTCTCCACATCCACTCTATCTGTGTCCTCTGGTCCTAGACTCCCCCACGACAGGAAACATCCTCTCCACATCCACTCTATCTGTGTCCTCTGGTCCGAGACTCCCCCACTACCGGAAACATCGTCTCCACATCCACTCTATCAGTGTCCTCTGGTCCTGGATTCCCCCACTACAGGAAACATCCTCTCCACTTCCACTCTATCAGTGTCCTCTGGTCCTAGGTTCCCCGATTACAGGAAACGTACTCACCACATCCACTCTATCTGCGGCCTCTGGTCCTACACTTTCCGACTATAGGAAACATCTTCTCCACATCCACACTATCTGTGTCCTCTCGTCCTAGACTGCCCCACTGAAGGAAATATCCTCTCCACATCCTCTCTATCCGTGCCCTCTGGTCCTAGACTCACCCACTACAGGAAACATCCTCTCCACATCGACTCTATCCGTGCCCTCTGGTCCTAGACTCCCCCTATACAGGAAACAACCTCCCCACATCCACTCTATCTGTGTCCTCTGGTCCTAGACACACCCACTACAGGAAACAGCCTCTCCACATCCACTCTATCTCTGTCCTCTGGTCCTAGACTCACCCACCACAGGAAAGATCCTCTCCACATTCACTCGATCTGTGTCCTCTGCTCCTAGACTCCCCCTATATAGGAAACATCGTCTGCACATCCACTCTATCTGTGTCCTTTGGTCCTTGACTCTTCCACTACAGGAAACATCCGCTCCACATCCACTGAATCTGTGTCCTCTGGCCCTAGACTCCCCCACTATAGGAAAAATCCTCTCCACATCCACTCTAACTGCGTCCTCTTGTCCTAGACTCCCCCACTACAAGAAATATTCACTCCACATCCACACTATCTGTGTCCTCTGGTCCTAGACTCCCCCACTACCGGAAACATCGTCTTCACTTCCACTCTATCTGTGTCCTCTGGTCCTAGATTTCCCCACTACAGGAAACATCCTCTCCACTTCCACTCTATCTGTGTCCTCTGGTCCTAGACTCCCCCACTGTAGGAAACATCCACTCCACATCCACTCTATCTGTGTCCTCTGTCCCGAGACTCCCCCACTACATGATACATGCTCTCCACATCCAGTGTCCTCTGGTCCTAGTCTCCCCCACTACAGGTAACATCCTCTCCACATCCACTCTATCTGTGTCCTCTGGTCCTAGGCTCCCCCTCTGCATGAAACATCCTCTCCACATTCACTCTATCTGTGTCCTCTGGCCCTAGACTCCTCCACTACAGGAAACATCCTCTCCACATCCTCTCTATCTGTGTCCTCTCGTTCGAGACTCCCGCTCTACTTGAAACATCCTCTCCACATCCACTCTATCTGGGTCCTCTGGTCCTAGACTCCCCCACTACAGGAAACATCCTCTCTACATTCACTCTACCTGTGCCCTCTGGTCCTAGTCTCCCCCGCTATTGGAAACATCCTCTCCACATCCACTCTATCTGTGTCCTCTGGTCCTAGACTACCCCCACTACAGGAAACATCCTCTCCACATCCAGTATATCTGTGTCCTCTGGTCCTAGACTCCCCCACTGCAGGAAACATCCTCTCCACATCCACTCTATCTGTGTCCTCTGGTCCTAGACTCCCCCACGACAGGAAACATCCTCTCCACATCCACTCTATCTGTGTCCTCTGGTCCGAGACTCCCCCACTACCGGAAACATCGTCTCCACATCCACTCTATCAGTGTCCTCTGGTCCTGGATTCCCCCACTACAGGAAACATCCTCTCCACTTCCACTCTATCAGTGTCCTCTGGTCCTAGGTTCCCCGATTACAGGAAACGTACTCACCACATCCACTCTATCTGCGGCCTCTGGTCCTACACTTTCCGACTATAGGAAACATCTTCTCCACATCCACACTATCTGTGTCCTCTCGTCCTAGACTGCCCCACTGAAGGAAATATCCTCTCCACATCCTCTCTATCCGTGCCCTCTGGTCCTAGACTCACCCACTACAGGAAACATCCTCTCCACATCGACTCTATCCGTGCCCTCTGGTCCTAGACTCCCCCTATACAGGAAACATCCTCCCCACATCCACTCTATCTGTGTCCTCTGGTCCTAGACACACCCACTACAGGAAACAGCCTCTCCACATCCACTCTATCTCTGTCCTCTGGTCCTAGACTCACCCACCACAGGAAAGATCCTCTCCACATTCACTCTATCTGTGTCCTCTGCTCCTAGACTCCCCCTATATAGGAAACATCGTCTGCACATCCACTCTATCTGTGTCCTCTGGTCCTTGACTCTTCCACTACAGGAAACATCCGCTCCACATCCACTGAATCTGTGTCCTCTGGCCCTAGACTCCCCCACTATAGGAAAAATCCTCTCCACATCCACTCTATCTGTGACCTCTGGTCCTAGATTCCCCCACTACAGGAAACATCCTCTCCACATCCACTCTATCTGTGTCCTCTGGCCCGAGACTCCCCAACTACATGATACATGCTCTCCACATCCAGTGTCCTCTGGTCCTAGTCTCCCCCACTACAGGTAACATCCTCTCCACATCCACTCTATCTGTGTCCTCTGGTCCTAGGCTCCCCCTCTGCATGAAACATCCTTTCCACATTCACTCTATCTGTGTCCTCTGGCCCTAGACTCCTCCACTACAGGAAACATCCTCTCCACATCCTCTCTATCTGTGTCCTCTCGTTCGAGACTCCCGCTCTACTTGAAACATCCTCTCCGCATCCACTCTATCTGGGTCCTCTGGTCCTAGACTCCCCCACTACAGGAAACATCCTCTCTACATTCACTCTACCTGTGCCCTCTGGTCCTAGTCTCCCCCACTATTGGAAACATCCTCTCCACATCCACTCTATCTGTGTCCTCTGATCCTAGACTACCCCCACTACAGGAAACATCCTCTCCACATCCAGTATATCTGTGTCCTCTGGTCCTAGACTCCCCCACTGCAGGAAACATCCTCTCCACATCCACTCTATCTGTGTCCTCTGGTCCTAGACTCCCCCACGACAGGAAACATCCTCTCCACATCCACTCTATCTGTGTCCTCTGGTCCGAGACTCCCCCACTACCGGAAACATCGTCTCCACATCCACTCTATCAGTGTCCTCTGGTCCTAGATTCCCCCACTACAGGAAACATCCTCTCCACTTCCACTCTATCAGTGTCCTCTGGTCCTAGGTTCCCCGATTACAGGAAACGTACTCACCACATCCACTCTATCTGCGGCCTCTGGTCCTACACTTTCCGACTATAGGAAACATCCTCTCCACATCCACACTATCTGTGTCCTCTGGTCCTAGACTGCCCCACTGAAGGAAACATCCTCTCCACATCCTCTCTATCCGTGCCCTCTGGTCCTAGACTCACCCACTACAGGAAACATCCTCTCCACATCCACTCTATCTCTGTCCTCTGGTCCTAGACTCACCCACCACAGGAAAGATCCTCTCCACATTCACTCTATCTGTGTCCTCTGCTCCTAGACTCCCCCTATATAGGAAACATCGTCTGCACATCCACTCTATCTGTGTCCTCTGGTCCTTGACTCTTCCACTACAGGAAACATCCGCTCCACATCCACTGAATCTGTGTCCTCTGGCCCTAGACTCCCCCACTATAGGAAAAATCCTCTCCACATCCACTCTAACTGCGTCCTCTTGTCCTAGACTCCCCCACTACAAGAAATATTCACTCCACATCCACACTATCTGTGTCCTCTGGTCCTAGACTCCCCCACTACAGGAAACATCCCCTCCACATCTTCTCTACCTGTGTCCTCTGGTCCTAGACTCCACCACTACAGGAAACATCCACTCCACATCCACTCTATCTGTGCCCGGTTGTCCTAGACTCTCCCACAATAGGAAACATATTCTCCACATCCACTCTATCTGTGTCCTCTGGTGCTAGACTCCCCTCTATAGGAAATACCCTCTCCACATCAACTCTATCTGTGTCCTCTGGTCCTAGACTCCCCCACTACAGGTAAAATCCTCTCCACATCCACTATATCTGTGTTCTCCGGTCCTGGACTCCCCCACGATAGGATACATCCTCTCCACATCCACTCTATCTGTGTCCTCTGGTCCTGGACTCACCCACTACAGGAAACATCCTCTCCACATCCACTCTATCTGTGTCCTCTGCTCCTAGACTCCTCCACTACAGGAAACATCCGCTCCACATCCACTCTATCTGTGTCCTCTGCTCCTAGACTCCCCCACTACCGGAAACATCGTCTCCACATCCACTCTATCTGTGTCCTCTGGTCCTAGATTCCCCCACTACAGGAAACATCCTCTCCACTTCCACTCTATCTGTGTCCTCTGGTCCTAGACTCCCCCACTGTAGGAAACATCCACTCCACATCCACTCTATCTGTGTCCTCTGTCCCGAGACTCCCCCACTACATGATACATGCTCTCCACATCCAGTGTCCTCTGGTCCTAGTCTCCCCCACTACAGGTAACATCCTCTCCACATCCACTCTATCTGTGTCCTCTGGTCCTAGGCTCCCCCTCTGCATGAAACATCCTCTCCACATTCACTCTATCTGTGTCCTCTGGCCCTAGACTCCTCCACTACAGGAAACATCCTCTCCACATCCTCTCTATCTGTGTCCTCTCGTTCGAGACTCCCGCTCTACTTGAAACATCCTCTCCACATCCACTCTATTTGTGTCCTCTGGTCCTCGACTCCCCCACTACAGGAAACATCCTCTCCACATCCACTCTATCTGTGTCCTCTGGTCCTCGACTCCCCCACTACAGGAAACATCTTCTCCACATCCACTCTATCTGTGTCCTCTGGTCCTCGACTCCCCCACTACAGGAAACATCCTCTCCACATCCACTCTATCTGTGTCCTCTGGTCCTCGACTCCCCCACTACAGGAAACATCCTCTCCACATCCCCTCTATCTGTGTCCTCTGGTCCTCGACTCCCCCACTACAGGAAACATCCTGTCCACTTCCACTCTAACTGTGTCCTCTGGTCCTAGACTCCCCCACTACAGGAAACATCCTGTCCACATCCACTCTATCTGTGTCCTCTGGTCCTAGACTCCCCCACTACAGGAAACATCCTCTCCTCATTCACTCTGTCTGTGTCCTCTGGTCCTCGACTCCCCCACTACAGGAAACATCCTCTCCACATCCTCTCTATCTGTGTCCTCTGGTCCTAGACTCCTCCACTACAGGAAACATCCTCTCCACATTCAGTCTATCTGTGTCCTCTGGTCCTAGACTCCCCCACTACAGGGAACATCCTCTCCACATCCTCTCTATCTGTGTCCTCTGGTCCTAGACTCCTCCACTACAGGGAACATCCTCTCCACATCCACTCTATCTGTGTCCTCTGGTCGTAGACTCCCCCACTACAGGAAACACCCTCTCCACATCCACTCTATCTGTGTCCTCTGGTCCTAGACTCCCCCACTACAGGAAACATCCTCTCCTCATTCACTCTATCTGTGTCCTCTGGTCCTCGACTCCCCCACTACAGGGAACATCCTCTCCACATCCACTCTATCTGTGTCCTTTGGTCCTAGACTCCCCCACTATAGAAAAATCGTCTCCACATCCACTCTATTTGAACCTTTCAACATCCGATAGGTTTCCAGGAGATCGCGCTCCATCATTCTTCTAAACTCCAGCGCCGTCAAACGCTCCTCACGCGTTACCCCTTTCATTCCCTGGATGGTCCTCCCAATACTCCGAGAGCCGCCTCGACCGGTGCCTTATAAATCCTCTGTCCCTTTTATTTTCTAGCCCTCACGAAGTTAATTGTAAACCTTTATTTTCTTGGTTGAGAGGTAATAATTGTCCCTGAACCTGGTGTTGTGGGTCCTGAGGCTCCCGTACCTCCTTCCTGATGGTTGAGGGGTGATAACTGTCCCTGAACCTGGTGGTCTGGGTCCTGAGGCTCCTGTACCTCCTTCCTGATGGTTGCGGGGTGATAACTGTCCCTGAACCTGGTGGTCTGGGTCCTGAGGCTCCTGTACCTCCTTCCTGAAGGTTGAGCAGTGATAACTGTCCCTGAACCTGGTGGTGTGGTCCTGAGACTCCTGTCCCTCCTTCCTGATGGTTGAGGGTGATAACTGTCCCTGAACCTGGTGGTGTGGGTCCTGAGGCTCCTGTACCTCCTTCCTGACGGTTGAGGGGTGATAACTGTCCCTGAACCTGGTGGTGTGGGTCCTGAGGCTCCCGTACTTCCTTCCTGATGGTTGAGGGGTGATAACTGTCCCTGAACCTGGTGGTGTGGGTCCTGAGGCTCCTGTACCTCCCTCCTGATGGTTGCGGTGTGATAACTGTCCCTGAACCTAGTGGTGTGGGTCCTGAGGCTCCTGTACCTCCTTCCTGATGGTTGATGGGCGATAACTGTCCCTGAACCTGGTGGTGCGGGTCCTGAGGCTCCTGTACCTCCTTCCTGACGGTTGAGGGGTGATAACTGTCCCTGAACCTGGTGGTGTGGGTCCTGAGGCTCCCCTACCTCCTTCCTGATGGTTGAGGGGTGGTAACTGTCCCTGAACCTGGTGGTGTGGGTCCTGAGGCTCCTGTACCACCTTCCTGATGGTTGAGAGGTGATAACTGTCCCTGAACCTGGTGGTGTGGGTCCTGAGGCTCCTGTAGCTCCTTCCTGATGGTTGAGAGGTGATAACTGTCCCTGAACCTGGTGGTGTGGGTCCTGAGGCTCCCGTACCTCCTTCCTGATGTTTGAGAGGTGATATCTGTCCCTGAACCTGCTGGTGTGGGTCCTGAGGCTCCTGTACCACCTTCCTGATGGTTGAGAGGTGATAACTGTCCCTGAACCTGGTGGTGTGGGTCCTGAGGCTCCTGTACCTCCTTCCTGATGGTTGAGAGTGATCACTGTCCCTGAACCTAGTGGTGTGGGTCCTGAGGCTCCTGTACCTCCTTCCTGATGGTTGAGGGGTGATAACTGTCCCTGAACCTGGTGGTGTGGGTCCTGAGGCTCCTGTCCCTCCTTCCTGATGGTTGAGGGGTGATAACTGTCCCTGAACCTGGTGGTGTGAGTCCTAAGGCTCCTGTACCTCCTTCCTGATGGTTGAGGGGTGATAACTGTCCCTGAACCTGGTGGTCTGGGTCCTGAGGCTCCTGTACCTCCTTCCTGATGGTTGAGGGGTGATAACTGTCCCTGAACCTGGTGGTGTGGGTCCTGAGGCTCCCGTACCTCCTTCCTGACGGTTGAGGGGTGATAACTGTCCCTGATCCTGGTGGTGTGGGTCCTGAGGCTCCTGTACCTCCTTCCTGATGGTTGAGGGGTGATATCTGTCCCTGAACCTGGTGGTGTGGGTCCTGAGGCTCCTGTACCTCCTTCCTGACGGTTGAGGGGTGATAACAGTCCCTGAACCTGGTGTTGCGAGTCCTGACGTTCCCTTACCTCCTTCCCGATAACAGCTGTGAGAAGTAAGCGTGTCCTGGGTGGTGTGGGTCTCTGATTATAGGGGCTTCTTTCCTGCGACAGTGTTTCGTGTCGATGTGCTCAATGGGCTTTACCCGCGATGGACCGGGCCGAATCCTCTACTTTTTGTAGGATATTCCGTTCGAGGGGCATTGGCGTTTCCACACTAGGCCGCCACACACAGACACACACACACACACACACACACAACTGTAGAAGTTTGTCAAAGTTTCAGCTGCCGTAATGGAGGTTTGTCAGAGTTTTCGCTGCCCTGCCCAAGCCGAGCCCGACGTTCTCCACGGAGGGGAAGGGAGAGGGGTTGTCTGCCGGTGGGTCCTCTGGTGGGCTGCGGAGGCTGATCCGAGTCCGGAACGGGCTGGACCGGAGGGGCTGCGGGGTGGATGGATGGAATCTGCCGATGCGCCATGGCTGAGTTCAGGCGCTCCTCGCTGCGGTCCGGCAGGGGGCGCTGGCGTGTAGTAAAAGTCAGCTCACTTTTATTGTCAGTTCGACCGTAACTGCTATGTACAGTACAGAGTAAAAATGAGACTGTTTTTTTCAGGACCATGGTGTTACATGACACAGTACAAAAAGTAGACTGAACTACGTAAAAAAAACAACACAGAGAAAGCTACACTGGACTACAGACCTACCCAAGACTGCATAAAGTGCACAAAAACTGTGCAGGCATTACAATAAATAATAAACAGGACATTAGGGCAGTAAGGTGTCAGTCCAGGCTCTGGGTGTTGAGGAGTCTGATAGCTCGGGGGAAGAAACTGTTACACAGTCTGGTCGTGAGAGCCCGAAAGCTTCGGAGCCTTTTCCCAGATGACAGGAGGGAGAAGAGTTTGCATGAGGGGTGCGCGGGGTCCTTCATAACGCTGTTTGCTTTGCGGATGCAGCGTGTGGTGTAAATGTCCGTGATGGCGGGAGGAGAGACCCCGATGATCTCCTCAGCTGACCTCACTATCCACTGCAGGGTCCTGCGATCCGAGACGGTGTAATTCCCAAACCAGGCAGTGATGCAGCTGCCCAGGACGCTCTCAATACAACCCCTGTTGGAAAGTGATGAGGATGGGGGGTGGGAGATGGACTTTCCTCAGCCTTCACAGAAAGTGGAGACGCTGCTGGGCGTCAGGGGCTCGCGGACCTCCCTTCCATGGGGAGCAAAGGGGCAGTTTCAGACAATCCCACCCTCGGGGAAAAAAATCTCATCTCAGAGAGCTAGCACCGTCAGTCTGCGGGAGACTCCCTGGAGAGCCGGGATGTCTGCGGGAGACTCCCTGGAGAGCCGGGATGTCTGCGGGAGACTCCCTGGAGAGCCGGGATGTCTGCGGGAGACTCCCTGGAGAGCCGGGATGTCTGCGGGAGACTCCCTGGAGAGCCGGGATGTCTGCGGGAGACTCCCTGGAGAGCCGGGATGTCTGCGGGAGACTCCCTGGAGAGCCGGGATGTCTGCGGGAGACTCCCTGGAGAGCCGGGATGTCTGCGGGAGACTCCCTGGAGAGCCGGGATGTCTGCAGCCCGGGGAGGCCCCGGTGAGATATTCGAATGAACTGAATTGGATTCTCACATCCTTCATGTACGTGAGGGGTAAAAAAAACCTAAATCTTTACCAGACACCTCCCTCTGAACTTGCAAAGCGCAATTTGTAATAGATAGTCCGCACAACAGGACAGTCACTATAACATGCAAATACATTTCTACCAGCGTGAATTAATCAGTCTGATGGCCTGGTGGGAGAAGCTGTCCCGGAGCCTGTCGGTCCTGGAATATATGCTGCGGTCCCGTTTCCCGGGCGGGAGCAGCTGGGACAGTATAACGCCCGTCATAATTTTATATACCTCTATCAAATCTCACCGCATTCTCCTACACTCCAGGGAATAAAGTCCTCACCTATTCGACCTTTCTCTGTCACTCAGTTTCTCAAGTCCCGGCAACATCCTTGTAAACCTTCTCTGCACTCTTTCAAACTTATTAATATCCTTCCTGTAATTCGGTGACCAAAACGGCGCACAATACTCCACATTCGGCCTCACCAATGCCTTATACAACCTCACCATAACATTCCAACTCTTATACTCAATACTGTGATTTATAAAGGACAATGTACCAAAATCTCTCTTTACAACACTACCTACCTGTGACGCCACTTTTAGGGAATTATGTATCTGTATTCCCAGATCCCTCTGTTCTACTGCACTCCTCAGTGTCCGAACATTTACCTGGTATGTTCTACCTTGGTCTGTCCTTCCAAAGTGCAATACCTCACGCTTGTCTGTATTAAACTGCATCCGCCATTTTTCAGCCCATTTGCCCAGCTGGTCCGGATCCCTCTGCGAGCTTTGAAAACCTTCCTCACTGTCCACGACACCTCCAGTCTTTGTCTCATCGGCAAATGTGCTGATCCAATTTGCCACATCATCATCCAGATCACTGATATAGATGACAAATAACAATGGACCCAGCACTGATCCCTGTGGCACACCACGAGTCACAGGCCTCCACTCGGAGTAGCAATTACCGCTCATTACCGCTCTCTGGCTTCTCCCATTGAGCCAATGTCTAATCCAGTTTACTACCTCTCCGTGTGCACCTCGCGACTGAATCCTCCTGTCTAACCTCCCACGCGGGCCCCCCGCTCAGCCAACCTGCCGGCCAGGTCGGTTTTTTGCTCCGCTGCCCGCCTCGGGTTCAGGTGAGACCCGTCCCTTCCGTGCGGGCCCACGGAAACCTCCGCTGGAAATCTGAGACCCCCGAGTTGTGCGGCGTCGTGCCACGGTGAGATTCGGAGCAGATTCGCAGTTCGGTTTCTGAATCCCGTCGCGACGTTCAAGCGCTGTGGGGACCATTCCGCCAAGCCGCAGGTCACGGGGCCGTCCGGCGCTTTCCCCGAAACGCCATCGGGGGTGGCGCTGAGAAAGTGGGGCAGTCGAAGTGATTGCCCGCCTGGGAGACGTCGTCCGAGGAGTCGCCCCTTTCGCTGGCGCCATCTTGAGACCGGGACTCGAGTGGAGTGAAGAGGATCGAGGGAGGAGCTGGCCGGAACCGGTTGGTAAAGAACACTGGCAGGGGTGACGGCAGGGCCGTAATGGCTGGAAGCAATTCAGAAGCCGCGGGATATATACACCCCAAAGAGGGGAAAAAAGTATTCTGTAGTGAAGATGACACAACCATGGCTGACACGACGAACTGAAGACAAAGAGATGGCAGAAAATGAGTGGGAAGCTATTCAAAACCGACAGAAGTGAGACTGCACTTAGAGTATTGTGTTCAATTCTGGTCACCTCATTATAGGGAGGATATGGGTGCAAAGGAGATTTACCAGGATGTTGCCTGGTTTGGAGAACAAGTCGTATGAAGCAAGGTTAGCAGAGCTGGGACTTTTCTCTTTGGAGCGTAGAAGAATGAGAGGGGACTTGATAGAGGTCCTCAAGATTATGAGAGTCACAGATAGGGTGGTTAGTCAGTACCTGTTTCCCAGGTCACCAATAGCAAACAACAGAGGGCATAGGTACAAAATTAAGGGAGGGAAGTTTATGGGAGACATCAGGGGTAAGTTTTTTACACGGAGGGTTGTGAGTGCCTGGAATGACTTGCCAGGGATGGTGGTGGGGGCTAAAAGATTCGGGGTATTTAAGAGCCTCTTGGGCAGGCACGTGGATGAAAGAAAAATGGAGGGTTATGGTGTAGTGTGGGTTTAGTACTTTTTTAAGGATTATATGGGTCGGCACGACATGGAGGGCTGAAGGGCCGGTACTGTGCCGTGGTGTTCTATGGTTCTATGACGACGAAAACAGTCATCGGGAAGGTAAAGGTAGAAGACGAATTAAGGAGGAATCCGAAAGTTTCATAGAACGTAGATAGTACCTCACAGTACAGGCCCTTCGGCCCACAATGTTGTGTCGACCCTCAAACCCTGCCTCCCATATAACCCCCCCCCCAGCTTAAATTCCTCCACATACCTGTCTAGTAGTCTCTTCAACTTCACTAGTGTATCTGCCTTCACCACTGACTCAGGCAGTGCATTCCACGCACCAACCACTCTCTGAGTGAAAAACCTTCCTCTAATATCCCCTTTGAACTTCCCTCCCCTCACCTTAAAGCCACGTCCTCTTGTACTGAGCAGTGGTGACCTGGGGAAGAGGCGCTGGCTGTCCACTCTGTATATTCCTCTTAATATCTTGTACACCTCTTCCCTCTCTCCAAAGAGTATATCCCTAGCTCCCTTAATCTCTGATCATAATGCATTCTCTCTAAACCAGGCAGTAACCTGGTGAATCTCCTCTGTACCCTCTCTAATCCAGGCAGCATCCTGGTAAATCTCCTCTGCACCCTCTCTAATCCAGGCAGCAGCCTGGTGAATCTCCTCTGCACCCTCTCTAATCCAGGCAGCATCCTGGTGAATCTCCTCTGCACCCTCTCTAATCCAGGCAGCATCCTGGTAAATCTCCTCTGCACCCTCTCTAATCCAGACAGCATCCCGGTGAATCCCCTCTGCACCCTCTCTAATCCAGGCAGCATCCTGGTGAATCTCCTCTGCACCCTCTCTAATCCAGACAGCATCCTGGTGAATCTCCTCTACACCCTCTCTAATCCAGGCAGCATCCTGGTGAATCTCCTCTGCACCCTCTCTAATCCAGGCAGCATCCTGGTGAATCTCCTCTGCACCCTCTCTAATCCAGGCAGCATCCTGGTAAATCTCCTCTGCACCCTCTCTAATCCAGACAGCATCCCGGTGAATCTCCTCTGCACCCTCTCTAATCCAGGCAGCATCCTGGTGAATCTCCTCTGCACCCTCTCTAATCCAGGCAGCATCCTGGTGAATCTCCTCTGCACCCTCTCTAATCCAGTCAGCATCCTGGTGAATCTCCTCTGCACCCTCTGTAATCCAGTCAGCATCCTGGTGAATCTCCTCTGCACACTCTCTAATGCGGGCAGCATCCTGGTGAATCTCCTCTGCACACTCTGTAATCCAGTCAGCATCCTGGTGAATCTCCTCTGCACCCTCTCTAATCCAGGCAGCGTCCTGGTGAATCTCCTCTGCACCCTCTCTAATCCAGGCAGCATCCTGGTGAATCTCCTCTGCACCCTCTCTAATCCAGACAGCATCCTGGTGAATCTCCTCTACACCCTCTCTAATCCAGGCAGCATCCTGGTGAATCTCCTCTGCACCCTCTCTAATCCAGGCAGCATCCTGGTGAATCTCCTCTGCACCCTCTCTAATCCAGACAGCATCCTGGTGAATCTCCTCTACACCCTCTCTAATCCAGGCAGCATCCTGGTGAATCTCCTCTGCACCCTCTCTAATCCAGGCAGCATCCTGGTGAATCTCCTCTGCACCCTCTCTAATCCAGGCAGCATCCTGGTAAATCTCCTCTGCACCCTCTCTAATCCAGACAGCATCCCGGTGAATCTCCTCTGCACCCTCTCTAATCCAGGCAGCATCCTGGTGAATCTCCTCTGCACCCTCTCTAATCCAGGCAGCATCCTGGTGAATCTCCTCTGCACCCTCTCTAATCCAGTCAGCATCCTGGTGAATCTCCTCTGCACCCTCTGTAATCCAGTCAGCATCCTGGTGAATCTCCTCTGCACACTCTCTAATGCGGGCAGCATCCTGGTGAATCTCCTCTGCACACTCTGTAATCCAGTCAGCATCCTGGTGAATCTCCTCTGCACCCTCTCTAATCCAGGCAGCGTCCTGGTGAATCTCCTCTGCACCCTCTCTAATCCAGGCAGCATCCTGGTGAATCTCCTCTGCACCCTCTCTAATCCAGACAGCATCCTGGTGAATCTCCTCTACACCCTCTCTAATCCAGGCAGCATCCTGGTGAATCTCCTCTGCACCCTCTCTAATCCAGACAGCATCCCGGTGAATCTCCTCTGCACCCTCTCTAATCCAGGCAGCATCCTGGTGAATCTCCTCTGCACCCTCTCTAATCCAGGCAGCATCCTGGTGAATCTCCTCTGCACCCTCTCTAATCCAGGCAGCATCCTGGTGAATCTCCTCTGCACCCTCTGTAATCCAGTCAGCATCCTGGTGAATCTCCTCTGCACACTCTCTAATGCGGGCAGCATCCTGGTGAATCTCCTCTGCACACTCTGTACTCCAGGCAGCATCCTGGTGAATCTCCTCTGCACCCTCTCTAATCCAGGCAGCGTCCTGGTGAATCTCCACTGCACCCTCTCTAATCCAGGCAGCGTCCCAGTGAATCTCCTCTGCACCCTCTCTAATCCAGGCAGCATCCTGGTGAATCTCCTCTGCACCCTCTCTAATCCAGGCAGCATCCTGGTGAATCTCCTCTGCACCCTCTCTAATCCAGTCAGCATCCTGGTGAATCTCCTCTGCACACTCTCTAATGCGGGCAGCATCCTGGTGAATCTCCTCTGCACACTCTGTAATCCAGTCAGCATCCTGGTGAATCTCCTCTGCACCCTCTCTAATCCAGGCAGCATCCCGGTGAATCTCCTCTGTACCCTCTCTAATCCAGGCAGCATCCTGGTGAATCTCTCTGCACCCTCTCTAATCCAGGCAGCATCCCGGTGAATCTCCTCTGTACCCTCTCTAATCCAGGCAGCATCCTGGTGAATCTCTCTGCACCCTCTCTAATCCAGGCAGCATCCTGGTGAATCTCTTCTGCACCCTCTCTAATCCTGGCAGCGTCCTGGTGAATCTCCTCTGCACCCTCTCTAATCCAGGCAGCATCCTGATGAATCTCCTCTGCACCCCCTCTAATCCAGTCAGCATCCTGGTGAATCTCCTCTGCACACTCTCTAATGCGGGCAGCATCCTCCCTATAGTTTCTTCAGTGTGAAAGAGGCGAGGGTGGGCAACCAGGTGCTGGGAAACGACGCTGGGGAGGGCGTACAGGGGCGAGAGATGCCACCTAGTGGCGAGGTGCCGCAGCAACAAGCTGGCGCTCAACGTCAGTGAGAGCAAAGAGCTGATTGCCGGCTTCAGGAAGGGTCAGACGAGGGAACACACACCGATCCTCATAGGGGGGGGGGGGTCAGAGGTGGAGAGAGTGAGCAGCTTCAAGTTCCGGGGGGTGTCAAGATCTCTGAGGATCCAACCTGCTCCCAGCACATCGATGTAGTCATAAAGAAGGCGAGACAGCGGCTGTACTTCATTAGGAGTTTGAAGAAGTTTGGCATGTCAGCAAATACATTCAAAAACTTGTATAGTTGCACCGAGGAGAGCATTCTGACGGGCTGCATCGCTGACTGGTTTGGAGGGGAACGAAAGTAGCTGCGGGAGGTTGTAAATCTAGTCGGCTCCATCTCGGGCACCGGCCTACGAAGTACCCGGGACATCTTCAGGGAGCGCTGTCTCAGAAAGGCAGTGTCCATTATTAAGGCCCCTCCAGCACCCAGGGCATGTCCTTTTCTCACTGTCACCATCAGGGAGGAGGTACAGGAGCCTGAAGGCACACACTCAGTGATTCAGGAACAGCTTCTTACCCTCTGCCATCAGGGAGGAGGTACAGGAGCCTGAAGACACACACTCAGCGATTCAGGAACAGCTTCTTCCCCTCTGCCGTCAGGGAGGAGGTACAGGAGCCTGAAGACACACACTCAGAGATTCAGGAACAGCCTCTTCCCCTCTGCCATCAGGGAGGAGGTACAGGAGCCTGAAGACACACCCTCAGAGATTCAGGTACAGCTTCTTCCCCTCTGCCATCAGGGAGGAGGTACAGGAGCCTGAAGACACACAATCAGCGATTCAGGAACAGCTTCTTCCCCTCTGCCGTCAGGGAGGAGGTACAGGAGCCTGAAGACACACACTCAGCGATTCAGGAACAGCTTCTTCCCCTCTGCCGTCAGGGAGGAGGTACAGGAGCCTGAAGACACACACTCAGCGATTCAGGAACAGCCTCTTCCCCTCTGCCATCAGGGAGGAGGTACAGGAGCCTGAAGGCACACACTCAGCGATTCAGGAACAGCCTCTTCCCCTCTGCCATCAGGGAGGAGGTACAGGAGCCTGAAGACACACACTCAGCGATTCAGGAACAGCTTCTTCCCCTCCGCCAAGAGGGAGGAGGTACAGGAGCCTGAAGACACACACTCAGTGATTCAGGAACAGCTTCTTCCCCTCCGCCATCAGGGAGGAGGTACAGGAGCCTGAAGACACACACTCAGCGATTCAGGAACAGCTTCTTCCCCTCCGCCATCAGGGAGGAGGTACAGGAGCCTGAAGACACACACTCAGCGATTCAGGAACAGCTTCTTCCCCTCTGCCGTCAGGGAGGAGGTACGGGAGCCTGAAGACAGACACTCAGTGATTCAGGAACAGCCTCTTCCCCTCTGCCATCAGGGAGGAGGTACGGGAGCCTGAAGACAGACACTCAGTGATTCAGGAACAGCTTCTTCCCCTCTGCCATCAGGGAGGAGGTACGGGAGCCTGAAGACACACACTCAGTGATTCAGGAACAGCCTCTTCCCCTCTGCCATCAGGGAGGAGGTACAGGAGCCTGAAGACACACACTCAGCGATTCAGGAACAGCCTCTTCCCCTCCACCATCAGGGAGGAGGTACAGGAGCCTGAAGACACACACTCAGCGATTCAGGAACAGCCTCTTCCCCTCTGCCATTAGGGAGGAGGTACAGGAGCCTGAAGACACACACTCAGCGATTCAGGAACAGCTTCTACCCCTCCGCCATCAGGGAGGAGGTACAGGAGCCTGAAGACACACACTCAGCGATTCAGGAACAGCCTCTTCCCCTCTGCCATCAGGGCGGAGGTATGGGAGCCTGAAGACACACACTCAGCGATTCAGGAACAGCTTCTTCCCCTCCGCCATCAGGGAGGAGGTACAGGAGCCTGAAGACACACACTCAGCGATTCAGGAACAGCTTCTTCCCCTCCGCCATCAGGGAGGAGGTAAGGAGCCTGAAGATACACACTCAGAGATTCAGGAACAGCCTCTTCCCCTCTGCCATCAGGGAGGAGGTACAGGAGCCTGAAGACACACACTCAGCGATTCAGGAACAGCTTCTTCCCCTCCGCCATCAGGGAGGAGGTACAGGAGCCTGAAGATACACACTCAGAGATTCAGGAACAGCCTCTTCCCCTCTGCCATCAGGGAGGAGGTACAGGAGCCTGAAGACACACACTCAGCAATTCAGGAACAGCTTCTTCCCCTCCGCCATCAGGGAGGAGGTACGGGAGCCTGAAGACACACACTCAGGGATTCAGGAACAGCTTCTTCCCCTCTGCCATCAGGAAGGAGGTACAGGAGCCTGAAGGGACACACTCAGCGATTCAGGAACAGCCTCTTCCCCTCTGCCATCAGGGAGGAGGTACAGGAGCCTGAAGACACACACCCAGCGATTCAGGAACAGCTTCTTCCCCTCTGCCGTCAGGGAGGAGGTACAGGAGCCTGAAGACACACACTCAGCGATTCAGGAACAGCTTCTTCCCCTCCGCCATCAGGGAGGAGGTAAGGAGCCTGAAGATACACACTCAGAGATTCAGGAACAGCCTCTTCCCCTCTGCCATCAGGGAGGAGGTACAGGAGCCTGAAGACACACACTCAGCGATTCAGGAACAGCTTCTTCCCCTCTGCCATCAGGGAGGAGGTACAGGAGCCTGAAGACACACACTCAGCGATTCAGGAACAGCCTCTTCCCCTCTGCCATCAGGGAGGAGGTACAGGAGCCTGAAGACACACACTCAGCGATTCAGGAACAGCTTCTTCCCCTCTGCCGTCAGGGAGGAGGTACAGGAGCCTGAAGACACACACTCAGCGATTCAGGAACAGCTTCTTCCCCTCTGCCGTCAGGGAGGAGGTACAGGAGCCTGAAGACACACACTCAGCGATTCAGGAACAGCTTCTTCCCCTCTGCCGTCAGGGAGGAGGTACAGGAGCCTGAAGACACACACTCAGCGATTCAGGAACAGCCTCTTCCCCTCTGCCATCAGGGAGGAGGTACAGGAGCCTGAAGACACACACTCAGCGATTCAGGAACAGCCTCTTCCCCTCTGCCGTCAGGGAGGATGTACAGGAGCCTGAAGACACACACTCAGCGATTCAGGAACAGCCTCTTCCCCTCTGCCATCAGGGAGGAGGTACAGGAGCCTGAAGACACACACTCAGTGATTCAGGAACAGCCTCTTCCCCTCTGCCATCAGGGAGGAGGTACAGGAGCCTGAATGCACACACTCAGCGATTCAGGAACATCTTCTTCCCCTCTGCCATCAGGGAGGAGGTACAGGAGCCTGAAGACACACACTCAGCGATTCAGGAACAGCTTCTACCCCTCCGCGATCAGGGAGGAGGTACGGGAGCCTGAAGACACACACTCAGTGATTCAGGAACAGCTTCTTCCCCTCCGCCAAGAGGGAGGAGGTACAGGAGCCTGAAGACACACACTCAGCGATTCAGGAACAGCCTCTTCCCCTCCGCCATCAGGGAGGAGGTACGGGAGCCTGACAGCGCACACTCAGCGATTCAGGAACAGCTTCTTCCCCTCCGCCATCAGGGAGGAGGTACAGGAGCCTGAAGACACACACTCAGCGATTCAGGAACAGCTTCTTCCCCTCTGCCATCAGGGAGGAGGTACGGGAGCCTGAAGACACACACTCAGTGATTCAGGAACAGCTTCTTCCCCTCCGCCAAGAGGGAGGAGGTACAGGAGCCTGAAGACACACACTCAGCGATTCAGGAACAGCCTCTTCCCCTCCGCCATCAGGGAGGAGGTACGGGAGCCTGACAGCGCACACTCAGCGATTCAGGAACAGCTTCTTCCCCTCCGCCATCAGGGAGGAGGTACAGGAGCCTGAAGACACACACTCAGCGATTCAGGAACAGCTTCTTCCCCTCTGCCATCAGGGAGGAGGTACGGGAGCCTGAAGACACACACTCAGTGATTCAGGAACAGCTTCTTCCCCTCCGCCAAGAGGGAGGAGGTACAGGAGCCTGAAGACACACACTCAGCGATTCAGGAACAGCCTCTTCCCCTCCGCCATCAGGGAGGAGGTACGGGAGCCTGACGGCGCACACTCAGCGATTCAGGAACAGCTTCTTCCCCTCCGCCATCAGGGAGGAGGTACAGGAGCCTGAAGACACACACTCAGCGATTCAGGAACAGCTTCTTCCCCTCTGCCATCAGGGAGGAGGTACGGGAGCCTGAAGACACACACTCAGTGATTCAGGAACAGCTTCTTCCCCTCTGCCATCAGGGAGGAGGTACAGGAGCCTGAAGGGACACACTCAGCGATTCAGGAACAGCCTCTTCCCCTCTGCCATCAGGGAGGAGGTACAGGAGCCTGAAGACACACACTCAGCGATTCAGGAACAGCCTCTTCCCCTCCGCCATCAGGGAGGAGGTACAGGAGCCTGAAGACACACACTCAGCGATTCAGGAACAGCCTCTTCCCCTCTGCCATCAGGGAGGAGGTACAGGAGCCTGAAGACACACACTCAGCGATTCAGGAACAGCTTCTACCCCTCCGCCATCAGGGAGGAGGTACAGGAGCCTGAAGACACACACTCAGCGATTCAGGAACAGCCTCTTCCCCTCTGCCATCAGGGAGGAGGTACGGGAGCCTGAAGACACACACTCAGCGATTCAGGAACAGCTTCTTCCCCTCCGCCATCAGGGAGGAGGTACAGGAGCCTGAAGACACACACTCAGCGATTCAGGAACAGCTTCTTCCCCTCCGCCATCAGGGAGGAGGTACAGGAGCCTGAAGATACACACTCAGAGATTCAGGAACAGCCTCTTCCCCTCTGCCATCAGGGAGGAGGTACAGGAGCCTGAAGACACACACTCAGCGATTCAGGAACAGCTTCTTCCCCTCCGCCATCAGGGAGGAGGTACAGGAGTCTGAAGATACACACTCAGAGATTCAGGAACAGCCTCTTCCCCTCTGCCATCAGGGAGGAGGTACAGGAGCCTGAAGACACACACTCAGCGATTCAGGAACAGCTTCTTCCCCTCTGCCGTCAGGGAGGAGGTACGGGAGCCTGAAGACAGACACTCAGTGATTCAGGAACAGCTTCTTCCCCTCTGCCGTCAGGGAGGAGGTACAAGAGCCTGAAGACACACACTCAGTGATTCAGGAACAGCTTCTTCCCCTCCGCCATCAGGGAGGAGGTACGGGAGCCTGAAGACACACACTCAGTGATTCAGGAACAGCTTCTTCCCCTCTGCCATCAGGGAGGAGGTACAGGAGCCTGAAGGTACACACTCAGTGATTCAGGAACAGCTTCTTCCCCTCTGCCATCAGGAAGGAGGTACAGGAGCCTGAAGGGACACACTCAGCGATTCAGGAACAGCCTCTTCCCCTCTGCCATCAGGGAGGAGGTACAGGAGCCTGAAGACACACACCCAGCGATTCAGGAACAGCTTCTTCCCCTCTGCCGTCAGGGAGGAGGTACAGGAGCCTGAAGACACACACTCAGCGATTCAGGAACAGCCTCTTCCCCTCTGCCATCAGGGAGGAGGTACAGGAGCCTGAAGACACACACTCAGCGATTCAGGAACAGCTTCTTCCCCTCCGCCATCAGGGAGGAGGTACAGGAGCCTGAAGACACACACTCAGCGATTCAGGAACAGCTTCTTCCCCTCCGCCATCAGGGAGGAGGTACAGGAGCCTGAAGATACACACTCAGAGATTCAGGAACAGCCTCTTCCCCTCTGCCATCAGGGAGGAGGTACAGGAGCCTGAAGACACACACTCAGCGATTCAGGAACAGCTTCTTCCCCTCCGCCATCAGGGAGGAGGTACAGGAGCCTGAAGACACACACTCAGAGATTCAGGAACAGCTTCTTCCCCTCTGCCGTCAGGGAGGAGGTACAGGAGCCTGAAGATACACACTCAGAGATTCAGGAACAGCTTCTTCCCCTCTGCTGTCCGATTTCTGAATGGACATTGAATCTTTGGACACTAATTCACTTTTTAAAAATATATATATATATATGTATATATAGTATTTCCGTTTTTGCACGTTTTAAAATCTATTCAATACATGTAATTGATTTAATTGTACATTTATTATTACTATTTTATTTAATATATTCTCTCTCTCTCTGCTAGATTATGCATGGCATTGAACTTCGGCTGCTCAGTTAACACAGTTCCCGTCACGTGCCGGCGGTAATGAACCTGATTCTGGTAACGGGGGACAAGGGAACGGCGGAAGAGTTGCCTCAGTCCGAGGGGTAATTGATAGGCTCGGGGCCTGAGGTGGAAGGGGGTCGATTTTAGAAAGCCTGGCGCATTCATTTTTCAACATAGTCCCCTCCTGCACGCACACACTCAGCACGGCGGTCGCGGCGCGTCTGGATCCCTCCTTTGGAGAAGTGGTCCACGGCAGGGCTGATTGATGACCATATAACCATTTACAGCACGGAAACAGGCCATTCGGCCCTTCTAGTCCGTGCCGAACGCTCACTCTCACCTAGTCCCACCTACCCGCACTCAGCCCATAACCCTCCATTCCTTTCCTGTCCATATACCTGTCCAATTTTACTTTAAATGACAATACCGAACCTGCCTCTACCACTTCTACTGGAAGCTCGTTCCACACAGCTACCACTCTCTGAGTAAAGAAATTCCCCCTTGTGTTACCCCTGAACTTTTACCCCCAACTCTCAACTCATGTCCTCTTGTTTGACTCTCAATGGAAAAAGCCTATCCACGTCAACTCAATATATCCCCCTCATAATTTTAAATACCTCTATCAAGTCCCCCCTCAACCTTCTACGCTCCAAAGAATAAAGACCTAACTTGTTCAACCTTTCCCTGTAACTTAGGTGCTGAAACCCAGGTAACATTCCAGTAAATCTCCTCTTTACTCTCTCTATTCTGTTGACATTTTTCCTACAATTCAGTGACCAGAACTGAACACAATACTCCAAATTCGGCCTCATCAATGCCTTGTACAATTTTAACATGACATCCCAACTCCTGTACTCAATGCTCTGATTTATAAAGGCCAGCATACCAAAAGCTTTCTTCACCACCCTGTCCACATGAGATTCCACCTTCAGGGAACTATGCACCATTATTCCTGGATCACTCTGTTCCACTGCATTCCTCAATGCCCTGCCATTTACCATGCCTGTCCTATTTTGGATCAATCTTACCAAAGTTCAGCAAAATAAGTTCGTGGGCTGAGGGTAGAAGGTGATGAGTTATCCAGCTCTCGTTACATGCACCTGCAGTTCAACTCTTTGACTGATGATGCGGGAAGTTTGAAGTTAACAACATCTTCTAACTTCGGCCACGAACTTTTCAATCACCCCCCCCCCTTGCTGTGGACCCCACCTCAGGGGTCCAAGACGCCGACGTCTAGGAAGAAGGGATACGCTACGCTCCACGGCCGCTGGGCTGGGTGTGTCAAGGTAGGAAAAGTAACTGCGCCTTGTGTTACGGATGTGGAGCAACTCTGATGGGCCGAAGGGTGCAAGGTCGACCCCCCCCCCCCCCCACCCCGCCTTTCTGAGAATCGCGAAATCGCTATTATTTCGGGTCTGATACCAGGGAAATGAGAGAGAGAGAGAGACAACGCAGAGATACACAAAAGTGGAATGTCTCCTCCTAACAAAAGCGGAACGGAACCACTGATCACCGCCATTGTCTCTTGGAGAAGGGATTGTGTATTGAGCGCTGTTCTATTCATTGAAACCCCTCGGGGGGCAACCAGAGGGGGCTGGTTTGATGGGTTGCATCATCCCAACCTGATTGACACCTGAGACCCCGTGAGTGGGGGATAAAAGCGGGGTCTGGGGTAACACCCCTCAGACGCACCACGAGAGACGCTACGAGACCGGTGGGGGGGCTTGTGTGTGTGTGTCCACCCTTGCCTGGGTGACGAGTCCGCCACGGAAGGACGGAGGGGTCATACGTGAATGGCCACGACAACAACGCATCGACGGATCAAAATCGTAAAGTCGGCAAGATAATAGCTGTTACTCTCTCTTTCTCTCTCTCTCTCTCTCTCTCTCTGTCTCTCTCTCTCTCTCTCTCTCTCTCCCTCTCTGTCTCTCTCCCTCTCTCTCTCTCTCTCTCTCTCTCTCTCTCTCTCCCCCTCTCTGTCTCTCTCCCACTCTCTCTCTGTCTCTCTCTCTCTCTCTCTCTCTCTCTCTCTCTCTCTCTCTCTCCCTCTCTGTCTCTCTCCCACTCTCTCTCTGTCTCTCTCTCTCTCTCTCTCTCTCTCTCTCTCTCTCTCTCTCTCTCTCTCTCTCTCTCTCTCTCTCTCCCTCTCTCTCTCTCTCTCTCCCTCTGTGTCCCCGTCGCGCCTGATGCCCCCACAGCCCGCGAATGCGATGGCTGACAGACCCACGAGAAAGGATAGCATCCGTCCCGGTCGGTGAGCAAATGAGTAAACTGCTCGCCATCAGTTCTCATTACCCCCAACAAGCTGCGAGGGAGAAAAGCACTTTCTCGGCAGCCAACGTGACGAAGCAGCCATTTCAAACTCTGAACACGGCAGAGAAGCCATCTTAAAGACACAAAACGCCGACAGAACTCGGCAGGCCGGACAGCGTCTCTGGGAGGAGATAGTGACGAAGTTTCCGCCCGGAACCCTGCATCCCGAGTGAAAGAAAGCCACTTTTATGTTTAACGTAACCAAGAGGCCATTTTATTAGCTCCAGCAGTAACATAGACGATGAAACCCCTCACCACTATTAAAAAGCAACTGCGTATAAACGGCGGGAGGCCGCATTCTCGAAACTAGGACCCCGCGATCAGGGCGACTCGGGAGGCCTCGGGGGGAGGGGGGGAAGCACCGGGAGCTCCCCGACGGTGATTGGCTCCGGATGAACGACCGTCATTCCCGCGGGGGAATCCCCGGCGCCCGGCGCTCCCCAGCGCCCCGCACTGGCCAGATGAGATCATTGCGGGAGGCTGACGGTGCGGGAGGGGGGCGGTCGGGCTTGTTCCCGTCTCCGTATCCCCCCTGGGTCAGACCCACTCACACCGGGAGCACCGTGCACAGTTCCCGTCTCCGTATCCCCCCCGGGTCAGACCCACACACACCGGGAGCACCGTGCACAGTTCCCATCTCCGTAACCCCCCCGGGTCAGACCCACACACACCGGGAGCACCGTGCACAGTTCCAGTCTCCGTACCCCCCTGGGTCAGACCCACACACACCGGGAGCACCGGGCACAGTTCCCATCTCCGTAACCCCCCCGGGTCAGACCCACACACACCGGGAGCACCGTACACAGTTCCCATCTCCGTAACCCCCCCGGGTCAGACCCACACACACCGGGAGCACCGTGCACAGTTCCCGTCTCCGTATCCCCCCGGGTCAGACCCACACACACCGGGAGCACCGTGCACAGTTCCCGTCTCCGTATCCCCCCCCCCCCCGGGTCAGACCCACACACAGCAGGACCACCGTGCACAGTTCCCGTCTCCGTATCCCCCCGGGTCAGACCCACACACACCGGGAGCACCGTGCACAGTTCCCGTCTCCGTATCCCCCCCGGGTCAGACCCACACACACCGGGAGCACCGTGCACAGTTTCCGTCTCCGTATCCCACGGGTCAGACCCACACACACCGGGAGCACCGTGCACAGTTCCCGTCTCCGTATCCCCCTGGGTCAGACCCACACACACCGGGAGCACCGTGCACAGTTCTCGTCTCCGTATCCCCCCCCCCCCGGGTCAGACCCACACACACCGGGAGCACCGTGCACAGTTCCCATCTCCGTATCCCCCCCCCCGGGTCAGACCCACACACACCGGGAGCACCGTGCACAGTTCCCGTCTCCGTATCTCCCGGGTCAGACTCACATACACCGGGATCACCGTGCACAGTTCCCGTCTCCGTATCCCCCCGGGTCAGACCCACACACACCGGGAGCACCGTGCACAGTTCCCGTCTCCGTAACCCCCCCGGGTCAGACCCACACACACCGGGAGCACCGTGCACAGTTCCCGTCTCCGTATCCCACGGGTCAGACCCACACACAGCAGGACCACCGTGCACAGTTCCCGTCTCCGTATCCCCCCGGGTCAGACCCACACACACCGGGAGCACCGTGCACAGTTCCCGTCTCCGTATCCCCCCCAGGTCAGACCCACACACACCGGGAGCACCGTGCACAATTCCCGTCTCCGTATCCCCCCCGGGTCAGACCCACACACACCGGGAGCACCGTGCACAGTTCCCGTCTCCGTATCCCACGGGTCAGACCCACACACACCGGGAGCACCGTGCACAGTTCCCGTCTCCGTATCCCCCTGGGTCAGACCCACACACACCGGGAGCACCGTGCACAGTTCCCGTCTCCGTATCCCCCCCCCGGGTCAGACCCACACACACCGGGAGCACCGTGCACAGTTCCTGTCTCCGTATCCCCCCGGGTCAGACCCACACACACCGGGAGCACCGTGCACAGTTCCCGTCTCCGTATCCCCCCCGGGTCAGACCCACACACACCGGGAGCACCGTGCACAGTTCTCGTCTCCGTATCCCCCCCGGGTCAGACCCACACACACCGGGAGCACCGTGCACAGTTCCCGTCTCCGTATCCCCCCCTGGGTCTGACCCACACACACCGGGAGCACCTTGCACAGTTCTCGTCTCCGTATCCCCCCCGGGTCAGACCCACACACACCGGGAGCACCGTGCACAGTTCCCGTCTCCGTATCCCCCTGGGTCAGACCCACACACACCGGGAGCACCGTGCACAGTTCTCGTCTCCGTATCCCCCCCGGGTCAGACCCACACACACCGGGAGCACCGTGCACAGTTCCCGTCTCCGTATCCCCCCGGGTCAGACCCACACACACCGGGAGCACCGTGTACAGTTCCTGTCTCCGTATCCCCCCGGGTCAGACCCACATACACCGGGAGCACCGTGCACAGTTCCCGTCTCCGTATCCCCCTGGGTCAGACCCACACACACCGGGAGCACCGTGCACAGTTCCCGTTTCCGTATCCCCCCAGGTCAGACCCACACACACCGGGAGCACCGTGCACAGTTTCCGTTTCCGTATCCCCCCAGGGTCAGACCCACACACACCGGGAGCACCGTGCACAGTTCCCGTCTCCGTATCCCCCAGGGTTAGACCCACACACACCGGGATCACCGTGAGTGGGAAGGTCGGAGAGGAGAGATTGGGAATTTTGGCTCCGGACTCAGCCCTTCTGACTCACCCGTGGACCTGAGCCGACGAACATACCAAGGCGATGCGGTAATTAGCATGTGAGGCCTTGTGAGGCCATCCAGGGGCTGGGTACGATCAACAGTCTTCTCCGAAACACCCTGAGTCCCCGTGCGGACTCGCAGGTACGGAGGCGGCAGGGCCGGGGAGGAACTGGGATCCTTGGGAGGGGCGGGAGAGAGGAGAAAGGGGGAGAGGAAGAGAGGGAGAGACAGAGGGGGAAGACAGAGAGGAAGAGGGGGAGGGAGAGAGAGGGAATGAGAGGGAGAGGTCACTGGACCTGACCTCGGGAGTGTGTGATGGGACATTGTGGAGGAAGATTCACTCTGTGTCTGACCCCGGGAGTGTGTGATGGGGCGGTGTGGAGGGAGATTCACTCTGTGTCTGACCCCGGGAGTGTGTGATGGGACGTGTGGAGGGAGATTCACTCTGTGTCTGACCCCGGGAGTGAGTGATGGGACGGTGTGGAGGGAGATTCACTCTGTGTCTGACCCCGGGAGTGTGTGATGCGACGGTGTGGAGGGAGATTCGCTCTGTGTCTGACACCAGGAGTGTGTGATGGGATGGTGAGGAGGGAGCTTCACTCTGTGTCTGACCCCGGGAGTGTGTGAGGTGACAGTGTGGGGGGAGATTCACTCTGTGTCTAACCCCGGGAGTGTGTGAGGGGACGGTTTGGAGGGAGATTCACTCTGTGTCTGACCCCGGGAGTGTGTGAGGGGATGGTGTGGGGGGAGATTCACTCTGTGTCTGACCCCGGGAGTGTGTGATGGGACGGTGTGGAGGGAGATTCACTCTGTGTCTGACCCCAGGAGTGTGTGATGGGACGGTGAGGAGGGAGATTCACTCTGTATCTGACCGCGGGAGTGTGTGATGGGACGGTGAGGAGGGAGATTCACTCTGTGTCTGATCCCGGGAGTGTGTGATGGGACGGTGTGGAGGGAGATTCACTCTGTGTCTGACCCCGGGAGTGTGTGATGGGACGGTGTGGAGGGAGATTCACTCTGTGTCTGACCCCGGGAGTGTGTGATGGGACGGTGAGGAGGGAGATTCACTCTGTGTCTGACCCCGGGAGTGTGTGATGGGACGGTGCGGAGGGAGATTCACTCTGTGTCTGACCCCGGGAGTGTGTGATGGGACAGTGTGGAGGGAGATTCACTCTGTGTCTGACCCCGGGAGTGTGTGATGGGACGTGTGGAGGGAGATTCACTCTGTGTCTGACCCCGGGAGAGTGTGATGGGACGGTGAGGAGGGAGATTCACTCTGTGTCTGTCCCCGGGTGTGTGTGATGGGCATTGCGGAGGGAGATTCACTCTGTGTCTGACCCCGGGAGTGTGTGATGGGACGGTGTGGAGGGAGATTCGCTCTGTGTCTGACACCAGGAGTGTGTGATCGGATGGTGAGGAGGGAGATTCACTCTGTGTCTGACCCCGGGAGTGTGTGACGGGACGGTGTGGAGGGAGATTCACTCTGTGTCTGACCCCGGGAGTGTGTGATGGGACGCTGTGGAGGGAGATTCACTGTGTGTCTGACCCCGGGAGTGTGTGATGGGACGGTGAGGAGGGAGATTCACTCTGTTTCTGACCCCGGGAGTGTGTGATGGGACGGTGTGGAGGGAGATTCACTCTGTGTCTGACCCCGGGAGTGTGTGTTGGGACGGTGTGGAGGGAGATTCACTCTGTGTCTGACCCCGGGAGTGTGTGATGGGACGGTGTGGAGGGAGATTCACTCTGTGTCTGACCCCGGGAGTGTGTGATGGGACTGTGTGGAGGGAGATTCACTCTGTGTCTGACCCCGGGAGTGTGTGATGGGACGGTGTGGAGGGAGATTCACTCTGTGTCTGACCCCGGGAGTGTGTGTTGGGACGGTGTGGAGGGAGATTCACTCTGTGTCTGACCCCGGGAGTGTGTGATGGGACGGTGTGGAGGGAGATTCACTCTGTATCTGACCCCGGGAGTGTGTGATGGGACGGTGTGGAGGGAGATTCACTCTGTGTCTGACCCCGGGAGTGTCTGATGGGACGGTGTGGAGGGAGATTCACTCTGTGTCTGACCCCGGGAGTGTGTGATGGGACGGTGTGGAGGGAGATTCACACTGTGTCTGACCCCGGGAGTGTGTGATGGGACGGTGTGGAGGGAGATTCACTCTGTGTCTGACCCCGGGAGTGTGTGATGGGACGGTGTGGAGGGAGATTCACTCTCTGTCTGACCCCGGGAGTGTGTGATGGGACGGTGTGGAGGGAGATTCACTCTGGGTCTGACCCCGGGAGTGTGTGATGGGACGGTGTGGAGGGAGCTTCACTCTGCGTCTGACCCCGGGAGTGTGTGATGGGACGATGTGGAGGGAGCTTCACTCTGTGTCTGACCCCGGGAGTGTGTGATGGGACGGTGTGGAGGGAGATTCACTCTGTGTCTGACCCCGGGAGTGTGTGATGGGACGGTGTGGAGGGAGATTCACTCTGTGTCTGACCCCGGGAGAGTGTGATGGGACGGTGTGGAGGGAGATTCACTCTGTGTCTGACCCCGGGAGAGTGTGATGGGACAGTGTGGAGGGAGATTCTCTCTGTGTCTGACCCCGGGAGCGTGTGATGGGACGGTGTGGCGGGAGATTCACTCTGTGTCTGACCCCGGGAGAGTGTGATGGGACGGTGTGGAGGGAGATTCACTCTGTGTCTGACCCCGGGAGTGTGTGATGGGACGGTGTGGAGGGAGATTCACTCTGTGTCTGACCCCGGGAGTGTGTGATGGGACGGTGTGGAGGGAGATTCACTCTGTGTCTGACCACAGGAGTGTGTGATGGGACGGTGAGGAGGGAGATTCAGTCTGTGTCTGACCCCGGGAGTGTGTGATGGGACGGTGTGGAGGGAGATTCACTCTGTGTCTGACCCCGGGAGTGTGTGATGGGACGGTGTGGAGGGAGATTCACTCTGGGTCTGACCCCGGGAGTGTTTGATGGGACCGTGTAGAGGAATAATCACTCTGTGTCTGACCCCGGGAGTGTGTGAAGGGACGGTGTGGAGGGAGCTTCACTCTGGGTCTGACCCCGGGAGTGTGTGATGGGACGGTGTGGAGGGAGATTCACTCTGTGTCTGACCCCGGGAGTGTGTGGAGGGACGGTGTTGAGGGAGATTCACTCTGTATCTAACACCGGGAGTGTGTGATGGGACGGTGAGGAGGGAGATTCACTCTGTGTCTGACCCCGGGAGTGTGTGATGGGACGGTGTGGAGGGAGATTCACTCTGTGTCTGACCCCGGGATTGTTTGATGGGACGGTGCGGAGGGAGATTCACTGATTGCCCGTCGGTTTATAAACACTGCCTCTTTTTTTAAACAATTCCCAGTATTCTCCTTTTGAAGCCCGATCACCAGGATTTCTGTTCAGATTTCGTAATTGTTCATCTTTCAATTTGGACGGTGATCCAGGGAGTCCTCGCCGAATATTAACGCAGTTCGGGGAAGAAATGTTTCAGAGAAGAAAGTTTGCCTCATTCCTGAGTGTCGTTGGTCAGTTTCCAACAGCAAGGGGCGGAAATGGAGGGGGGCTCTGTAGAG
Organism: Hypanus sabinus; assembly: GCF_030144855.1. NCBI lineage: Eukaryota > Metazoa > Chordata > Chondrichthyes > Myliobatiformes > Dasyatidae > Hypanus > Hypanus sabinus. Next base: position 10,227 of record NW_026781457.1, on the reverse strand, counting down.
GGTTGAGGGAGGGGTAAGAGAAGGGGAGTGACGGGAGGAGGGAGAGAGTCAAGTGATTAAGAGGGCTAAAGAGCTGAGGGGGAGGAGGTAAGCAGGAGAGAGCAGGGATAACGTGGGGATGGGGTGAAAGGGAGAGGGGAGAGAGAGGAGGTGAAAGGGGTAAGTAAGAGAGGGAGGGGGGATGGAGGGGAGAGGGAGAGCGTGAGGGGATGGGGAAAGAAGGGGAGGGGAAGAGAGGGGCAAGGGACGCGAAGGCGATGGAGACAGAGGGGTGAGAGTGGGGGGGATGGAGGGCGGGAGAGAAGGAGGGGAGAATGGAGGTGGAAGACGAGGGTACAGGGCAGGCAAGGAAGAGGGGGAGAGGCGGGAAGAACGAGAGGGGATAGCGGGGAAGAGTGGGGAGATAGAGGGGGAAGGGGAGTGGATTTAAGAGAGGGGGTGATTGGGGAAGAGGGGGAAGCGACAGCTGGAGAGAGAGGGGGAGGGAAGAGGGCAGAGAGAGGGAGGAGTGAAGGGGAGGGTGGGGAAGTAGAGGGTGAGAGGAGAGTGCGGGAAAGGGAGAGAGAGTGGGAAGAGGAGAGGGAGAGAGGGGGAGAGTTGAGGAGGGACTGGAGAGAGAGAGAAAGGGGGAGACAGGAGGTGGAGGGGGAGACAGGAGGTGGAGGGGTAGAGTGGTGGAGAGAGTGGGGCAGGGTGTGGGGGTAAGGGAAGGGGGGAATGCAGGGGATTATCGTCCACGCTAACTACATAACTTCCCCTCCCCTCCTCGCCCTCCCACAGCTCTGCTGCCCTGCCTGGTGGCCCAGGACACCCCAGATGTGTCAGAGGCAGGTAAGGTAGAGGCCGCCCGCCACTACTCTCTTCTCCTAGACCACTCACACACGCCGCCACCCTCCCTTGCCAGGATGGAGAGTTTTGAATCCGTTCCCCAGCCCCCCCCCCCCGGTCCCCCCGGTCCCCCGGTCCCCTCCCCAGCGCCCTAACCTTCCCCGGCCTTGGGGACCACCACTCTACCAGCCCACCTTGGCTGGAATCATGCCGTGCCCCAGAGGTTTCGGATCAGCCCGGGGGGACGGGACGGGACGAAGGGCCTCCCACATTTTCACGCCCTATCCTGTGGGCTGGCAGAGTCTCTTTCCCCCCCCCCCCCCCCCCCCACACACACACAACAAGAATCTTGGTGAGAATATCTCAGGCCAAAAATAAAATAATCCCGGCAGAACAATCAAAAACAATCTTGGGAAAAACTGGTTGGGGGGTGTCTTCTGCGGGTCAAAACAATCCCAGGACAATCGAGAAAGAACTCACGAAGAAATCTGAAGAGAGAGAAAAAAAATCCCTGAATCCCCTCAGACAAAAAAAAATATCTGCGGATGAGACATCCGCAGGAAAGAATTACTGGCAAAAAGAAATCCAGGCATTCCGGGGAGAAATTCCCAGGAAAAGAAAACAAAAAGAGATCTCTGGAAACAAAATCCTGGGACAACGACGTCCCAGATATAAATGTTTTGCAAAATATCCCGGGAAGAAAAGAAATCCTTGAGAAGATCCGGGGGTATGAAGTTCCAAGGATGATGGAAGTGCGGCGGAATAATTTCCCTGCAATAAATTCCTGGCCTGGTTTTCCGGGGTGGTAGTGGGAAAGGTGGGCGGCGAGGGTCGCTCCAGATATTCATAACAAGCCCAAGTCCGCAGAGAGCAAAGGGGCAGGGAGGGGGATGATTTCCGGCCGGGTTCCGACCTGCCCTCGCCGGAACAGAGGGTCCTGGGGCAACAGGTCGAGAGGGCGGCGCGGAGATGGGGTGCGATGTTGCCCAGGGCGATGGCCAGGCCTGATCTGGGGCATTGCGTGGAGTTTTGGTCCCGGGAAAGGTCCGGTGGACCTGTTTTGTCGGGAAGGATCCGAACAGGTTGGGACTTGGTCGAGGTGGACAGAATGGGGAGGTATCCACGGCAATGAACAAACACGTTGCCCCTTTCCACCTGGGCGCGTGCGGGCAGAACTGGGGGGGGGGGGTCAAGGGTGAGAGGTGAGAAGGTTAAGGGGAAGGGTGGGGGCGGTGGCGTGGAGGGAGGAGGGGAAGTTTCTTCACTCGGAGGGCGGCGGGAGCGTGCATCGGCCCCAGCGTTGGAGGGAAGTCTCGGTCCGGGCGGGAGGGATCCGGGTCGGGGACGGAGCACGCACCAGACGGGCCGAAGGGACGGTAGTGGCTGTCTGACCTTGCCCTCCTCTCTTTGTTCCAGAAACCATTCCGACCGATTTCACACCTATTCACGACGGTAAGTGGCACGTCTAACCCCCCCCCCCACCCCAACCCCAACCCCAACCCCAACCCGTCCTGCATTCGGAGATTAACCCTCTCGCTCCCAGCCTCGGGGCCACTGGACAGCCTGCTTCCTGCTCTTGGGGGGCGGGGGGGGGGTGATATTAACCCATTCCCACCCCCAGCGAGCCAATCTACCACCCCCACCACACTTGGGGTTTATTGAAATAATGACCGTGGAATTATCTCTCTCCCCCCTCCCGATCTCCCCCACTTCTGCTTCCCTCTGTCCATCACCTCTCCCTTTGCCCCGCTTGTCTCCCTCTCACCCCCACGCTTTCTAACCTCCCCCTGCCTCACACGATCCCTCCATCTCGTCCTCCAAATTCTCTCCCTCTCCACCACTCCTCACCACCTCACCCCACACTGTCTTGGCTCCCTCACCACCTCTCCCCGTGCGCTTTTCCCTTGCCCCCCCCCTCTCAATCGCCCTCTCGACCTGACCCGCCTCCGCACCCCTCTTCCCCTTTCTCCCTCTCTTTCTCCTCCCCAAATCCTCCATCACCTCCTTTCCACCTCTCCCTCCGCACCCTCAATCTCGCCCTCTCCCCCATTCCTTCCTCTCTCTCTCCCCACTGCTCTCTCATCCCTCACACATCCCCTCTCCTTCCGCATTTCTCCCTCACTGTCCATCCCACTCCCCAAATCTTTCCTCCCATCTCTCTTGAACTCTCCCCACACACTCCCTCAATCTTGTGCTCCCTCCATTCCCCTTTCCTACCATCTGTTGCTGACCCCCCCCCCTCCCTGCTGCATCCTTCCTTCCCCGCATCTCTCCCCCGACCGTGCCAAATTCCCATTCCCCTCTCGCCCCAACTCCCACTCTCTGGGTATTGCCCCTCTCCCACCCTCTTCCCGCTCACCCTCTGTACTTTCCCTTCTCACCTCCCCCGCACCCTCCCAACACTCACACACCCCCTCCCTCAACTGCGCTTGATCGCCTCCTCCGTCTGCCCTCTTACCCAACGCACACTCGGCCCCTTTCAATCCCCACCTCTCGCCCCCTCGATTCTCCCCGCCCTCTCAATCACCTCATCCATCTGTATTCCTCTCCCCAATCTTTCTCTCCATCCCCTCTCCCCAAATATCTCACCCCTCCCCACTCTCTTGCCGTCCATCGCACTCTCTCTGCACCCTCTTTCGAACCATCCTGACCCCTCCCCCTCACTATCTCTCTCCCTCAATGTCACCACCCCCCTTTTCCCCTTTACCCCGACTCTCAATGGTGCTCTCTCACTCTCATTCTATCCCCTTCTCCCTCTGTCCCTCAATCTCTCATCCCTCCCTCCCTCCCTCTATCGACCTCTCAATCACCCTCTACCCCACTCCCTCTTCCCCAATCTCCCTATCGTCCCCTCAATCACTCTCCACCCCTCCCTATCGTCCTCTCAATCACCCTCTACCCCACTCTCCCTATCGTCCTCTCAATCACCCTCTACCCCACTCTCCCTATCGTCCCCTCACTCACTCTCTACCCCTCCCTATCGTCCTCTCAATCACCCTCCACCCCACTCTCCCGCTCACTATCTTCTCAATCACCCCAACCTCGCTCCCTCTCCTTATCATCCTCTCAATCACCCTCTACCCCTCTCCCGCTCACGTTCTCAATCACCCCAACTTCGCTCCCTCTCCATATCATCCCCTCAATCACTCTCCACCCCACTCACTATCTTCTCAATCACCCTCAACCTCGCTCCCTCTCCCTATCATCCCCTCAATCACCCTCCACCCCAATCTCCCTATTGTCCTCTCAACCACCCTCTGCTCTCTCCTTTTCTGTCTCTCTCGTTCTTTTCCTCTCTTCAATCTCGTTCCCTCTCTCCATCTCTCACTCCCCCATTAAACCCGCTCTCTCCTCCTCGCACTCCCCCTGCCAATCTTGCCCCCTCTCTCCCCCTCCCACAGAATGCCGAGAGGAACAATACCCTTGCACCCGGCTATACTCAATCCACCACCCTCTCAAGCAATGTTTACATAAAATGTGTTTCTACAGGTAAGTGCAGTGGGGCGCTGGCCTTGCGTTTGGGTAGGGGGGAGTCCACGGTGATTCGGTGGGTGGGGGAGAGTGTCCGCGGGCTGTGGGAGTGGGTGGGGGGGGAGAGTCGGTGACGAGGGACTCGGCGGGCAGGGGTTTGGGGGGGGGGGGGTGGGGGAAGAGTGCCTGCTGAGGGAGGGATAAAATGTTCTACTCCGATCGCTCCCACAGCCTCAGACGGATGTACGTGGTGAACAAAGAAATCTGCCATCGGACTGTCTGCGAAGACGAGGAACGAATTAAAGGTAGGGCACTTCGAGACAGAGGGGAGGGAGGGTGAGACACGGGCATGGGGGAGAGGTGTAGGGGAGGAAGCTTCGATCGAGACAGGGTGGGGTACAGTGATAAAAATCACCCCGGGAGTGTGTGATGGGACGGTGTGGAGGAGATTCACTCTGTGTCTGATCCCGGGAGTGTGTGATGGGGACGGTGTGGAGGGAGATTCACTCTGAGTCAGACCCCGGGAGTGTGTGAGGGGACAGTGCGGAGGGAGATTCACTCTGTTTCTGACACCGGGAGTGTGTGATGGGACGGTGTGGAGGGAGATTCACTCTGGGTCTGACCCCGGGAGTGTGTGATGGGAACGTGTGGAGGGAGTTTCACTCTGTGTCTGACCCCGGGAGTGTGTGGAGGGAGATTCACTCTGTGTCTGACCCCGGGAGTGTCTGATGGGACGGTGTGGAGGGAGATTCACTCTGTGTCTGACCCCGGGAGTGTGTGATGGGACGGTGAGGAGGGAGATTCACTCTGTTTCTGACCCCGGAGTGTGTGATGGGACGGTGTGGAGGGAGATTCACTGTGTCTGACCCCGGGAGTGTGTGATGGGGCGGTGTGGAGGGAGATTCACTCTGTGTCTGACCCCGGGAGTGTGTGAGGGGGACAGTGCGGAGGGAGATTCACTCTGTTTCTGACACCGGGAGTGTGTGATGGGACGGTGTGGAGGGAGATTCACTCTGGGTCTGACCCCGGGAGTGTGTGATGGGACGGTGTGGAGGGAGATTCACGCTGTGTCTGACCCCGGGAATGTGTGATGGGCGGTGTGGAGGGACATTCACTCTGTGTGTGACCCCGGGAGTGTGTGATGGGGCGGTGTGGAGGGAGATTCACTCTGTGTCTGACCCCGGGAGTGTGTGATGGGACGGTGTGGAGAGAGCTTCACTCTGTGTCTGACCTCGGGAGTGTGTGATGGGAGGGTGTGGAGGGAGATTCACTCTGTGTCTGACTCCGGGAGTGTGTGATGGGGCGGTGTGGAGGGACATTCACTCTGTGTCTGACCCCGGGGGTGTGTGATGGGGCGGTGTGGAGGGAGTTTCACTCTGTGTCTGACCCCGGGAGTGTGTGGAGGGAGATTCACTCTGTTTCTGACCCCAGGAGTGTGTAATGGGACGGTGTGGTGGGAGATTCACTCTGTGTCTGACCCCGGGGTGTGTGTGATGGGACGGTGTGGAGGGAGATTCACTCTGTGTCTGACCCCGGGTGTGTGTGATGGGACGGTGTGGAGGGAGATTCATTCTGTGTCTGACCACGGGAGTGTTTGATGGGACCGTGTAGAGGGAGATTCAGTCTGACTGTAACCACCTGCACCCTCTCTCTCCCTGCAGCTGACCTGTGCCGCAAGATGCAGGGATGGCCAACCAGGGTCCGTCGCACCAACCGGGGAAGGAGTCACGTGCAGTGCTAGCACCCCCTCTCCCCTGAGGGGACCAGCACCCATGGGTGCGGGTCGAGGGGAGGTGTCTCACAGCCGCCAACAGCTTTGGCGCAGGAATGCCCCTCTCCTTCCTGGGAAGCAACCCAACACGCCCTCGCCCTGCCCCTACCCCCACCTCTGAGGGCATCCTCCCTGATCACCTGCTGTCCCTTCCTCCACACTTTGGACCAAAGCCTTCCTGCCCCCTTTCCCGCCCACCAGGGGGGCATGCTCGGACCTCGGAGCCAGAACGTCTTTCTCCCTGCCTGTAGACATCTCTCTGTCTATGTGTGTGTGTGTGCGTGCGTGTTTATATATATATATATATATATATTTGGCCCTGCAGATCTTGAGGCCTTATAATCGGCCGTCCAATTGTCTGCCTGTGCAATTTCTTGTGGCTCTTGCAACCTATTGTCCAATTATCTCTCTGTTGTTTGCCGTGGGAGCCCTCAATTGGTCAAATGACACCCACCCTCCCCCACCCCAACTCTCCCTGGTGGACTCGTGAGGTCTTCGGTCTGGTCATTGGGCGTCCACCTGTCATCCAGAGGTCTTGTCGTCCGGCATCTCACTCACTGCTTGGACACGGGCTTCTGGGGGCCCCAATTACCTGACAGTCGCCTGGAGGGTCTGGGTCCCTGCCCCTGACAGGCTTTGGGGCCTTCCAACTGGCCAAGCTGGGGGCCCTGCGCCTCTCTGCCGGCGGGGTTTCTGTGACAAAAATTGGATGGTCTCCTCTCTGCCAGTCGCTCATTGGGTCTCAGTTGCCAGAGACCCAATGGCATCCCCCCCCCCCCCCGAGATCAGCTGCCCCAACGGTTGGCCCCCGGGGAAAAGGGTCAAAATGCGCCAACAGCGGGCCTGCACAGTCGGCCCTCTCCAGATCTGGCGCCCACTCGGTTTTGTTTGGCGGGCACCCCTCTCGGTGGAACGCGGGGCCAGGCCAGTGTACGCCCGGTTAACCACCTGTGTGACACTCCGGGGCCCGGCACGCTGGGAGATGGGAGAGTAGGCGACAGGTGGGGAAGGGTCGCCGGAGGAAGATCCGGCGACTGGGGGGATGGAAGGGGGAGAGCGCTGGAGACTAGGTTCCCTTGGGTGTGGCGGGGCATTTACAGAGGACCCCCGGGGCGATCTGAAGACCACCTGTCCCCTCTACCCGCATGGCTTCCGCTGCATAGCGCCCACGCACAATTCCACGCCAGTATCGTTCTTGCTTCTGTGTATTGCACCGCCAAATAAAGGACTCTGCTCGGAAGGTCTCTGGTTCCTTTAAATGCCCGCCCCGCCGGTCAGACGCCTTGGAATATTCCAACGAGCTGGGGGCCCCCGTCGAGCCTCAGCACGGAAACAGGGCCCTGTTGTTAATGTACCTGCCTCGACCACTTCCTCCGGCAGCTCCTTCCACAGACAGATCACCCGTATCCCTCTAAACCTTTCCTATCCGTGTCCCTGTCCGAGTGTCGTTAATGTACCTGCCTCAACCACTTCCTCCGGCAGCTCCTTCCACAGACGGACCACCCGTATCCCTCTAAACCTTTCCTATCCGTGTCTCCCGTCCGAGTGTCGTTAATGTACCTGCCTCGACCACTTCCTCCGGCAGCTCCTTCCACAGACGGACCACCCGTATCCCTCTGAACCTTTCCTATCCGTGTCCCTGTCCGAGTGTCGTTAATGTACCTGCCTCAACCACTTCCTCCGGCAGCTCCTTCCACAGACGGACCACCCGTATCCTTCTAAACCTTGCCTATCTGTGACCCTGTCCGAGTGTCGTTAATGTACCTGCCTCGACCACTTCCTCCGGCAGCTCCTTCCACAGACGGACCACCCGTATCCCTCTAAACCTTTCCTATCCGTGTCCCTGTCCGAGTGTCGTTAATGTACCTGCCTCGACCACTTCCTCCGGCAGCTGTTTCCACAGACGGACCACCCGTATCCCTCTGAACCTTTCCTATCCGTGTCCCTGTCCGAGTGTCGTTAATGTACCTACCTCGACCACTTCCTCCGGCAGCTCCTTCCACAGACGGACCACCCGTATCCCTCTAAACCTTTCCTATCCGTGTCTCCGTCCGAGTGTCGTTAATGTACCTGCCTCGACCCACTTCCTCCGGCAGCTGTTTCCACAGACGGACCACCCGTATCCCTCTGAACCTTTCCTATCCGTGTCCCTGTCCGAGTGTCGTTAATGTACCTACCTCGACCACTTCCTCCGGCAGCTGTTTCCACAGACGGACCACCCGTATCCCTCTGAACCTTTCTTATCCGTGTCCCTGTCCGAGTGTCGTTAATGTACCTGCCTCGACCACTTCCTCCGGCAGCTCCTTCCCACAGACGGACCACCCGTATCCCTCTAAACCTTTCCTATCCGTGTCCCTGTCCGAGGTGTCGTTAATGTACCTGCCTCGACCACTTCCTCCGCAGCTCCTTCCACAGACGGACCACCCGTATCCCTCTAAACCTTTCCTATCCGTGTCCCCTGTCCCAGTGTCGTTAATGAGGGAAGAGGGGAGAGAGATGGGAGATGTCCAAAGCACGTCTATAGTTGTACCGTGGAGAGCATTCTGACAGGCTACATGACTGTCTGGTATGGAGGGGCTACTGCACAGGACCAAAAGAAGCTGCAGAGGGTTGTAAATCTTGTCGGCTCCATCTCGGGGCACCGGCCTACGAAGTACCCGGGACATCTTCAGGGAGCGCTGTCTCAGAAAGGCAGTGTCCATTATTAAGGCCCCTCCAGCACCCAGGGCATGCCCTTTTCTCACTGTTACCACCAGGGAGGAGGGACAATAGACAAAGATAATAGACAGTAGGTGCAGGAGTAGGCCATTCAGCCCTTCGAGCCAGCACTGCCATTCACTGTGATCATGGCTGATCATCCACAATCAGTACCCCGTTCCTGCCCTCTCCCATATCACTTGACTCCGCTACCTATAAGAGCTCCATCTAACTCTCTCTTGAAAGCATCCAGAGAATTGTCCTCCACTGCCTTCTGGGGCAGAGCATTCCACAGATCCACCACTCTCTGGGTGAAAAGGTTTTTTCCTCAACTCCGTTCTAAATGGCCCCCCCCCCCTTATTCTTAAACTGTGGCCTCTGGTTCTGACTCCCCCAACATCAGGAACATGTTTCCTGCCTCTAACGTGTCCAATCCCTTAATAATCTTATATGTTTCAATCAAATCCCCTCTCATCCTTCTAAATCCCAGTGTACACAAGCCCAGTCGCTCCAATCTTTCAACATATGACAGTCCCGCCATCCCCGGAATTAACCTCGTGAATCTACGCTGCACTCCCTCAATAGCAAGAATGTCCTTCCTCAGATTTGGAGACCAAAACTGCACACTATACTCCAGGTGTGGTCTCAGCAGGGCCCTGTACAGCTGCAGAAGGACCTCTTTACTCCTATACTCAATTCCTCTTGTTATAAAGGCCAGCATGTCATTAGCTTTCTTCACTGCCTGCTGTACCTGCATGCTTGCTTTCATTGACTGATGTACAAGAACACCTAGATCTCGTTGTACTTCCCCTTTTCCTAACTTGACTCCATTTAGATAGTAATCTGCCTTCCTGTTCTTGCCACCAAAGTAGATAACCTCACATTTATCCACATTAAACTGCATCTGCCATACATTTGCCCACTCACCGAATCTGTCCAAGTCACCCTGCATTCTCATAACATCCTCCCTGACATTTCACACTGCCACCCAGCTTTGTGTCATTGGCAAATTTGCTAATGTTACTTTTAATCCCTTCACCTAAGTCATTAATGTATATTGTAAACAGCTGCAGTCCCAGCACCGAACCTTGTGGTACCCCGCTGGTCACAGCCTGCCATTCCGAAAGGGACCTGTTAATCGCTACTCTTTGTTTCCTGTCAGCCAGCCAATTTTCAATCCATGTCAGTACTCTGCCCCCAATTACCATGTGCCCTAATTTTGGCCACTAATCCCCTACGTGGGAATTTATCAAAAACGTTCTGTAAGTCCAGGTACACTACAGCCACTGGCTCTCCCTTGTCCATTTTCATAGTTGTGACAGAAGACTGAAGACACACACTCAGCGGTTCAGGAACAGCTTCTTCCCTTCTGCTGTCCGATTCCTAAACAGACGTTGAATCTTTGACCTGAACCGGTGAAACGGACACAGAACCGGTGAACACGACCTCCTACAGTTCTT